>NC_082707.1:95383661-95748661 GCF_030144855.1 Hypanus sabinus | reverse complement strand
TGTAAAGATTAGCCAACAGGGGTCAGAGCTGGGCTCTGTTGGTATCTGATGCGTTAAGCCCTCCACTCGTGTTAATGGTTCAGATAACCTCACTCCGTTTGTACAGCCCGCCTCTGGGTAATGTGGACGTCCCATAACCCTGGCAAGGAAGTGTCTAACCATCCAGTTCATCTATTTTATTAGATGACTTGTCTTCATGGTAACCCTGGACTCGCCCTTTGTCCTATCCATCCCTACCCCACTCTCTTTACAACTTAAAACCACCCATATTATCTCCTTCCCAGTTCTGGCAAAAGGCCCTAGACCAGAAATATTAACACTATTTCTCCCTCCATGGATGCTGCCCGGCAGGCTGAGTGTTTCCAGCATTTTCTGGTTTTCAAGAGTTTGCAGTTTTAAGCGTTGGTGGGGTTGTAGGGTTCAGAAAGCTAATGAACAGGCCCTTCGCCCTATCGTTCACCAGCAAGTACTCCATACTGAACTCGTTTACCCACACTTGGCCCTTGGCTGTCTGTGCTTTGGCGATCTAACAGCTCGTCTAGATACTTTTTGCACTGTCAGCCACTGAAGGAAAAGCCCTTACCTCATAAAAGACTCCTCCTGGAAACTGCTGGAAGCACTGAGCACAGACAAAGCACTTCTCGTGGTAGAGCTCCCCATTGCTATTGACGATTCGCTCCATGGGGTCGAAGTGCGAGTGGCAGTGCCCGCAGGTGGCACTAGCCAAGGCGTCCGACATGTTGCTGCAGAGGAGGTGGGGGTGGGGTGGAGGGGGTTATGGGAGACCACAGGTTAGTGGATCACAGACAGAGGCATCGGCGTCCATTGAGGGTTTATGACAACAGGAAGCAGGGCAGTGAGGTAAGGTTCAGTTTAACAAGTCAGCAGCTCCCTCTCCCTCTCCTTCAGTCCCACTCTTTCTCCCTGTCCCTCTCTCTGTCTGCCTCTTCTCTTTTCTCCCCCACCAGTGTCCATGAGCTGAACCTGCTTAGTGATGAGGACAAAATGCAGGGCAGGACAGTGCTCAGTTGGATGTTCTGACAGCCAAGGCGGTGAACTGATCACTGGTGCAAACACTGTGCCGTCGTTAGACAAAGAATATTCCCCACACTCTCCGCCGTCCCTGAGCCTCATCCCGCTCTCCATTCCGCCCTCCCACCCTGCACATTCCACCCCGCGACAGGGATCCGTGGGTTCCCTCAGCACACTGCAGGGTGTGTGCCTATGTACACAGGAGACGGGGTGCTCCCAGCAAAAATAGTCCACTAACCCATGAGACCCTCACCCTGACCATTTACAACCTCACCTCTGCACCCTGACCCCTTCCCTCCAATTTCCCTCATACCTTGACCCTTTCACTTTGGTCTCCATTCCCCAACTCCTCACACCCTGACCCCTCACCCTGTTAGCCACCTCCTGAGCCTACACTCTGACCCCACAAACCTTGACCCCTGTACCCCGACCTCCACTCGCTGAACCTCACCCTCTGACTCTGCACCTTACCCTCTCACACCCTGGCCACTCCACCCTGCAGCTCTCGCCCTCACTCTTGTCAGGGAACCCTGGAGCTCCATTCCTTAAACATCCATTCCATCCATTCGCCTCCCTGTGGAATCGCCCCATGGAATTCCATCCATTCGCCTCCCTGTGGAATCGCCCCATGGAATTCCATCCATTCGCCTCCCTGTGGAATTGCCCCATGGAATTCCATCCCTGATCCTGACAGGTCTATTCCCGCTATTTTATCCTTGTTGGCTCAATTTGGTAGTTTTTCTGGTTATAAACTAAACTTGGATAAGAGTGATTTACTCCCTTTAAATGCGCAAACTTTATTGAATGATAGGATACCATTTAAAGTTGTTACTGATAACTTTATCTATTTAGGTATAAAAATTACCAAGAAATATAAAGATTTATTTAGACTGAATTTTTTACCTATGCTTCATCTAATTCAACAACTTACTACAAGATGGTCTCCCCTATCCTTATCATTAGTTGGTCGGATTAATGCTATTAAAATGATGATTTTACCAAAATTTTTATATATATTTCAAGCTTTACCAATTTTTATTCCTAAATCTTTTTTTTGATGACATTGATTCAAAAATTTCCTCATTTGTGTGGCAAAATAAAAACCCCAGGTTAAGTAAAAGGCAATTACAAAAATCTAAAAAAGATGGTGGTTTAGCTTTACCTAACTTTAGATTTTACTACTGGGCGAATAATATTCAAAACTTAATATATTGGAAATTAGATTTGGATTCACCATTGTGCCCACAGTGGGTAAATTTAGAATGCAATGATGCACAGGGATATTCTCTATTCTCCGTTCTTGGTTCTTCTCTTCCTGCTGATTTAGTTAAATTCAATAAACAGATATCCAACCCTGTTGTCAAACATACATTACGAATTTGGTTTCAATTTCATAAGTTTTTTACTCTGAAAAACTTTGTTCTTGATAGCCCTATTTTACTTAATTTTTTTTTCAAACCTTCTTTGACAGATCAAGCTTTTAGCATATGGAAAAGGAAAGGTATAAAATGTTTTCGTGATTTTTTTTTGAAGATAGTCTGATGTCTTTCGACCAACTTTCCAACAAATTTAAGTTACCTAAATCTAATTTTTTTAGATATTTACAAATCAGAAATTTTTTACATAAAGTTCTACCATCTTTCCCCAATTCAACTTCAATGGATTTCTCAGATTTGATTTTTACCTTAAATCCTTGTCAGAAGGGATTAGTGGTTTTTATTTATAATATGATTATGAAGATACAACCAAAAATATCAGGTAGAATTAAACAAGAATGGGAAAAAGAACTTCAATATAATATATCAACAGAAAAATGGGAAAAAATTTTACGAATGGTTAATTCTTCTTCTATATGTGCTAAACATGCTTTAATACAATTTAAAATTGTACATAGAGCTCATATGTCTAAAGATAAGCTTGCTCGATTCTATTCTCATATTAACCCTCAGTGTGACAGATGTCATTCAGAAGTGGCTTCATTGACCCACATGTTTTGGTCGTGTCCCACTTTACATAACTATTGGAAGGACATATTTGCTACCATTTCCTCAATTTGGAATATTGATTTACAACCTCATTTTATTACTGCAATTTTTGGTATACCAAATGAGGATGGTAATCGGTTTTCCCTTTCAATTAGACGAATGATTGCTTTTGTAACATTAATGGCCAGAAGGTCTATATTACAAAATTGGAAAGAAGTAAATCCTCCTACCACGTTTCAGTGGTTCTCTCAAACTATTTCCTTTCTGAGCTTGGAAAAAATTAGAAGCACTATTTTTGACTCATCAATTAAATTTGAAGAAACTTGGGGACTGTTCATTCGACATTTTCATATGAATTAATTTGGCCTCTTCCAGACCTTCTCTCTGCTTATTCTTGTTCTGGTATGGAGTTCCGGAGTTTTTGACACTATCATATACATATAAACTGTTATTATTGCCCATGTCAGTTTAGTTTAGTGTTTTTTTTTCTCAATATATATTTTTTCTTGTATTTTTAATTTTTTTTCTTTTGATGATTATTTTTATTTTTTTTCATATATAATTACTATAGGCTTGATTGATTAATGTACTATTTTTTGTTGATATTTTAATAGGATATTGTTATCTTATTATTAATGTAATTTCAAGTCTATTGCACTTATAACCTATTCATTATTATGTTATGTTTTTTTTAATATATGAAACTCAATAAAAAGATTGAAAAAGAAAAAGGAATTCCATCCATTCGCCTCCCTGTGGAATCGCCCCATGGAATTCCATCCATTCGCCTCCCTGTGGAATCGCCCCATGGAATTCCATCCATTCGCCTCCCTGTGGAATCGCCCCATGGAATTCCATCCATTCGCCTCCCTGTGGAATCGCCCCATGGAATTCCATCCATTCGCCTCCCTGTGGAATCGCCCCATGGAATTCCATCCATTCGCCTCCCTGTGGAATCGCCCCATGGAATTCCATCCATTCGCCTCCCTGTGGAATCGCCCCATGGAATTCCAGCCATTCGCCTCCCTGTGGAATCGCCCCATGGAATTCCATCCATTCGCCTCCCTGGGGAATCGCCCCATGGAATTCCATCCATTCGCCTCCCTGTGGAATCGCCCCATGGAATTCCATCCATTCGCCTCCCTGTGGAATCGCCCCATCCTTTGGTCTCCCTGTGGGAAGGTCCAGTGGCAGAGCTGACCACAGCACTTTTCTATGCCAAGTATTTGATTTACTAGTAATCAGGAAGATGGGAGCTGTGGGAAGATAAAATGTATCTCAAAGTGTATGAAATGTGGGAAGACTGGATTGCAGGAAGCTCATGAGCAGCAGCTCTCGCTCAACGACATTCTGATGGACAAATCCAGATCATAATATACACCCAGATTGTCTCAAGAAGTCATTCCCAGAATCATTCCCAACCCTCCCTGTGTCACTTCTTGAGTTTCTCCCAACAACTTCCTCAGCATCACTCCCAGAGATATCCTCAAATTCTTTTCAAATCACTCCCAGAGTGTCTGAATTACTCTTACAGTCACTCCAGCATCACAGAGACACTCCCAGATTCCCTTTGGGTTACACCCAGAGTCTCTCCAAGTGTCCCTTACGATTTCACCAGTGGAAAGTGCTTCTCACAATCCACGTTACGGTGTTGGATCAGGAACTGGATGAACTCTGAATAAAGAGAGGTAGTTACTCCCAATGTGCAGGGCAGTTGACAGTTGTGTGACAGTTGGGAAGGGGAAAGGGGTTAAGGAGCCAGTGCAGAATACCCCTGTGACCTCAACAACAGGTTCACCATTTTAGAGAGGAAAGTCAAAACAGTCAGGTCTCTGCCACTGAGTGCGGCTCTGTGGTTCAGAAAGGAAGGGGGAAGAATAGGTGATGGGGGATTCATTAGTTAGGGGAACAGAAAGGAGGTTGTATGGATGAGAATGAGATTTCCAGATGCTGCAATTCTTTGAGGAAATAACAGGCAAGACAGATAAAGGAGAGTCAGTGGATGTTGTGTACTTGGATTTTCAGAAGGCCTTTGACAAGGTACCACACATGAGGCTTAACAAGATATGAGCGCATGGTAATACAGGAAAGATACTAGCCTGGACACAAGATTGGCTGACCAGCAGGAGGCAAAGAGTGGGAATAAAGGGAGCCTTTTCTAGGTTGGCTGCTGGTTGCTAGTGGTGGTCTGCTGGGATCGATGTTGGGACCACTTCTTTTCACACTGTCTGCGGATGATTTGGAAGTATGAAGGTAGGTGGAGGAACAGGTAGAATTGAAGGAGCAGAGAGTCTGCAGAAGGACTTAGACCTGTTGGGAGAATGGTAAAGCAATGGTAGATGGAATACAGTGTATGGAATTGTATGGTTGTGCACTTTGGTAGAAGGAAAAAAGGCATAGACTATTTTCTAAATGGGGAGAAAATTCAAAAAATCAGAAGTGCAAAGGGACTTCGGAGACCCTAAATATTCCCTAAATATTAATTCCCTAAATATTATCTTGCAGGTTGAGTTTGTGGTGAGGAAGGCAAATACAATGTTAGCATTCATTTTTGGAGGAGTAGAATATGAAAGCAAGGATGTAATGCTGAGGCTTTATAATGCACTGGTGAAGCCTCACTTGGATATTGTGAGCAGTCCTTATCTAAAAAAAGGATGTGCTGACATTGATGAGGGTCCAGAGGAGGTTCAAGGAATGGCCCCTGGAATGAAAAGGTTCACTTCTCCTTTTCTCTACAGAGAAAAGCTCCATCTTGCTATTCCATCCAATCAGCACCAGTGAAATAGCAATTACAGACTGGTTTTCAGAGGTTTGTTTGATTACAAGAAGCATTGGATTTCTACTAGGTTGTCAAAATTCATGAAAGAAGAGATGTTTTTAAGGTACTCAACATGGAAGTTGCACATGTAGAAGGAAGTTGAGGCAACAAGTGACCATCCACGTGAAGTTCACTGTTGTATCTCAGCCTTTGGACCAGACCCAAGAGAAACATCTTGAGTAGTGTATATTTCAATGCAAGAAGTATTGGAAGAGAGGCAGATGAGCTCAGGGCATGGATCAGCACATGGAATTATGACATTGTAGCCATTAGTGAGACTTGGTTGCAAGAGGGGTAGGACTGGCAGCTCAATATTCTGGGTTCCATTGTTTTAGACATGAAAGAGCAGAACTCAGGGAAAATGTCACAGCGGTGCTCAGTCAGGACAGACTGGAGAACTCATCTAGTGAGGCTTTATGTGTGGAGCTGAGGAATAAGAAAGGTATGATCACATTAATGGGGTTGTATTACAGACACCCAACAGTGAGCAGGATTTAGAGGAACACATTTGTAGACAGATCACTGTTGCAAGAAACATAAGGTTGCGAATGTAGGTTATTGTAACTTTCCACATGTTGACTGGGAACCTCATACTGTAACAGGACTAGATGGGAGAAAGTCATTCAAATGTGTTCAGGAAAGTTTCCTTGATCCGTACCAATGACAGAGTGTGTAATACTTGATCTCTGTTAGGGAATGACTCAGGGCAGGTGACAGAAGGGAAACACTATGCATCTTGTTGTAATAATGTCATTAGACTCAAAGTGATTATGGAAAAGAATAGGTCTGGTCCTCGGTTGAGATTCTAAATTGGAGACATGCCAATTTTGATGTATCAGAAAGGATCTGGTAAGTGTGGGTTGGGGCAGGTTGTTTTCAGCCAAAAGGTGTACTTGTTAAGTGGAAGGCCTTCAAAAGTGAAATTCTGACAGTACAGAGCTTGTATATGCCTGTCAAAATAAAAGGCAAGAATAACTCATTTTGGGAACCTTGTTTTTCAAGAGATATTGAAGCCCTGGTTAAGAAAAAAAAAGGTGCAAAGCAGTAGGAACAAATGAGGCACTATGGAGCACAAGAAATGCAAGAGACCACTTAAGGAAGAAGTCAGGAGGGATGAAAGAAGCCCTAGCAGACAAGGTGAAGGAGAATCCGAAGCATTTCTACAGATTTGTTAAGAGTAAGATAAATGCAAGGGACAAGCTTGGTCTTCTGGAAGATCAGAATGGTAATCCATGCATGGAGCCAGAAGAGATGGGGGAGATGTTAAATGGATTTTTGTGTCTGTATCTACTCAGGAGATGGACACAGAGTCTATAGAAATGAGGCGAAGCAGCAACGAGGTCATGGACCAGTACAGATTACTGAGGAGGTGGTGTTTGCTGTCCTGAGTCCAATTAGGCTGAACAAATCCCCAGACACTGACAAGGTGTTCCTTCAAACCCTGTATGAGGCAAGTGCAGAAATTGCAGGGGCCTTAGCAGAGGTATTTAAATTATCCTTAGTGACAGGGAAGGTACCAGAGGATTGGAGGGTATCTAACATTGTTCTGCTGTTAAGAAAGGGTCTAAGAGTAAACCAAGAAATGATGGGCTGGTGAGCCTGACATCAGTAGCTGGAAGGTATTCTAAAACCACAAGACATAGGAGCAGAATTGGGCCATTCAGCCCATCGAGTCTGGCTGATCCATCATGGTTGATCCCAGATCCCACTCAACCCCATACACCTGCCTTCTCGCCATATCCTTTGATGCCCTGACCAATCAGGAAAATATAAACTTCCACTTTAAGTATACCCACGGACTGGGCCTCTACCACAGTCTGTGGCAGAGCATTCCACAGATTCACTGCTCTCTAACTAAAAAAGTTCCTCCTTACCTCTGTTCCAAAAGGTTGCCCCTCAATTTTGAGGCTGTGCCCTCTAGTTCTGGATACCCCCACCATAGGAAATATCCTCTCCACATCCACCCTACCTAGTCCTTCCTAGTCCTAAGAAACCGGATATATAATTATTTAGGTAGACAGGAACTGATTAGGGATAGTCAGCATGGATTTGTGCATGGTAAGGCTTGAGTAACCAATCTTGTAGAGATTTTTCAAGGAAGTTACCAGGAAAGTGGATGAAGACAAGGCAGTGGATGTTATCAAAATGTCCTTCAGCAAGGCACTTGACAAGGTCCCGCATGGCAGGTTGGTCAAGAAAGTCAGTTGCTCAGCATTCAGGATGAGGTAGTAAATTGGATTAGAAACTGGCTTTGTGGGAGAAGCCAGAGAGTGGTAGTAGAGGCCTGTGACTAATACAGCGCCGCAGGGACCAGTGCTGGGTCCATTGTTGTTTGTCATCTATATCAATGATCTGGTTGATAATGCGGTTACTGGTTCAGCAAATTTGCAGAGACCAAGATTGCGGTGCAGTGGATGGTGAGGAAGACTCTCAGAGCTTGTAGCAGGATCTGGACCAGCTGAAAAAATGGGCTGAAAAATGGCAGATGGAATTTAATGCAGACTAGTGTGAGGTGTTGCACTTTGGGAGGACCAGTGAGGGTAGGTCATACACAGTGAGTGGTAGGGCACTGAGGAGTGTGGTAGAACAAAGAGATCTGGGAATACAGGTCCTTAATTCATTGAGAGTGTCATCACAGGTAGATAGGGTCACAAAGAAAGCTTTTGGCACATTGGCCTTTGTAAATCAATGTACTGAGTACAGGAATTGAGATATTGTGTTGAAGTCGAATAAGACGTTGGTGTGGCCTGATTAGGAGTATTGTGTGCAGTTTTGGTCACCTACCTACAGGAAAGATGTAAACAAGGCTGAAAGAACAGGGAAAATTTACAAGGAAGCTGCCCAACTGGAGGACCTGAGCTACACAGATTTATTTTTCATAGAACATAGCAGATTGATGGGAGATTTGACAGAGCTGTATGAACTTATGAGTGGTATAGGTAGACAATACTCCAATGAGAGGTCATGCGTTAAGAATGAAAGGTGAAATATTTAACATAGAAACATAAGAACATAGAAAACCTACAGCACAATACAGGCCCTTCAGCCCACAAAGTTGTGCCAAACATGTCCCTACCTCAGAAATTACTAGGCTTACCAATAGCCCTCTATTTTACTAAGCTCCATGTACCTATCTAAAAGCCTCTTAAAAGACCCTATCGTATCCGCCTCCACCACTGTTGCCGGCAGCCCATTCTACACACTCACCACTCTCTGAGTAAAAAATTTACCCCTGACATCTCCTCTGTACCTGCTCCCCAGCACCTTAAAACTGTGTCCTCTTGTGGCAACCATTTCAGCCTTGGGGAAAAGCCTCTGACTAGCCACACAATCAATGCTTCTCATCATCTTATACACCTCTATCAGGTCACCTCTCATCCTCTTTCACTCCAAGGAGAAAAGGCCGAGTTCGTTCAACCAATTCTCATAAGGCATGCTCCCCAATCCAGGCAACTTCCTTGTAAATCTCCTCTGCACTCTCTCTATAGTATCCACATCCTTCCTGTAGTGAGCTGACCAGAACTGAACACAAAACTCCATCTGCCACTTCTCAGTCCAGTTCTGCATCCTATCAATGTCCCGCTGTAACCTCTGACAGCCCTCCACACTATCCACAACACCTCCAACCTTTGTGTCATCAGCAAATTTACTAACCCATCCCTCCACTTCCTCATCCAGGATTATAAAAATCACAAAAGAGTAAGGGTCCCAGAACACATCCCTGAGGCACACCATTGGTGACCAACCTCCATGCAGAATATGACCCATCTACAGCCTTCTGTGGGCAAGCCATTTCTGGATCCACAAAGCAATGTCCCCTTGGATCCCAGACCTCCTTACTTTCTCAATAAGCCTTGCATGGGGTACCTTATCAAATGCCTTGCTGAAATCCATACACACTACATCTACTGATCTTCCTTCATCAATGTGTTTAGTCACATCCTCAAAAATTAAATCAGGTTCATAAGGCATGACCTGCCCTTGACAAAGCCATGCTGACTACTTCTAATCATATTATACCTCTCCAGATGTTCATAAATCCTGCCTCTCAGGATCTTCTCCATCAACTTACCAACCACTGAAGTAAGACTCACTGGTCTATAATTTCCTGGGCTATCTCTACTCCCTTTCTTGAATAAAGGAACAACATCCACAACCCTCCAATCCTCCAGAACCTCTCCCATCCTCATTGATGATGCAAAGATCATCGCCAGAGGCTCAGCAATCTCCTCCCTTGCCTCCCATGGTAGCCTGGGGTATATTTTGTCTGGTCCCGGCGACTTACCCAACTTGATGCTTTCCAAGAGCTCCAGCACATCCTCTTTCTTAATATCTCATGCTCAAGATTTTCAGTCTGCTGACAGTCATCACTACAATCACTAAGATCCTTTTCCATAGTGAATACTGAAGTATTCATTAAGTACTTCTGCTCTTTCCTCCAGTTCCATATACACATCCCCACTGTCACACTTGATAGGTCCTCTTTCATGTCTTATCCTCTTTCTCTTCACATACTTGTAGAATGCCTTGGGGTTTTCCTTAATCCTACCCACCAAGGCCTTCTCATGGCTCCTTCTGGCTCTCCTAACTTCCTTCTTAAGCTCTTTCCTACTAGCCTAATAATCTCCTAGATCTCTAACATTACCTAGCACTCCGAACCTTTTGTAAGCTTTTCTTTTCCTCTTAACTAGATTTATTACAGCCTTTGTACACTGAGGTTCCTGTATCCTACCATAACTTCCCTCTCTCATTGGAACGTACCTATACAGAACTCCACACAAATATCCCCTGAACATTTGCCACATTTCTTCCGTACTTTTCCCTGAGAACATTCTTCCAATTTCCTGCCTGATAGCCTCATAATTCCCTTTACTCCAATTAAACGCTTTTCTAACTTGTCTGTTCCTAGCACTCTCCAATGCTATTGTAAAGAGATAGAATTATGATCACTACCTCCAAAATGCTCTCTCACTGAGAGATCTGACACCTGACCAGGTTCATTTCCCAATACCAGATCAAGTACAGCCTTGTAGGTTTATCTACTTAATGTGTCAAGAAACCTTCCTGAACACACCTAACAAACTCCACCGCATCTAAACCTCTTGTTCTAGGGAGATGCCAATCGATATTTGGGAAATTAAAATCTCCCATCACGACAACTCTGCTATTATTGCACCTTCCCAGGATATGTTTCCCTGTCTGCTCCTCAATATCCTTGTTACTATTGGGTGGCCTATAAAAAACACCCAGTAAAGTTATTGACCCTTCCTGTCCCTAACCTCCACTCACAGAGACTCCGTAGACAATCCCTCCATGACATCCACCTTTTCTGCAGCCGTGATCTTTGATCACCAGTGCCACGCCCCCACCTCTTTTGCCTCCCTCCCTGTTCTTTCTGAAACATCTAAAACCTGGCACTTGAAGTAACCATTCCTGCCCCTGAGCCATCCAAGTCTCTGTAATGGCCACCATATCATATCTCCAAGTACGGATCCACGCTCTAAGCTCATCCGCTTTGTTCACAACACTCCTTGCGTTAAAATAGACACATCTCAAGCCTTCGGTCTGAGCGCGTCCCTTCTCTATCACCTGCCTATCCTCCCTCTCGCACTGTCTCCAAGCTTTCGCTATTTGTGAGCCAGCCTCCTCTTCCCCGGTCTGTTCAGTTCAGATCCCACCCCTCAACAATTCTAGTTTAAACTCTCCCCAGTAGCCTTAGCAAACCTCCCCGCCAGGATACTGGTCCCCCTAGGAATCAAGTGCAACCCGTCCCTTTTGTACAGGTCACACCTGCCCCAAAGAGGTCCAAATGATCCAGAAATCTGAATCCCTGTCCCCGCTCCAATCCCTCAGCCACACATTTATCCTCCACCTCATTCTATTCCTATACTCACTGTCACGTGGCACAGACAGTAATCCCGAGATTACTACATTTGAGGTCCTGCTTCTCAACTTCCTTCCTAACTCCCTGTAGTCTGTTTTCTCTTCCCTTTTCCTGCCTATGTCATTGGTATCAATATGTACCATGACCTCTGGCTGTTCACCTTCCCGCTTCAGGGTATCATGGACGCGATCTGAAACATCCCGGACCCTGGCACCTGGGAGGCAAACTACCATCCGAGTTTCTTTCCTGTGTCCACAGAATCGCCTGTCTGACCCCTAACTACAGAGTCCCCTATCGCAGCTGCCATCTTCTTCCTTTCCCTACCCTTCTGAGCCCCAGGGCCAGACTCTGTGTATAAGAGGGAAAAATTCTTCCCTTGGGTTTGTGAATCTTTGGAAGTTCTAGTTGGAGGTGGAATCCTTGAGAATGTTTAAAGCCAAGATGGATATCTTGGACGCGATCTGTAACATCCCGGACCCTGGCACCTGGGAGGCAAACTACCATCCGAGTTTCTTTCAAGGGAAACATGAGGGGAAACTCTCACTCCGAGGGTGGTGAGAGTGTGGAGCCAATTGCCAGCTGGTGGATACGAGTTTGATTTCAACGTTTAAGTGAAGTTTGGATAGGACAATGAACGGAAGGGGTATGGAAAGACGCTCTGGTCAGGGAGCAAATCAATGGGATTGGGCAATTTAAAGGGCTCGGCACGGATTAGATGGGCCGAAGGGCCTGTTTCTGGGCTGTAGTTTTCTGTGTCTCACTCACGACGTAACTCCTCCGAGGTCTCTCGGAGTCACACCCGGTGTCAGAGTCAGTCTGAATAACTCTGTAAGTCTCTCTGCCCGTACTCAGTCAGTCAGTCAGTACCGGGTCTGAGTACAGCGATGAGGGAGGCCGAGGCAGACTTCGGTACGTATAGTCACTGTGTTACGGTGAAGTGGGCTACCATGTCTCTGTGCTCCCATCCCCCGGTCTGCTGTGATTTACAGACCAGCAATCCCGCCCCACCCAAACCGAGACAACAGGAGTTTGTAGGGAGCCGTCAAGCAGTCCTGATTTCCTGTATGCAGAATAACAGAGTCACGGCGCAACATTCCCGGGAGACCTCGAGGAACAACTGGCAGTGGGAATGTGATACATCCCGTGTACAGTCACTCAGTACTCAGGACTCGCCCTTCCTTGGGCGGAGGCCTCGGTCCCCACAGTGCCCATCCGGCGGTGTGCACTGACCACATCAGCTCAAATCCCAGGTCTGCCTGCAACAGCATACAGGGTAGGTAGTCTGTAAACCTGGTAGGACGGTCGCGGAGACCGAGGTCAGCACGGAGTTGTCCGGTCCCAGTTGTGGGACCCCAGCTGGGTTTCTGACGGACACTGGTTAACACCGCTTGTCTCTGGGTAAAACGGTCGTAACGGGATAGTGAATTCCCCGGACGCACAAGAGAATATGCAGGTGCTGGAAGAACTCAGTGGGCCCAGCAGTGGGAGGAAAGGAATTGTGGATGTACCGTACGAGTTCAAACCTTATGCAGAGTTTCAACCCGAAACGTTGACTTTCCGCTGACACCTTGGTCCCGCTGAAATCTTTCTGCAGATTGTTTGTTGCTTGTGGGACTTTAATATGAATTCTGTAACCTCCTGGTTATAACCTGTACTGAGGATTCTATATCCCTGGGGTATACCCTGTAATGTGGATACTGTAACTTCCAGGTTATAACCTGTACTGAGGATTCTATACCCCCGGGGTATACCCTGTAATGTGGATACTGTAACTTCCAGGTTATAACCTGTACTGAGGATTCTATACCCCCGGGGTATACCCTGTAATGTGGATACTGTAACTTCCAGGTTATAACCTGTACTGAGGATTCTATACCCCCGGGGTATACCCTGTAATGCAGATACTGTAACCCCTTGGGAGTACTGTAATAGGAATACTGTAACCACCATGTATGACAAGGAATGGTGATATCGTAACTTCCTGGGGATAACCTGTATTGGGACTAGACTAAATTGTACTTATGCACCTTTCTGGCTACATCCTGGCTTAGTATGCTCTGCACTGGATGAAAGGGATTGCACAGAGTTATGGACACCGACCTCCCTTTCATGGACTTTTGTCAACACTTCTTGCTGCCTTGGTAAAGCAGCCATATAATCAAAGACCCCCACTAGCCCCAGCATTCTTCCTATCCCCAAACAAGAGAAAATCTGCAGATGCTGGAAATCCGAGCAACACACACAAAATGCTGGAGGAACTCAGCAGGCCAGGTAGTATCTATGGGATAGAGTATATTCAAAGAGTTTCAGCCTGAAACATCGACTGTACTTTTTTTCCATGGATGCTGCCTGGCCTGCTGAGTTCCTCCAGCATTTTGTGTGTGGTTCTCCCTATCCCAACAGGCAGAAGATACAAAAGCTTGAAAGCATGTACCACCGGGCTCAAGGACATCTCCAATAGGAACCCACTACCAAGCACATCTTTCCCTCCCTCCCCTCCACTTTCCACCTTCCACAGGGATCGCTCCCTGCATGACTCTCTTGTCCATTCATCCCTCTCCACTGACCTCCCTCCTGGCACTTACCCTTGCAAGCAGAATAAGTGCTACACCTCCTCCCTCAGGGCCCCAAACAGTCCTTCCAGGTGAGGAAACATTTCACCTGTGAGTCTGTTGGGGTCATCTACTGTGTATCTGGAGCTCCCGGTGCGGCCTCCTGTATATCAGTGAGACCCGGCGTAGAGTGGAAGACTGCTTCACCAAGCACCTAAGCTCTGTCTGCCAGAAAAAGCGGGATCTCCTGGTGGCCATCCATTTCAATGCTACTTCCCATTCCCATTCCAACTCTGACATGCCAGTCCATGGCCTCCTCTACTGCCCCAATGAGGCCACACTTAGGGTGGAGGAGTAACACCTGTCTGGGTAGCCTCCAACCTGTGCATGAAGCATGAACATAGATTTCTTAAACTTCTGGTATTTGCCTTTCCCCACCCCCTTCACCCTTCCCCATTCCCATTTCCCTCTCTCACCTTATCCCCTTACCTGCCCAGCACCTCCCCCGGTGCTCCTCCTCCTTCCCTTTCTTCCATAGTCTTCTGTCCTCTCCTCTCGGATTCCCCCCTTCCCAGCCCTTTATCCCTTTCACTAATCAACTTCCCAACTCTACTTCACCCCTCCCCCTCTGCTGGTTTCTATCACCTACCTGCTTGTACTTCTTCCTCCCCTCCTTCCCACCTCCCTGCTCTAACTTCTCATCCAGTCCTTTTTTCCAGTCCTGATGAAGGATCTGAAGCATCAATTGTTTACTCTTTTCCACAAAGGCTGCCTGAGTTCCTCCAACATTTTTTGTGTGTGTTGCTCTGGATTTCCAGCATCTGCAGGTTTTCTTTACTTTCAGCTTCCATCCTGCTGTTAAAAGACTATTGAAGTCTCTTTGTTCTCTTGATTTCACAATTTCATTATGAACTTGCACCTTATTGCCTGACTACACTGCGCTTTTTCTGTAATTGTATTCTGCATTCTGTTATTGTTTTCCCTCATATTACCTCTGCAATGAAATGCTCTCTCTGGATGGCTTGCTGGACAAGATTTTCACTATCTCGGTGTACGTGACAATGATAAAATGACTGAGCCAGATGCTGGATGCCTGAACAATTGGATGTTGGAATGCCAAAGCTATGCTCTTCTAAAAGTCAGGTTGTGGAGGTAGTGCAGGGGGATTGGAAAAATGTCAATGTGAATAACACTGTTCAAAAGGGAGTGAGGCAAGAAATGAGGAACTACAGGCTGATTGATGAACAATTTTGCTCATCCAATTGAAGAAAAAAACATCATTTCATGGAACTATTCTGAATACGGAGTGGCTGCCCCATGGGGCAACGTAGGGACTCTGCGTGGATCAGAAGAATGAGAGGTGATCTCATGAAAATGTAAGATTCCGAGGGTTCTGGACTGGGGAACTGCTGGGAGGATGGTTCTTACAGCAGGGGAACAGGTCTTTTCATCAGCAGTCAAATGCCCAACTAAACGAATCCCTTCTGTGCATACAATGTCTATATCCTTCCACTTCCTGCACATTCACAAGCCTGTCTAAGCACCTCTGAACACCAGCTCAGGGAGCTCACTCCAGGCGCCCAGCACTCTGTGTAAAAAATTTGCCCCACACACCTCCTCTGAACTTATGCCCTCTCACCTTAAATGCATGCTGTCTGGTATTAGGCATCTCAACCTTGGGAAAGAGACGCCAGCTGTCCTCTCAACCGGAGCTTCTCACAAACCTCTCTCAGATCTCCCCTCAGCCTCTGCCACTCCAGAGAAAACAGCACAAGTTTGTTCAACCTCTCCATGTCCTCTAATCATAGCAGCATCCTGCTAAACCTCTTCTACGCACTTCTCATGAGAGAGCCTGTGCCAGAGGGAGCAGCTTCAGAATAAGGTGGTATCTGTTTAACATAGAAACATAGAAAACCTACAGCACAATACAGGCCCTTTGTCCCACAATGCTGTGCCGAACATGTACTTACTTTAGGAATTACCTAAGGTTACCCATATCCCACTGTTTTGCTAAGCTCCATGTACCAATACAGAAGTCTCCTAAAAGACCCTATCGTATCCGCCTCCACCACAGTCACTGGCAGCCCATTCCACGCACTCACCACTCTCTGCATAAAAAAACTTACCCCTGGCATCCCCTCTGTACCTACTTCCAAGCACCTCAAAACTGAGCCCTCTCCTGTTAGCCATTTCAGCCCTGGGAAAAGCCTCTGACTATCCACAAGTTCAATGCCTCTCATCATCTTATACATCTCTATCAGGTCACCTCCCATCTTCCGTTGCTCCAAGGAGAAAAGGCCAAATTCACTCAACCTATTTTCATAAGGCATGTTCCCCAATCCAGGCAACATCCTTGTAAATCTCCTCTGCACCCTTTCTATAGCTTCCACATCCTTTCTGTAGTGAGGTGACCAGAACTGAGCACAGAACTCCATCTGCCATTTCTCAGCCCAGTTTTGCATCCTATCAATGTCCCACTGTAATCTCTGACAGCCCTCCACACTATCCAGAACACTTCCAACCTTTGTGTCATCAGCAAATTTACTAACCCATCCCTTCACTTACCAACCACTGAAGTAAGACTCACTGGTCTATAATTTCCTGGGCTCTCTCTACTCCCTTTCCTGGGCTCTCTTTACTCCCTTATCCGCAGGTTCCACATGCACGGATTCAACCAACCGCGGATCAGGAAAACCCAAAAGTTCTCTCTCCAGCACTCGTTGTTTGAGCATTGTTCATCTCGCATGTCGCGTACAGCCTTTTTTTACTTGTCATTATTCCCTAAACAATACAGTATAACAACTATTTACATAGCATTTACATTGTATTAGGTATTATAAGTAATCTAGAGATGATTTGAAGTATACGGGAGGATGTGCGTAGGCTATATGCCAATACTACGCTATTTATATAAGGCATGAGCATCCGTGACTTTTGGTATCCACGGGGATCTTGGAACCAATCCCCCGTGGATAAGGAGGGCCAACTGCATTCATTAAGTACCTCTGCTGTCTCCTCCAGTTCCATACACACTTTTCCACTGTCACCCTTGATCGGTCCTATTCTCTCACATCTTATCCTCTTGCTTTTTACTTACTAGTAGAATGCCTTGGGGTTTTCCTTAATCCTGCTCACCAAGGCCTTCTCATGGCCCCTTCTGGCTCTCCTAATTTCATTCTTAAGCTCCATCTTGCTAGCCTTATAATTCTCTAGATCTCTGTCATTACCTAGTATTTGAACCTTTCATAAGCTTTTCTTTTCTTCTTGACTAGATTTTTAACAGCCTTTGTACACCATGGTTCCTGTACTCTACCATCCTTTCCCTGTCTCATTGGAAGGTGCCTGTGCAGAATGCTAACAAATATCCCCTGAACATTTGCCACATTTCTGCTGTACATTTCCCTGAGAACATATGTTCCCAATTTAAGCTTCCAAGTTCCTACCTGATAGCTTCATATTTCCCCTCACTCCAATTAAACGCTTTCCTAACTTGTCTGTTCCTATTCCTCTTCAATGCTATTGTAAAGAGATAGAATTATGATCACTATCTCCAAAATGCTCTCCCACTGAGAGACCTGACACCTGACGAGGTTCATTTCCCAATACCAGATCAAGTACAGCCTCTCCTCTTGTAGGCTTATGTACATATTGTGTCAAGAAACCTTCCTGAACACACCTAACAAACTCCACCCCATCCAAACTCCTTGCTCTAGGGGGATGCCAATCAATACTGGGGAAATTATAATCTCCCACCATGACAACACTGTTACTATTGCATCTTTCCAGAATCTGTCTCCGTATCTGCTCCTCAATGTCCCTGTTACTATTGTTGGGTAGTCTATAAAAAATACCCAGTAGAGTTATTGACCCCTTCCTGTCCTTAGCTTCCACCCACAGAGACTCAGTAGACAATCCCTCCATGGCTTCCTCCTTTTCTGCAGCCATGACATTATCTATGATCACCAGTGCCACACCCCCACCTCTTTTGCCTCCCTCCCTGTGCTTTCTGAAACATTTAAAGCCTGGCACTCTAAGTAACCATTCCTGTCCCTGAGCCATCCAAGTCTCTGTAATGGCCACAACATCATAGCTCCAAGTACTGATTCACGCTCTAAGCTCATTTGCTTTGTTCATGATACTCCTTGTATTAAAACAGACACATCTCAAACCAGCAGTCTGAGTGCATCCCTTCTCTATCACCTGCCTATCCTCCCCCTTACACTGCCTACAAGCTTTCTCGATTTGTGAGCCAACTGCTTCTTCCTTGTCTCTTCAGTTCAGTTCCCACCCACCAGCAATTCTAGTTTAAACCCTCCCCAACAGCATTAGCAAACCTCCCAGCCAGGATATTGGTCCTCCTCAGATTCAAGTGCAACCCATCCTTTTTGTACAGGTCACACCTGCTCCAAAAGAGGTCCCAATGATCCAGAAATCTGAATCCCTGACCCCTGCTCCAATCCCTCAGCCACACATTTATCCTCCACCTCACTCTATTCCGATACTCACTGTCACGTGGCACAGGGAGTAATCCTGAGATTACTACATTTGAGGTCCTGCTTCTCAACTTCCTTCCTAACTCCCTGTGGTCTGTTTTCTCTTCCCTTTTCCTGCCTATGTCATTGGTATCAATATGTACCATGACCTCTGGCTGTTCACCTTCCCGCTTCAGGGTATCATGGACGCGATCTGAAACATCCTGGACCCTGGCACCTGGGAGGCAAACTACCATCCGAGTTTCTTTCCTGTGTCCACAGAATCGCCTGTCTGACCCCTAACTACAGAGTCCCCTATCGCAGCTGCCATCTTCTTCCTTCCCCTACCCTTCTGAGCCCCAGGGCCAGACTCTGTGTTTAAGAGGGAAAAATTCTTCCCTTGGGTTTGTGAATCTTTGGAAGTTCTAGTTTGGAGGTGGAATCCTTGAGAATGTTTAAAGCCAAGATGGATTTCTAATCAGTGGAGGACTCAAGACTGTAAGGAAAGAGAAGTGAAATTGAATGCCCTATCAGCCATTCTCCTACTGAATTTATATTGCTGATTGTTGTATATAAATGATGTGAATTTAAGTTCAGGTTACTCCTGTTTGTCATGTTTGTAACGTACTGTGCTGCTGATTTTCATGGCACTTGTAACCTGGATGAAACTTGCCGAGGGTCAGATCAGAGGCATTCAGGTCTGGTGACCCAGAAAGTTACAAATGAACCAGGTACATTCTCTGGAAAGGTGAAGTGGCAATTCCGGACTGAACTTGAATCAACGGAGGTTACTTGACAGTTGTGGCAGGGCTTGAATACTATCTCCTCTTATAAAGTAATATCAAGTGACATAGGTAACAACAGGGCTTCGCTTCCAGGTGAGCTCAATACCTTCTACATTCACTTTGACTGTCAAAACGTGAACTATCACAAGCTCCCACAGCCCCCGATGATCCTGTGATTTCAATCTCTGAGGTCGACGTGCAAACAACCTTCAAGAGGGTGAATCCACGGAAAGTATTTGGCCAAGTACTAAGACCTGTGCTGATCAACAGTCTGGAGTGTTCACTGAGATCTTTAACCTCTCACTTTGGCAGTCTGCGTATCCACTTGCTTCAAGCAGGCTTTACCTGTACCAATGCCTAAGAAGAATGGGGTAACCTGCCTCACTGACCATCATCCTGTAGCACTTATATCTACAGTGATGAAGAGTTTTGAGAGGTTGGTGATGAAACATATCGACTCCTGCCTGAGAAGCGACTTGGATCCGCTCCAATTTGCCTACCGGTATAACAGGCCCACAGCAGATTCCATCTCATTGGTTCTTCACTCAACCCAAAGATGTGTACATCAGCATGCTCTTTATTTACTACAGCTTGGCATTCAATACCAACATTCCCTCAAAACTAATCAATAAGCTTCAATACTTTGGCCTCAATATCTCCTTGTGCAATTGAATGCTCAATGTTCTCACTTGCAGACCCCCGTCAGTTTGGATTGGGAACAGCATAATCCACAATCCCCATCAGTACTGGTGCACCACAATGCTGTGTGATGAGCCCTGTGCTCTGCTTACTTTACACTTACGACTGTGAGGCTAAGCACAGCTCCAGTGCAAATCAAAGCTGCTGATGAATCAGCATATAGGAGGGAGGTTGAAAATCTGGTTGAGTGTTATCATAACAACACCCTCTTACTCAATGCAGCTGATTATTGACTTAAAGAAGAGGAAACCAGAGCCAGTCGTCATTGGGGGACCAGAGATGCAGAGGATCAGCAACTTTAAATTCCTCAGTGTTATCATTTCAGAGGATCTGACCTGAGTCCAGCACATTAGTGCAATTACAAAGAAAGCACTACAGCTTCCTGAGGAGTTTGCAAAGATTCAACGTGACATCTAAAACTTTGATAAACTTCAAATAAGTGTGGTGCTTAAATAACTTCAAATAAACTTCAAATAATAACTTCAAATAAATTTATTCTATTATGGTTGTTACTCTGTAACGGATTTACTGCATGCGCCTGCAAGAAAATGAACCCCAGGGTTGGATATGTACTTTGATAATGAGTTTATTTTGAACTTTGAACCTGGGCAGGTATGCCTTTGACAATAAACTTGAACTTGAATTTAAAAATGACACTCAGCAGAGCATAGGCAGCCAGTGTGATAAATAGATTGCAGCCCCCCTCCCCAAGGGCCCTAAGTATCTTCACCTCGAATCATCCTCTTCCTTATATGAGCAATAATATCAATGACCTATGCTGGAACTTGTTAATTCTAATACAAAAACAGTATTAAAAGATAATAACTTTCACCATAATAAGTAAACAGACTTGTTGAAGACCTACTGGTCCACTCTAACCCACTCCCCCACACAATCACTCTGGAACATCTCCCTTAGTCTTTGTTCCAGTAGACAGTTCATCCAGCTTCTTACACAGCAGATGCTTTTGTTTACTTTGAAATCTATTTGAGCAGAAGTTACCACAGATTTTATCACTGCTGGGTCTTAAGGGGATTGATCTACAACTGAGCTTCTGGTCTTGAACAGGGAATAGGTGGAAGCTCATTCTTGAGAGCTTCCTGGGGAGCAGGATTCCTTCGTGCAGTTACAGGGCAGAAACTGGCTCCTCCGCCCACCGAGTCTCTGCAGACCCATTTACATTATTCTTACAGTAATCGTACTTTACAATTTTCTTTAATCTAATGGTGAGGTAGTAAATTGGGTTAGACATTGGCTCAATGGGAGAAGTCAGAGAGTGGTAGTGGAGGATTGCTTCTCTGAGTGGAGAACTGTGACTAGTGGTGTGCCACAGGGATCAGTGCTGGGTCCATTGTTATTTATCATCTATATCAATGATCTGGATGATAATGTGGTAAATAAGATCAGCAAATTTGCTGATGATACAAAGATTGGAGGTGTAGTGGACAGTGAGGAAGGTTTTCAAAGCTTGCAGAGGGATTTGGACCAGCTGGGAAAATGGGCTGAAAAATGGCAGATGGAGTTTAATACAGACGTGTGAGGTATTACACTTTGGAAGAACAAACCAAGGTAGAACATACAAGGTAAATGGTAGGACACTGAGGGGTGCTGTAGGACAGAAGGATCTAGGAATACAGATACAAAATTCCCTAAAAGTGGCGTCACAGGTCGATAGAGTAGTAAAGAGACCCTTTGGTACGTTGGTCTTTATAAATCAAAGTATTGAGTATAAGAGTTGGAATGTTATGGTGAGGCTGTATAAGGCATTGGCGAGGCTGAATTTGGAGTATTGTGTGCAGTTTTGGTCACCAAATTACAGGAAGGAAATTAATAAGGTTGAAAGAATGCAGGGAAGGTTTACAAGGATGATGCCGGGACTTGAGAAACTGAGTTACAGAGAAAGGTTGAATAGGTTAGGACTTTATTCCCTGGAGCATAGAAGAATGAGGGGAGACTTGATAGAGGTATATAAAATTATGATGGGTATAGATAGAGTGAATGCAAGCAGGCTTTTTCCACTGAGGCTAGGGGAGAAAAAACCCAGAGGACATGGGTTAAGGGTGAAGGGGGAAAAGTTTAAAGGGAACATTAGAGGGGGTTTCTTCACACAGAGAGTGATGGGAGTGTGGAATGAGCTGTCAGATGAAGTTGTAAATGCAGACTCACTTTTAACCTTTAAGAAAAACTTGGACAGGATGAGAGGAGTATGGAGGGATATGGTCCAGGTGCAGGTCAGTGGGACTAGGCAGAAAAATGGTTCAGCACAGCCAAGAAGGGCCAAAAGGCCTGTTTTTGTGCTGTAATGTTCTATGGTTCATCAACTTCCCGCAAGTTCTACTAGGGGCAGTTTCCCCCGCACCAATTCTACCACTCATTTAACCACGGGGGGGGGGGGGGGGGATGTAGGAGAGAATCGGAGCAGCTTGAAGAAATCCACATGGTCAAAGAGAGAACATGCAAACTCCCTGCAGACAACAGCTGAGATCAAGCTCGAACTCAGGCGTGGGGCACTGTAAGGCAACACGCTACCCGCTGTCCCACTGAGCATCCATGTTGTGATAGACAGCAGCCTTCTCCCATTCAGAGATCGCCACCTGTTCCAGAAGTCGGGAACGTGGAGAGTCGGGGCGTAGCAAAGACCCATAGAGCAAGGAACCACACGATGGAGTTACGTCATTCTGCTCCTCGAGCCTATTCCATCCCTCAGTTCAAGACTCAGCTGCACCTTGACTGTTATGCTTCAATAACTTTTAATATCCCTCACCAAAAAAACACACCAGCTTTGACATTTTTAATTGATTTAACCCAATCTCAACAGTATTTGGACAGATTGTTCTGGGTTTTCACATCCTTTTGGAGTTATAGGGCACAGAAGGAGAGCCTTTGGCACCCATGCTGAGCTTCCTAAGCCACTTGCCCACGTGCGGTCCAAGTCCCTTGCTAAACCTTTCCTATCTAAGTATCTTTTAAACATTGTTTAAAATCTGTCTCAATCATTTCCTGTCTCATTTCATGTCTGCACCATCCCCTGTGTAAAGAAGTTGCCCTTTTAAATCTTGCACCTTAAATCTATGTCCTCTACTTAGTTTTTCAGCCAAAATAAACTTTATTCATAATAAATATAATTTACAAGAGTGAATTGTGTAACACTTTTTCATTCTTGCATTTGTAGACAATGTATTTAGTATTAAATTGCATTGTTTAAAACCGATAATACTGCTGCAACTCATGTGGCCCCCCGGGGAGGTAGACTACTATAATAATTGAGGGTCTTCCTTAACCAATCCAACTCCTCCCTGTCCAGTAGCAGAACAACCAGATATTGTGGTTGTTCCCCACTGAGCCCTTGTGGTCTCTAGATTCCCCTGGCAGTTCGCTCCACATGACCATTACCCTCTGTATGAAAATGCTTTGTGTGAAGGCTTCCCCCTGAAGTCACCTTTGACTGACCTAGCTCCTATTTTGAGCATCTGCCTCATGAACAACCACCAGAGGAAGTACCTTGTTTCCCCCAACTTCCCTTCATCTGAATTAGAACACCACGATCACAACCTAAGCAAGAGATTCCATAACTTAACCCATTCATGATTGCTACTGGCCTCTGCAAAAGTGACACGCAGATTCACGATAAATTACTGGCTGGCTGGATATGGAGAGGCCAATCATCCTTGTGAAAGAATCTGAAGAGGGTTATATGTTTAGAAATAAGCGTTTGCCTATTTAACGCATTTTTTTTCTCACACAGGATCATGAATCTTTGGAAACCTCCTCTTTGAAAGGAGGTGGAAACAGAGGCAGAGGATATTGTTAAGGCATAGGGAGCTGATTCCTGACAAGCGAGTGGATGAAAGATTATGAAGGGAATGAAGGGGTATAGATGTCCACAGGAGGACCTATTTTGTAAGTCAGCACAATACCATGGACTGAATGGCTTGTCCAGTGTTGCTCTATTACTGGAGTAGATGAGACCATTAAGCTGAGGTTACAAATGGATCAAATATCCTCTCCTGTTCTTAAGCTGTGAATTCAAAAGAAAGTTGGAAAAGTCAATAAGCCATGATTTCAAAATCAGGATGGTGTGAGATTTGGAAGGGAACCCTCAGGAGGTGATTTCCCCAGCTGCCCTTAGCCCATTTGGGTGCAGAGGGCATTGGTTTGAGAGGTGCTCTCGGAGTGACCAGGGTAAGTGCAGTGCATTTTGTAGATGGTGCACTCTGCAGCCTCTGCTCATCAGTGATGGAGGGAGGGAGTGTTCAGAGTGGTGGGTGGGGTATCATTCAAGGGGTGGTGTTGAGTTTCTTGGGAGCCGGGAAGGTGCACTCATCCAGGGAAATGGAGACTGTTCCTTCACACACTTGACTTATGCCCTGTAGGTGGAAAAGCCTTGGAGAGTCACTCTCTACAGTCAACCTCTCAGCTGTTGCTGTAACCACGGGATTTGTTATTGATTCACCTAAGTGGTGACCCCATGATGTTAATGGGGGTGCAGGGGAAAGCTAGTGGTAGTAATGCCATTGAACGTCAGAGGTTAGATTCTATCTGAAGGACTTGGTCACTGCCTGGCACTTGGTGTGCATGTTACTGCCACTTACCAACCACTGCCTGAACTGAGCCTTGTGCAATCATAAGACCTTAAGACATAGGAGCAAAGGCCTGGCCATTCAGCCCATCAAACCTGCTCTGCCATTCAATCTTGGCTGATTTATTTTCCCTCCCAACCCCATTCTCCTGCATTCTCCCTATAATTTTTGGAACTCCTACTAATCAAGAATTAATGAACTTTTGCACATGTGATGAAGCAGCTGAAGATGGTTGAGCCATGAACTCCTCTAGTGAAGTCCTGTAGTGACATCCTCAGCTATAACTGTGCTCCTTTGTGTGAGGTTTGGCTACAACCATCGAATTGTTTCTTCTTGATGACCAATGACTTCAGTTTCACCAGGGCTCCTGGAAGTCATGTAGAGTGAAATGCCAAAGGGAAGTCCCCGTTAATGCACCCCTGGAATCAGAGTCTAGATCCATGTTTGGACCAAGGCTGAGTAGTCCTGAAGCAGTAGGTTCCTTGTGAATGTGGTGCTGGATGGAATTGTCATCCCACGAAGGGATCCCCCGGGTCAGCAAGACATGGCCACACTCCCAATATATGCAATGCCCACCCCCTTCAGCTTTCCCACTCACATCCAATTGCCCCTCTCCTGGTATAAACACTTCCATACCAACATCTCCCCACCTCACACTGAGCATGAATCACCCTCCCTGTACCAGAGCCACAATTCCCACTGTGGACAAACCTCTACAGATAATTGCCGATGCAGACAAGCCCCTCATCACCACTCATCGACAAAGGTTCCTAGAGTATTCAATTGCCTGCACCCCTCCCATGGGGGAGGATATCTTACCCCCCACACCAGGGATCACACAACCATTCTTCTCCCTCTCCCACTACACCATTCTCTGTCTGAAATTCAGTCCTTACAGCACAGGTGTCCATTTTGCCATTCGAAAGCTAACTAACTCTACAGTGGAAACAGCTAGTTCCAGCATCCTTCCCCCATCAGCTCTCCCCTCTCCTGCATCCCTCCATCACCCTCTCATAACACCTTTATCTATTGCCCCTTAGCCCCTCTCCCCTCTCTCTATCACTTAGACCACCACCCCTCTACTCCCTTCTCTCATCACCTCTCCACCATCCTCCTACCCTGCCTCTTACCTAAATCCTTATCCTCTATCCCACCTACTCCTCCCTCTGTATTTCATCCCTCCATTCCCTCCTCTACCCACCCTCTCCATCACTCCTTCCCTCTCCTCATCCTCAAGTCCCTTCCTGTCATTACCCCTCTATCACTCACCTCTCTTTTCTCCTCAGCACCTCCATCACATCCCTCCTAAACTCCCCATCTCCTTTCCTTGCCCTGCCTCCACTTCCCTTCCCTCCATCATTCCTCCATCTCCCTCTCTCTCCCCTCTCCCTCCACCCCACATACCCTATCCCTCTGTCCTCTTGCTCACTTTACCTCCAACCCCAGCTGAGACCCCACCACCCCTCCCCCCATTTGCCTGCTGACTAGGACCAATCCTCTGCCTGTTAGGCCATAGGACAGGCCATTGGGACCCTGCTGTCCTAGTCTTCATTTATTCAGTGACAAGGCCAAAGCACTGAGGCTTCATCGATCCCTGATACCTGACCACCCCACCAATCCCTGACCATCCTATCAAACTCTGACCCCTAACAATGCTTACTGACCTGTGACCACTCCCACTGAACCCTGATCACCCCTATTGACTCCTGACCATCCCCTGATCCCGAACCGAACTTTTCAGAACTCTGGTAACTCATAACTATTACAATTCTGGCACACTCACGCTCAACAACACTGATACATTCACGCCCACCCCAACACCACCACCACTGATTGCTGGCCCCTGACCACTCCACCTCCCCAGCTTCCAGACAGGATGTACAGCCAAGTGAAAATCTCCATGGGGCAGGACAGGTCTGGAGGGGAGGGAGAAAGTGCCCTGACTGCGAGGGCTGAACTGTCCTGCATGATTCACGCAAGGCCTGAGGTTGGGAGGAGAGGGGGAGAGGGTTGGACTGTTGATTGCCCTTTCCCTGACTGCTAGCTCTCAGACTGACTGCCTGGGCTTGTGCTTCTCCACCTACCCTGGTGTTGGGGGCTCGGATCTGGAACCCCACATCTCCAGCAGCCCACTGTGGCGTCCGTAGCGACGGCGGTAGAGCTGGGACGAAGACAATTCGCGAAGCTTCACCCCCGCCATCAGCCCCACCAGCATTTCCTGGCCTACCCCAGCCTGGCTTTCCGAGCGATTTCTTCTCCAGAAAAGGCGCCGTTGCTTTGCCAGGACAAGGTGACAGTCCGTTTCCCTCCCCCAACACCATTCCCAGTGATGTGATTGGCCAGACCAAAGCTGCACAATCTCAAAAGCGGAGATTGTCCTGTCGGCCTCTGGCTTCCTTCCTGACAGGAATAACAGGATTCTGAGCTCAGGCACGGAGGGAGGTGGAGTTACAGCCAAAACGTGTGCTTTGCAGTGAAAGGGGAGAGGGAGATCCTAGACTTTGGACCCTGGGGCTGGACCACCAGATAGCCAGTCATGGAGGCCAACGTGGACCAGGGAGGTTCTGCCACTGCCCACAGCACCCAGGGCAACCCAAAACGTGGGAGTCAGTGAGGCACATTGTAACAACATTCACATTGATACACGCACACTGACACTCTTACTCACCCTCATCCACTCACTCAGATTGAGAACCTCACATTGACACACTCACAACCTCACAGCAGAATGACACACTTATTCACACTGGCATACCCACAGCCCACACGCAGACACACCACTCACACTAAGTCACTCAACAGTTAACCAACACCAACACACTATTTCCCATGCCATATTGACATGCTTACGAACACTGGCTTGCCTATACTCAACCCGTAGCACCCTAAAACACTCACACCTATTACAATCCTGACACAGTCACACTCACCAACACTGATACATTCACGCCCACCCCAACACACACTCCTACTGAACATTGATGCTAACAGCAAATCAATATTAACACACAACTCACACTCACTGTTGCAACACTGACGCGTTTCCTGTACCTGAGACAGACTTTCTCTCGCTCATGCAGCCAAACACATAGAACGTGTGGAGACTATCACCCCTCAAACGTGCTCCACCACGGAGCTCTGGGCTGAGCTACCCCAGTGACATTTTCCGCCCAGTCTCAATATCCGTTCTATGGATCTCTGCTTCGAATGAGGTCACTGACTTCATTCCACTCCTCTAGCCCTCGAGTGAATGAATATCTCAACTCAACAGTAAATACCTGGCCCAGACCCAGACCCTCATACAGCAATCCCAGCATTACTGATGAATTTTCACTCGTTCTGTGGAAACTATATACTGCATGATACTCCATCTACGGTCTTGACAAGGTCCTGTAAAACTTCAGTAAGACGCTTTACACTGTACTCAAACCTCCTCACAGAGACCACAGCAATACCATTTCTCTCTCAATATAGCTTGCAACACCTGCATTTTGGAGCTGGGTGTGTCAAAAGGGTTGCTGCTGCTGTGAACAGGAATCTATCACTTTTTTTCTTTAAAAACCGGCATTATAATAAATGCTTTAAAATATTATCTTATATCCACCATAATCTTGCCCAGTCTCTCAGCTTGTTCCATTGAAACCTTTTTACATCCTGTCCACAGATGCAGAATCATCGGTGAGCCATGACCCGTCTCCTGGGTCCCCTGGCACGGTGGGCGGCTACCCAGTCCGTGTCAGCCTGCCAACTTGAGGATCCCCTTATTCCCACACTCGGTGGGCTGGCCTGGCTGGCAATATATTGAAAGCCTTCGGAAAATACCAACGCCACCCAGCCACTGGCACCCCCTCCCTTTCCATTACGCACATGCTCAGACGACTTTACTGGATTAGTCTAACACGGGCTCCTTTTCATAAACAGCTCCTTTCGCTCCTGCTTATTTTTTCAAGTTGTTCTGTTATTACATCCTTTACTACCGACGTCAACATTTCCCCAATCCCTACAGTATTTCAGAAGCTCCCTGTTTTGCCTCGCCTTCCCCCCCCCCTCCCCTTTTCATAAGAACGATTCCAGAACCCGTAACTCTGGAAGATTATAATCAGAGTTCCCGATGTGTCAGCACTTGGTGATGTAGCTCTCCACGCACTCTGTCCATTCTCAGTCACTGATTCTCCACACATTTCCTTTATTCTCTCTTTATATCCTTCTACACTGGTTCTCTCGCATTTTCATTGCAAGCCCCTGCTTATTCCCACTCCATCCCTGTCTGACAGTCACGCTCTCTTCCACGCCCCTACTCACACTTCTCTCGCGTTCCCCTCTCATACTGCCCTCTCCACATTTTCTCACCCTCACCCTCCCCGAAACGCTCCTGCTCGGCACCACCCGTCTCCTCACCTCCCAGTCATGATCCTCGGCGTGGCTCCCCGCTCGCTCACTGCCTGGAGACAGTAACTCTACCGAGAGTTTTCAACCCAAAAAAGGAGAGCGCTGGGCTGCCGTGCGCTCTTGGCAAAACCACGGGGCGACTTCCCAGGGGGAATGTAACTACTGAGATCTCGTAAACAGCCCAGAGCCCTGAGCCAGATCGGAATCTGAGAGAAGGCGCTTTAAAGGGACTGTTTACCCCCGTGGGAACGTGAACAGCAGAAACTCTGCGACTCTTAATGGCCTGGTCATATCGTCCTGATCTACAAGGGCTCTGCCTCTATTCAGCCAGATACCACCCCATATACAGCCCTCTACGCTGGTGAGAATACCACCCGAGAATCTGTTCTTAGCTTTTGGCCAGGGACGAGGTACTGCCTCGATTCCTCCTATGATTGAAGATTGCCAATACTCCCCAAAGGGGGGTATTCAGACTGGCCTCTCACTCGGAGTGCTCTTGTTCTAGCACTCCAAATTGCTGTTAACTCGAACTTGTTCCAATATCCGGGATTCAAACAAATACCCGTGCCTCATCTTGAATACATCCGACAAAACCATGGGCCATTCGGCCCTTCGTACCCTCCATTGTTCCGTTGGTTTTTATTTATTTGAGCAACTCGCCCTGCCTGTCTGCTCATAGTTTATCTTTTACTTTGACACTTTTAAATACCAGCTCAAAACCTATTTGTTTAACCTTGCGTTGAACTAACACCTTTTCATTTTTATGCTTGCATTGTCCTATTATAAAGCACGTTGAAACGCATTGCGTGAAAAGCTCTCTGTAAGTTATTATACTTGTATTCAAACATCCAAAACTCTACAAATTTCCTCATGAACATCCTCAGCGACAGAACCTCCACAAACCACTGCGTAGAGTTTTCCAAATCTTCACCATCTTTTGGGAGAGCAAAATCCCGAATGGGCCAGCATCGGTTCTGGACACCCACTCAACTAGAAATGTCATCTCTTAAGCAACCTACAGACCCACAGAATTGTCCATGTTTCTGGAGCATCATTAATCTTTCTAAACTCGGTGCAGAATAGGCTCAGACTAATCACTCCCCACCTCAGGATCCAACATGGAGAAGCTTCACACCATTCCCTCTATCGGAAGTATAACCTTCCATAGGAAGGGAAACGAGACCTGTACACATCAGCCCTGCACCGTCTCACCACGGACTTACGTTGTTGCGGTTAATTCGTAAACCCTCTTACAATAAAGACTAAATTTATTAGGATCTTAATTTCTTACTGTATTTATACCTTAAATTCCAGCAGTGACGCCCCACCCCCAACAAAATCACCTTTCAATCACTGACCATTTAAACAAAGTACAGTATTCCGCTTTTCAATTTTCTTTTAGTGACCTTGCATCTTCCCACTCTCCACACATCGTGCCTCCGAATTCCTCTGTTCCTCCTCACTACACACAATGCCTCCCGACCACCAGATTTGTATCATCTTGAATATAGGACACTCCATTCCTCGAGAATAATACATTTGGCATGCCCCCTTTGACCATCAGGACGAACACATCCTATCCGGATGTTCGGTATGCTAACTTCTCTGCAGCACTTTGCAGTTTTAGTTTTCCCCTTGTACTATCTCAATGCACTGATGGGATGAACTGATCTGAATGGATCCTATTAGATGGCTAAAACTTGGTGCAATATATTGCACCATTTGTACAATATATTGCCTACAGCTGAGTTTCCTTTGCCTCTCCAATGCATCTTACACTTTCAGTAGCTGTGCACAAATGGATCAGCACTGTGTTTGCACAACAAACACTTTCTCTCTCTCTGTGAATGAAATGCTATCCAGAGGTCAGTCTTCGATCTGCGATCTGCTCTGCTGTAAGTATTCCACAGTAACCTATGGAAGTGAATATTGGACAATATCAAAGCAAAATGGGATTAACTAACACTGAATTAGTGCAAATGGGTTAGCACAGACTCATTTGGCTGAACAGCTGTTTTCCTGCTGCATCTCCTAGCACTGGGAGGAGCTGCACATCCACCGATCACAAGCAAACAACAAAGTGCCCCATATTCAACAAGGATGCTTATTCAGCAATCAATGAGTCGGTAAAATCTTCAGTCAAGACCTGTGACTGCTCTGTGATGCCTAATGATTATGATTTGTGTTTTGGATTATCTGAAGCTTTATTCCGAGCATGGGACTCTATTATCCCTAGTGGGTTATCTTGGTTGCATTAATAGCCTTCCTAAAGAATAACATTATTTTTATAGATACAAAACTCAGTGTTACGATGCTGTAAGTATTCCACACTAATCTATGGAAGTGAATATTGGAAAATATCAAAGCAAAATTAGGGAAGACTTGAAGCTGCGGAAATGTGGCTTTTGAGAAGAATGATGAAAATATCATGGAAGGACAAGAGTAAGAAATGAAGAAGTTGTAAAAAACCAGAATAAGAAGAGAGTTGATATCACCAATCAGGAAATGGCAGCTATAGACACATACTGAGGAAAGAGAAGCTTGAACATCTTGCAGTGATGGGAAAATTAATAGAAGTTGCTGTTGGTAGTGCATGATATTCATGAGTTACATCAAGAGATGGACAGACAGAAGTTTTGAAATGCTTATTATGGAAAGACCATGATCACCCACATCATACGACACAGCACATAATAACAATGACCGTTGATTAGGTTGAAATCCCACTTCAGGATCTGAGTACATTATTTATTTACAGTGCCAGCAGAGTGCAGCGTTACTGAAGGCGTGACATTTGACTGTCTGGGCAGGCGTGATACACATGCTGCAAGGCAAGCAGTCCTCTTGTCTTGTTAAGCATTTCTCTCTCACAAGCTGTCAGTAGTCCTTTGCATATTGCAAAGCCAATGCTTCCCTTGGAGTTAGCACCAGGAACTACTGTCCAAATCCCTGAAACAGATTGAAATCAATTAAACCGATTTTTATTTCCTCATCTGTGCTTCAGAGAAGGATCTCAGAGGTTAAAAGATGTGTTTGTGTATGTAAAACAAGACACGCCAAAATAAAAGCAGACCAGGTCTCAAACTTTCTGTTAAATTTTGCACAAATTATATTGTGTAGTCATACAAAATGACACTCAAGACAAACTGTACATCGAGTCAGAGTTGCTTTGATCTGACACATGTGTGCATGTGTGGCAGTGCTCCAGACCTCACAACACTAAAACTGCTGGAGTTTAACAACAAACACTGCTGCCAGCTGTACAAAAATGAAAAAAAAAGAAAGGTTGCTGCTTCTCCCAGGGCCTGACTCTTGCACGGGTTACTCGTGCAAGGTTCGGTTGAAAGACTATACATGCCCCAGGACATCTTGAGTAAAATCCCTTTGCTCAGTACTGTTGCTCGCTCATCTCCCTCTACTGCCTCTGGCAGGCCCTCGACGTGAAGGTGGAACCGAGCTCTTCCCACTTCTTCCCCAGCTAGGTCCACCCCTGGCACCACCCCGTGGAGGGGGTCCTCCTGGCCCACTGAATCCGTCGTCTCGGTGAAAGCCATCATGTCGATCTCCCTCATGTGAATTGGAACGGCCAGTTTTAGGCATTCGCGGTGATACAGCTGGACCACCTCGGCCTGTAAAACACAATATAGGCACAGGTTAGTTTAAATTCTAACTCCTGCTTATGATGATTATTTTGTAATCACCGATGACAAAGCAGCCCACACTATCCTTTCTTAGTGTGTGTGATGCTACTGAGCAGAACAGTTATTCATTGCCTGACAGTTCCAGAGATGCAGGCTCGACGCTGACCTCCGTGGGGAGTTTGCATGCATTCCCTGTGTCTGAGTGCTTTTATTGTAGAGCTTGGTAAGTTATTTGATTCCTATAAACTTGCCCGTGGTGTACAGATGAGTCATAGAAGCTGGAGCAAGTTGATTAGAATGTAGTGTTAAATAAAATGGGATTAACTAACGCTGAATTAGTGCAAATGGGTTAGCACAGACTCATTTGGCTGAACAGCTGTTTTCCTGCTGCATCTCCTAGCACTGGGAGGAGCTGCACATCCACCGATCTCAAGCAAACAGCAAAGTGCCCCATATTCAACAAGGATGTTTATTCAGCAATCAATGAGTCAGTAAAATCTTCAGTCAAGAACAAACATTCCACCTGAGCTCTCAATCATGTGGATGTGCAGCAACACTGCAGTCCGTCACTCTTGCCATGCTGCTTTACAATGGTAACTGTTAACTCAATTCCCACCTGAAGTAAATCCAGCACAGACAGAACAAAATTAATTTGATGGCAACACACAAAAAGCTGGAGGAACTCAGTGGGTCGAGCATGATCTATAGAGGGAAATGGACATTTTGGGTCAAGACCTTATACTTGGACTGAAAGTGACAGCAGTGTGGACGATTGCTCAGATGACTGCTTTGTGATTGCAGTTTTGGCCTAGTGCATACATTCTAAAACCCCCTGGAGCCCCTGTCCTTGAATGGGCAACCCACTGCAGTCAAATTCTCCCCTTCAGTGACTCAGGCCCTTTGGTTTATATATTAAAATTCCAACAGTATGGCATGCTGGAGAGTTTGCTGGTGCTAGACTGTTAATCAGTCCAGACTACTAGTTACTACTGCTACAAATAGCAAAACAAACCTTTATTTCATAATTTTTACATGTTACACAGTGGTGCAATAAATCAGCCAGTGAACCCTGTGAGGCTGAAGGGAGGCACTTTGAACCCCAGCTATGGACACAAACCCACCCACTTTCCTGGCCCATTTCATATTTCTGAATGGATTAATATTTAAAAATGATAGAAAAAGTAAATTAATGTTTTACATTAGGATAAGTTAATCTTGAGGATATCAGGTTATCGTTACAAAACTTTTCAACTAATTAACTGAGGGAGAGGTAGTTTCTTAAAATAGCTGTGGACAATCATATGGGTTTGCATTATGAATAATATTAAGGCCTGTTGAAGCCAGGATAAGTGGGCAGTTCACCATGACACCACCACCTTCAGGGCTGTTTAGTTCCTCTACAGACAGTTTTTGACTGTGGACGGTGGAGGTTACCCCGAACAAACCTTGTTCTCTGACAGGTTCATGCATTTCTCCACGGTCCCCTCTGCCACCCCAGCCATCGCGATGACCTCCTGGAGACAATGGCCTTTTCTCAGGCTTACGGCCACCTTCAAAGCGTGGGAACTCATCATGGCCGGGTAGGGGAAGGAGACCTCCTCGCCCACCTGTAGAACAGTTCAGCACATTAGACACTGACAATGAAGCAACTTCCATCAGACTCAGGAGCCACTTGGTATCTTTGGTGCCTCACTATCATGGAGTGTCACAAGTTGTTTAAGATGGTTGGAGGACTTTGCAGGATGGATGGAAGGAAATTGCCTCCTCTGAAGTGAGAGTTCAGAAAGAGGAGCATGGCCTGAAGTTAGAACAAAAGAACCTCTTCCTGAAGGGTTGGAAGAACCCAAAATCACATTAAAAAAGTTCGAGATAAGGGGGAATTATGAAAAATTTGAAATAAAGACTGACAGGATTTTGTGGAGTTAGGATTCGATAAAAGTTAGAATATGGATCAATGATATTCTGATTGAATGGTGTGGTAAACCAGTATACTTATGAGAACAACAACACACACAAAATGCTGGTGGAACACAGCAGGCCAGGCAGCATCTATAGGGAGAAGCGCTGTCAACGTTTCGGGCCGAGACCCTTCGTCAGGACTAACTGAAAGGAAAGATAGTAAGAGATTTGAAAGTAGTGCGGGGAGGGGGAAATGCGAAATGATAAAAGACCAGAGGGGGAGGGATGAAGCTAAGAGCTGGAAAGGTGATTGGCGAAAGTGATACAGAGCTGGAGAGGGGAAAGGATCATGGGACGGGAGGCCTCAGGAGACAGAAGGGTGGGGGGGAAGCACCAGAGGGAGATGGAGAACAGGCAAACAACTAAATATGTCAGGGATGGGGTAAGAAGGGGAGGAGGGGCATTAATGGAAGTTAGAGAAGTCAATGTTCATGCCATCAGGTTGGAGACTACCCAGCCGGTATATAAGGTGTTGTTTCTCCAACCTGAGTTTGGATTCATTTTGACTATAGAGGAGGCCATGGATAGATATATCAGAATGGGAATGGGATGTGGAATTAAAATGTGTGGCCACTGGGAGATCCTGCTTTTTCTGGCGGACCGAGCGTAGGTGTTCAGCGAAACGGTCTCTCAGTCTGCGTCGGGTCTCACCAATATATAAAAGGCCACACCGGGAGCACCGGACGCAGTATACTACACCAGCCGACTCACAGGTGAAGTGTCGCCCCACCTGGAAGGACTGTCTGGGGCCCTGAATGGTGGTGAGGGAGGAAGTGTAAGGGCAGGTGTAGCACTTGTTCCGTTTATAAGGATAAGTGCCAGGAGGGAGATCAGTGGGAAGGGATGGGGGGGACGAGTGGACAAGGGAGTCGCGTAGGGAGCGATCCCTGTAAAAAGCAGAAGGGGGGGGGGGGGGGAGGGAAAAATGAGTTTGGTAGGGGGATCCCGTTGGAGGTGGCGGAAGTTACAGATAATTATATGTTGGACCTGGAGGCTGGTAGGTAAGGACAAGGGGAACCCTATCCCAAGTGGGGTGGCGGGTGGATGGGGTGAGGGCAGATGTGCGGGAAATGGGAGAGATGCGTTTGAGAGCAGAGTTGATGGTGGACTAAGGGAAGCCCCTTTGTTTAAAAAAGACATCTCCTTCGTCCTGGAAAGAAAAGCCTAATCCTGAGAGCAGATGCGGCACAGACGGAGAAATTGTGAGAAGGGGATAGCCTTTTTGCAAGAGACAGAGTGGGAAAAGGAATAGTCCACGTAGCTGTGTGATCCTTTCCCTTCTCCAGCTCTGTATCACTTTCGCCAATCACCTTTCCAGCTCTTAGCTTCATCCCACCCCTCCAGTCTTCTCCTATCAGTTTGTATTTCCCCCTCCCCCCACTACTTTCAAATCTCTTACTATCTTTCCTTTCGGTTAGTCCTGACGAAGGGTCTCGGCCTGAAACGTCGACAGTGCTTCTCCTTATAGATGCTGCCTGGCCTGCTGTGTTCTACCAGCATTTTGTGTGTGTTGTTGTTTGAATTTCCAGCATCTGCAGATTTCCTCGTGTTTGATACTTATGAGAAGTAAGGACAGTGGGCAGGCTGACCAGCCATCAATGGTTAGATCCTTTCAAGGTGTTACTCTCAAAATAGTCCACGATTCAGTCTATTTTACTGCACATTGGGGCTTGTAACCCAGAGAGTATCTCTATATTTATTAGAATAGGGTTGATCAGTATTGGTGACCACTTACATGTTAGAGCTGCTTTATAAATTGATTACACGGTTATCATTTATTTCCACAAAATTGTGGATGGAGAAATGATCTATCAACATTCAGCTGTACCTCGCATTGCTCCACGACCTCGTCCTCTCCCTCCTGGGTCACGACCCCTTGCACTCTCTTCTGTTTGGTCAAACTCCTCTTCGCCCATGAAGTCATCCATGTTCATAAAAGCATCTCTCCCTCGTGGGCCACAACCATCATGCCGAGTCCCCCCTCGAACTGGCCGGAACCTAGAAATAAAGCATTTAGAAACTCAGTTTCACTGACCCTCGTGATTGCATCTCACTGTGACCAGAAACTGCCTAAAGGCTTCAGATCTTTTCAAAACGAAAAAAAAAACACGAATTTAAAGGTTATCATTGGACATGCCCTGATCTTCCACTGTTCTAGCTCCAGAGGACCAGTGGAAGACAGGCTTGTCACAGTCACCACCAGTACACAGTCACAGTAACTACTAGTGATGTCATTTACACAAGCTCTATCTGAAGAACTTTACTGCTTTTAGATAACACTCGAAAGTGCTGCAACATCTGAATACTACAAACCATCATTTAAATATTGCATATTCCAACAGGCATGCTCTCTCAGCTGACTGCACATGGTAAACTAGTCAAAATTCTTCATTAAAGGATTATTTAGCATTTTGACACAGAACAATTACAGAATATACAATTTAGAATTTGATGGCTGCAACACACTCAACAAAAGTTGGGACAGAGTTAAAATAAGATTGAAAAGTGCACAGAATATTCAAGTAACACCGGTTTGGAAGACTTCACATTAAGCAGGCTAATTGGTAGCAGGTGAGGTATCATGACTGGATGTAGCGTCCATCAAAGGCTCAGTCCTTGCAAGCAAGGATGGGTCATGACTCACCCCTTTGTGCCAAAATTCATGAGAGAATTGTTAAGTCAGTTCAAAAGGAACATTACCCAACGCAAGATTACAGAGAATTTAGGTCTTTCAAAATCTACAGTACATAATATTGTGAAAAGATTCAGAGAAATCAGAGACATCTCAGTGCGTAAAGGGCAAGGTCGGAAACCACGATTGAATGCGCGTGATCTTCGAGCCTTCAGGCGGCACTTCCTAAGAAACCGTCATGCTACTGTGACAATTATAGCCACCTGGGCTCGGGAGTACTTTGGAAAACCATTGTCACTTAACACAGTCCGTCGCTGCATCCAGAAATGCAACTTGAAACTGTATTACGCAAGGAGGAAGCCATACATCAACTCTGTGCAGAAACGCTGGTGAGTTCTCTGGACCCGAGCTCATCTCAGATGGACCAAAAGACTGTGGAACCATGTGCTGAGGTCAGATGAGTCCACATTTCAGCTAGTTTTCAGAAAAAAACGGGTGTCGAGTTCTCCATGCCAAAGATGAAAACGACCATCCTGATTGTTATCAGCGAAAGGTGCAAAGTCAGCATCTGTGATGGTATGGGGGTGCATCAGTGCCCACGGCATGGGTGAGTTGCATGTATGTGAAGGTACCATTGACTCTGAGGCATATATTAGGATTTTAGAGAGACATATGTTGCCATCAAGGGGACGTCTCTTCCCGGGACGTCCATGCTTATTTCAGCAGAACAATGCCAGACCACATTCTACACGGGCTACAACAGCATGGCTTTGTAGACACAGAGTGTGTGTGCCTGACTGGCCTGCTGCCAGTCCAGATCTATCTCCTATTGAAAATGTATGGCACATCATGAAGAGGAGAATCAGACAACGGAGACCACGGACTGTTGAGCAGCTGAAGTCTTATATCAAGCAAGAATGGACAAAATTTCCAATTGCAAGTCTACTACAATTAGTATCCTCAGTTCCAAGATGATTAAAAAGTGTTATTAAAAGGAAAGGTGATGTAACACAATGGTAAACATGCCTCTGTCCCAACTTTTGTTGAGTGTATTACAGCCATCAAATTCTAATTTTGTGTATATTTACAAAATACAATTAAGTTGGTCAGTAAAACTATTGAAAATCTTTTCTTTGTACTTTTGTCAGTTAAATAAAGGTTCACGTGAATTAACATATCACAGATTTTTGTTTTATTGCATTTTGGAAAATATACCGACTTTTCTGGAAATTTTCTGGGGTTTGTATGTATTTAAATTAAATAGAGAACATTACCAATACCTCCATAGTACTATAAAACTATGTATTCCTAATAGTTATTGACCGAGGAATTTATCCAGTGTATGCTGCCATGTCCCTTTGATTGACTGTAAATGAACAAAATCAGTGCCAGCAGCCAGTGCAGATAATGGACTGTGTCATACAAGGCCCTCAACGATTGCATCTACAAAATCTTCATTTTCATTGTAAAATTCAAGATGATTGTTGATACTTTGGAATTCTTCATAATTCCTAACTTAAAGTGGTGAAATCGTTGCATTCACTCTCAGGCATCTCCAAGCCTGAATGCTTGAACCACTTTGAGCAAAACAGTTCCACACTGTCTTACTGCTTATTTCTAGCCAATCATCAGTAACAAAAAATCATTGCTTTTTGAATACAAACACACCGAACTGACGCTAATTAAAAACTTTGCTGCAAGCACAGTCAGGAGGAGGAAATCAAAGGTCCATTGCTAGTCCCCATTGGGGATTCAGAGGTGGAGAGGATCAGCTTAAGAATAAGGATCCACAGTTTAATTTTCACACAGTTCTCAGAGTATAGAAATACAGTGTGGAATAGGCCTTTCCAGCCCAAGCAAACCCAATTTAACCCTAGCCTAATCATGGGACAATTTACAATGACCATAAGACATAGGAGCAGAATTAGGCCATTCAGCCCATCAAATTTTCTCTGCCATTCCATCATGCCATTTCCCCCTTAACCACATTCTCCTGTCTTCTCCCCATCACCTTTTGTTTGTGCCCTGACTAATCAAGAACCTATCAGCCTCCACTTCCACTCCCAAATCCCCTTAGCCAGAGGGGCGTGAACCTGTAGAAATTGCTCCTCAAACACGAGGAAGTTACTCCTCATCTCTGTTCTAAATGGATGCCTCTCCATTTTGAGGCTGTGCACTTTGGATTCAATAGTGGCTAGATGGGAGATGCCAGAGAGTAGTGGTGGATAATTGTTTATCGGGATGGAGGCCGGTGACTAGCGGGGTGCCTCAGGGATCTGTTTTGGGCCCAATGTTGTTTGTAATATACATTAATGATCTGGATGATGGGGTGGTAAATTGGATTAGTAAGTATGCCGATGATACTAAGGTAGGAGGTGTTGTGGATAATGAGGTGGGTTTTCAAAACTTGCAGGGAGATTTATGCCGATTAGAAGAATGGGCTGAATGTTGGCAGATGGAGTTTAATGCTGAGAAGTATGAGGTTCTACATTTTGACAGGAATAATCCAAATAGAACATACAGGGTAAATGGTAGGGTATTGAGGAATGCAGTGGAAAAGAGAGATCTAGGAATAACAGTGCATAGTTCCCTGAAGGTGGAGTCTCATGTAGATAGGGTGGTGAAGAAGGCTTTTGGAACGCTGGCCTTTATAAATCAGAGCATTGAGTACAGAAGTTGGGATGTAATGTTAAGATTGTACAAGGCATTGGTAAGGCCAAATTTGGAATATTGTGTACAGTTCTGGTCACCGAATTATAGGAAAGATATCAATAAATTAGAGAGAGTGCAGAGATGATTTACTAGGATGTTATCTGGGTTTCAGCACTTAAGTTACAGAGAAAGGTTGAACAAGTTAGGTCTCTATTCATTGGAGCGTAGAAGGTTGAGGGGGGATTTGATTGAGGTATTTAAAATTTTGAGAGGGATAGATAGAGTTGACGTGAATAGGCTGTTTCCATTGAGAGTAGGGGAGATTCAAACGAGAGGACATGATTTGAGAGTTAGGGCGCAGAAGTTTAAGGGAAACACGAGGGGGTATTTCTTTACTCAAAGAGTGATAGCTGTGTGGAATGAGCTTCCTGTAGAAGTAGTAGAGGCCAGTTCAGTTGTATCATTTAAGGTAAAATTGGATAGGTATATGGACAGGAAAGGAGTGGAAGGTTATGGGCTGAGTGCGGGTAGATGGGACTAGGTGAGATTAAGAGTTCGGCACGGACTAGGAGGGCCGAGATAGCCTGTTTCCGTGCTGTGACTGTTATATGGTCCTAGACACCCCACCGGGGAAACCTCTTTTTCACACCCACTCTATCTAGACTTTTTAACATTCAATAGGTTTTAATAAGATCCCTCCTCATTCTTCTAAATTCCAGCAAGTACAGGCCCACAGTCTTTAATTGCTGCTCATATAACCCTTTCATTCCCAAAATCATTCTCATGAACCTCCTTTGAACCCTCTCCAATGCCAGTACATTCTTTCTTAAATAAAAGGCCCCAAACTGTTTACAATACTTCAAGAGAAGCCTCACTAATGTCTCATACAGCCTGAACATTACATCTTTGATTTTATATTCTAGTCCTCTTGAAATGAATCCTAATATTACATTTGCGTTCCTCTCCACTGATTCAACCTGCAAATTAACCTCCAAGGAGTCCTGCTCAAGGACCCCTAAATCCCTCTGCACCTTGGAGTTTTGAATTTTCTTCCCACTTAGAAAATAGTCTGTGCTTTTACTCCTTCTACCACAGTGCATGACCATACACTTCCTGACACTGTCTGCCATCTGTCACCTCTTTACCCATTCTCTTAATCAGTATAAGGCTTTCTGTAGCTTCCCTGCTTCCTGAACACTACCTGTCCCTCCACCAATTAAACTACTAACCAGTTTGTCTTTCAACTACGGGAAGAAACCAGGACAATCATGGAAAGCACATGCATTGCACGGGGAGGACGTGCAAACTTGTTTGAAGTTGCTGGGATTGAACTCCAAATTTGGACACCCAAGCTGTAATAGCGTTGCATTAACTGCTATCATGGTGCCCCATTGAATATTGGGGTTGTGAAAGCAGTATAAACTGTTCCTATGTCAATATCCTGTGCTGCACTGTCCAACACAAACCAAAAGTGCAGCATATTTGTACAGAGCCCTGGTGAGACCACTCCTGGAGTATTGTGTACAGTTTTGGTCTCCAGGGTTAAGAAAGGACATCCTGGCTGCAGAGGAAGTGCAGCGTAGATTCATGAGGTTAATTCCTGGGATGTCTGGACTGTCTTACGCAGAGAGGTTAGAGAGACTGGGCTTGTACACGCTGGAATTAAGGAGATTGAGGGGGATCTGATTGAAACATATAAGATTATTAAGGGATTGGACAAGATAGAGGCAGGAAATATGTTCCAGATGTTGGGAAAGTCCAGTACCAGAGGGCATGGTTTGAGAATAAGGGGTAGGTCATTTAGGACAGAGTTAAGGAAAAACTTCTTCTCCCAGAGAGTTGTGGGGGTCTGGAATGCACTGCCTCAGAAGGTAGTGGAGGCCAATTCTCTGGATGCTTTCAAGAAGGAGCTAGATAGGTATCTTATGGATAGGGGAATCAAGGGATATGGGGACAAGGCAGGAACCGGGTATTGATCTCAAAATGGCGGTGCAGGCTCGAAGAGCCGAATGGTCTACTTCTGCACCTATTGTCTATTAGATGTCAGTTCTGCAGCTAAGTCACAATTATTTATACTGGGCATTAGCTGTACACCTTAGCACAAATCTTGGTGCTTTGGTGTAGAACTCCTGATTAATGAGGCACTCTGTCCAAGATAAATTCTTTACAAACCTGTGTAGTCTCCTTATCTTCTAGTTTTGAAAGCTGCCCAGTTGCTGAGGGCTGGAAGGTCAAGGACTGTACAAAACCATAAGGGATGGCTAACCCAGACTTATGAACATTTTGATGGCGAAACTCATCACGAGTGATATACCAGTAGAAACAATTGTTGTAATTGTTAAAATGGCTGCTGATTTCGATCCATTAATGGAAAATTAGAAAGCAATCCAAACATACACTTGTGCACAACAATGAACAATCACTGATATCATCTCAATTCCTGGTTCTGACTTTGTAGATTGTCAGCATCAAGCAGTTTATCTGAGGAGGGAGAGGATGCAATTCAATAGACCTAGTAGAAGATAAGGTCACTGCTTCTTTTAACATAGCACTTTGATTTCAAGCACAGTAAAGGATTTATCAATAGACTTGAGTGCTTATATCACCCAGTCTAAAATGATCCTGTAGGGTATTTATACTGGTGCTTCTGTAAACAGATATGTTCCTATTTTTGATATTTACCAAATGATTTGACATGACTGATGGTATTCTTCCAAAGTAATACAAGTTATATTGGAATCTCTACATCTTATCTAGTATTAAGAAAGGAGTTCACAGCTCTCCTTGAACAAGCTATCCCAGGAAGCAAATATTTGCCAGTGGGCTTTTCTTGCTGGGCAAAAGAAATATCTAGGCTAGGCTTGAATGGGAATAAACTGTTTTAGCTATTGGTGCAACTGTGCAATGGCCTGATTTGCTGCTTGCTTGTGGCCAGCTTGCAGCCAAGCTTGAAGAAGCACTTCCATTTCCTATTTCTAAGAGGTTCCAGTGGTGCAAAGCTTGGTGGACATTTAACATTTGATTTGCAAAACACTCATGAATTTTCAAAATGATCACGTGAATTGAAATCTGGTTTTTGTTTGCCCTGAGGTGGGCACCACCAATTGTCATGTTGATCAAGCTGTGTTCAAACCTTCAAAAATTACTTTGAGACAGATTTGTTTACATTAAAACCAATTTGGAGACACAAATCCTGATGGGCTCTCATAGAGCATAAACAGGCTGAACCTCAGGAGGTTTGTCTTTGTGCCATCCCACACTGTGTGGGCCATTCTGCAAGAGACCATGTATAATAGTAACAGGCTCACAAACATACCACATTTTCAGCTCTGATTCCCACATAATTCACAGAACAGGATATGTTACATTATCACCAGCTTCAGCTGCTAAATAATTCCTCAATCCCTCTTGACAGGTCATGCAAGAAACATTGACAGATACGTTCTGAACTGCGAGCAAGTGACTGATAATAAACAATTAACATAATCACCTCCTCCGAAAAACTCTGGAAATCTGTGTACATTCTCCTGGGTTGACACATGGGTTCTGTTATCCCCTGCTAATGTTTCTATTACTCCCTTTCTATTACCATCTGATGTTAGCTTTGTCTTTAACCTCAATAATCACGTTTACAGTTAAAAGTATGTGTTTCTTGTTGACTTTTGCTTGATCCATTTCAAAATAAGTTGATGGGCAGATTTTAAATTTGGAAACTCCCAAGCATCAGAATCTCATGGTAAGCTCTCAAATTTTCCCAATGTGGATTTTTAGATTATGTTACTTTCTTCAGTGTGTATGCTTCTTTGAACAGTTGAAAAAATTGGCTTCCAGTTTTCTGGCAGTGGAATACTTAAGGAATTCTAAGCACATCACAGGATCAATGATCTCTCTCCTCAAGTATTATGTTACAATTGTAGGGACTGTGATGTACCAGAAACATTTCTCTGGAACATATTCTTCACTAACTTCTGATGGCATGCACATGTGTTTGTGCATCTTGCTCTCATTTATGATCAATGGAACTGTTCACAGGTTTCCATTCCATAAAGGAAGAGTTCATGTGCTATATTTTCATTAATAATTTGACCCAACACTCACTGGCTCTTCAGTCTACCACTAATGTAATTATCACCCTCCTGTTACCTGCTGTGACTTAAGTTACAAAAATGTTTAAGATGCACTTTGATGGAAGGATTCAGTAGGCTGGACCTCAAATCAAACTATGCCTTTTGAAATCTACAGAACTGAGAGTAAAAAGAGACAGGATTCCTAATTAAATAAAAAATCGTATTAGTCTCCCACTTGCCAATTGTCTAGAACTTATTCCTACCTGTCATCTCTTCTACCACGAAAACGTGCATCTTCAGACTCCCGTGAGAATCGATCATCTAAGGGTTTCCTTCCATCCCATCCTTGGGGTGGACCCCGGCCTGGGCCCCTGTGCTCAGGGTCCCCAAAGTCCCTATACTCCTGATCAGGAGGAAAATCCCGCTGAGGACCAGGGCCTCTCCGCCAACCCTCCTCATGAGGCATTGGGCCCATGCGGTTTTCAAATTCCCGCGGTCTGTGGCCAAATCGTTCATCCTTGCGGAAATCATCATGAAACTGATCAGGTCCTTCAAAGCGATCGTGGAATTCCTGGGGTGGGCCATGTCTCTCTGCAGACCCTCTGTTTTCTCGGGGCTCCCCCCAGTCCTGAGATCCCCTGTATGGAGGCCCCCGCTCGGGATCACGCTCAGTACTCTGATCTCGCCTCATTTCCTGTGGATGGTTCATGTGATGGTTTGGCGGACCATGAGAGTCACCTGTCAAGATAAAATTAACTATTTTAATTCAAACAGATAAACACACAGGCACAACAATCTGAGACTGTTGTCGTTAAATGTGTAATGTAAACAATCATGACTCTATTACATTGCTAAAAAAATACAGCAGCTAAGACTGACAACTTAAATTGTACACCTGAGTCACATTACATAGCTGTCAACATTGAATATATTTTCTGAACCATCTTCAAGGAAGCTTCTTTCTTAAGATGAACTCTTTGAATTGAAGACTACAGAAGCAGCACTTGGGGACACAAGGGCACAAAAAGGGTGGCAGACTTAAATATTCATCACCAAACATTTCTGTGACTCCAGCATTGATGAAACTGAAGAAACCCGAGTGACAAAAATGAAACTGGGCCTACGACAAATAATGAACAAATCAGCATGAGCCAATACTTAGTACACATTGTCCTTACTGATTCACTTGCCTACAGCACCATTGCCCTTGTGGGGACCTCTTCTACCCTGACAGGCGACACGTTCACTATCTTCGTGGGACAGTCTGCAACAAGTCTAGCAAGTCAAAATTGGACACCTTACAGCCACAGAGCAACACACACAAGCATCTACAGAATCTTGTGTGTTTATGATTAGCTACAAAAGTGTATCTGTAAACTCATGATTTACAGATCATGAGTTTACATTCCTCATTCTAGCATGGTCACTAAATTAGGCAACCAAATCAGGTACAAATGGAGCATAAGAGAGTGCTGGCAAAAGAACCATGCATCTCAGAGCTGCCAACTGGTGAAGCTACAACACAGGAATGGTAATAGATGTAGCATGTTACAGAGTCAGTGAAGGAGTCCCAGCAGTAATAGGTCATATGAAAGCTCTAAATAGCAGTGAACAATTAAAGACTAAACCAGGATACGATCCATAAGCATGTTTATCCTCTCATCACCGGTAACCTGCCCAGTTTGTGCTATGCCAGACCTCTTTAGATTAAGAACAAGAGGTCATTTTCACATTTTTGGCACATGGGTATTACTAACAAAACCTGCATTGCTGCCCACCTTTAATTGTCCTACAAAAATTGAGCTACCTTCTTGAACTGCAAAACCTTTTTTGATGAAAGTGCTCCATAAGGGAATGGTGGGAAGTTCCAGGTTTTAGACCCATTGACAAAGAAGGACCATAAGATTTCATAGTGTGTGACTTGGAGGGAGTCAGGTGGTAGTGGTAATCCCACATGGTTTTCTTCTTGGTGCTAGTTACAGGTTGGGGGGTGTTAGTTTAGAACAGTTCAGGTGAATAATTACAATGGACTATGTAAATGGCACATGGTATGCCTGTGGAAATGTTTATGGTGGTTGAGGAGACTGCTTTGTCCTGTGTTTATTATGGTCTTTATTGGGGGCTTTGCTATTGCAAATGCTTGGTGGGTGGAGGGTGTTGATGCTTTTTTGAGAAAGTGGGTCAGGGTGGGGAGGGTCGTTGTTTTGCTGCTGCTTGTGTGTGGGAGGGTGTTTTGGGATTCCAATGTTTTAACTGTCAATCATTCTTTGGAATACTCTTCTGCTTTCACGGATGTCTGTGAAGAACAAGAATTTCAGGATACATATTGCATACATTTTTCTGATATTACATGGAACTAATTTTGTTGGAACTGTGGTCATCCAGGCAAATGAAGAGTTCTCCATTATATCCCTGACCTGTGCCTTGATGGAAAGGCTTTCAAGCGTAAAGAAATAGGTTACATATCTGTTGAAGGTAACTCTCCATCTCCCCCACCCCAAACATTCATGGAGAAAGATTTGGTAGTAATATTGTTTATGAACATTGAGTAGTGGTTAACTTTTTTTTCTTGTCGAAGATGACCCCGTTGGGAGAAAATGTTACTTGCCAGTTATTAACCACCGCTTTTGCTGCACACCAGCATTAACTGCTTCATTTATTGTGGAGTTCAGAATGGAAATAAATATTGTACAATCAACAAAGAGCCATACTTCTGATCTTAAGATGAAAGAAAGGAAGGTCATTGATGAAACAGCTACTAGTGTTTGGGCATATGAAACTGCATTAAGGAATTCCTGTAGCAGTGTCCTGGAACTGGAATGATTGACTTCCTAAAGCCACAGGTACTTTTGCTGCATTTAGAAATGGCCCTAACCTTTAGCACACTTTTCCCTTAATGTTCTTAACCTGTTTTACAGAGGCTCAATGACGCCACAGTCAGTCATATACTGGCTAGCATGAAGTTATTACAATTTCGGGGCATCAGAGTTTGGTGTTCAATTCCGGTGTCACCTGTAAGCAGTCTGTATGACCTTCCCCCGGAAGGTGTGGGTTTTCTCTGAGTTCTCTGGTTTTCTCTCTCTGTCCAAGGATGTACCAGGTAGGTTAAGTGGTCATTGTAAATTGTCCTGTGATTACCGTAAATTCCGGACTATAAGCCGCTACTTTTCTCCCACGCTTTGAACACTGCGGCCTATACTACGGTGCGGCTAATGCATGTTTTTTTCTTCATGCCGCCAAAAACATTTTGCCTCGTAACAGTAGACCAATAAAATTGATGAGTAGTTCACAGAGGTCCAATGAAATTGTACGATAAATCAAGCGCACTTTCACAATTAAATTATTGTAAATCAGTCATTTGTTCTCACCCTCATCAACATGGAAAACACTCGAAGAAAAGCATATGATGCAGCTTTTAAGTTAAAGGTGATCAATCTGGCGGTTGAAGAAGGAAATCGAGCTGCTGCACATAATCTTGGCATAAATGAATCGATGTTGAGACGGTGGATACGCCAGCGTGAAGAACTGAGTCAATGCAAAAAGACGACAAAAGCTTTCAGAGGTAATCATAGCAGATGGCCCGAACTTGAAAAATTTCTTGAAGACTGGGTTAACACACAGAGAGCAGGCGGCCGCGATGTTTCCACCGTGCAGATCAGACTGAAGGCTAAAGCAAACACCACCAAAATGGAAATCGAAGATTTTGGAGGTGGGCCATCGTGGTGTTTTAGATTTATGAGACGAAAAGGCCTGTCCGTCAGGGTGCGCACGACTCTGTGTCAGCAGCTCCCTCCCGACCACGAGAAAAAGCTTGCTAACTTCCGCACATTCACTCAAACAAAGGTAGCAGAGAATTCCATCGGGCCAGATGACATCATAAATATGGATGAAGTACCTTTGACGTTTGACCTGCCTCTCACTCGGACTGTTAATAAAAAAGGTGACTCGTCCATCACACTGAAAACAAGTGGCCATGAGAGAATGCATTTTACTTGTGTTCTGAGCTGCACAGCATCCGGACTAAAGCTTCCACCGATGGTGATTTTTTAAGCAGCTGACAAAGTTCAGTGAAAGCTGCCATCAAGAGTACAAACTCAATTCCAGCTGTGATTCCTGGGGGCACCACGAAGTATTTGCAGCCACTGGACATCAACGTGAACCGGGCATTTAAAGTGGCGCTGCGCGTTGAGTGGGAGGCTTGGATTACGAGCGGCGAGAAATCCTTTACCAAAACAGGACGCATGCGAAGAGCATCTTTAACTCAAGTCTGCCAGTGGATCCTAAATGCGTGGAGCCGTGTCACAACATCCACCATCACCAGCGGGTTTCGAAAGGCTGGACTGCTGCGTGATGAAGAGGACTGCGTGCGCTCAAGTGAGAGCGACAACGAAGAGACTGAAATGAATGACGAGATCCTGAGGTTGTTCAATTCGGACACTGAAGAAGAGGACTTTGATGGTTTTAGTGCGCAGGAGGAAGATGAAGAAGGCGATCAATAACTTTTCCTGGTAGGCTGCAGTATATATATTTTTTTTACCAGTCGTTAGGAGATATTGGAATGTTGTTCGTGCACTGTTCAGTAAAAAAGTATACGCAACGTAATTTGTGTGTTACCGATACGTATGTATATTTAAAAGTAGCTGTGTTACAGGCACTGTTCGAAAAAAAGCATTTGCAATATGTATTTGTTTATGTTACCATACGGATTTAATTAAAAGTTAAAAAATCCTCACGTGTAATATCTTTCTGTGTAAATATCTCATATTACAATGTGGACACCTGCGGCTTAAAATCCGGTGCGGCTTGTACAAGTACAAAATTGATTTTCTTTCTAAAATTAGAGCGTGCGGCTTTTAATCAGGTGCGCTCTGTAGTCCGGAATCTACGGTAGGTTAGGGTTAAATTGGGGTTTTTGGGGAGGTGCAGGGGCAGCACAGCTTGAAAGACCAGAAGGCCCTGTATCACTAAATAAATATACCATGTTTGGAGCAAGGCTGTGATGAGGCCTGGAACCAGGATTAAGTCCAAACTAGCCATCAGTGAGATTAATCAGTGAGTTGGTGATGACTCCATCACCATCAATCTGGAAATGACTAGAAGTGGACTGATTGGGGACTGTCCTGATGAAGGGTCTTGGCCTGAAACGACGCCCATACTCTTTTGCTGCTTGGTCTGCTGAGTTCCTCCAGCAATTTGTGTGTGTTGCTTGGATTTCTAGGATCTGAAGATTTTGTCTTGTTCAGAATCCTTGTAGCTACTTTCAGTCAGAAGTTGGTATCCTATGGCAGCTTCCCTGCTTTTGTTTCTGTTCACAAAAATAATCACAATCACGATTGAAAATAAGGTGGAAGTAATAAAGCGATCGGAAAGAGGTGAAACACCATCAGTCATTGGAAAAGCATTAAGCTACAATTGGTCAATGATCGGAACAATTTTAACGGAGCATGTAAAAGGCCCTGGTACAATTATTACTAAGCAACACCAGTGGTTTAATTATTAAAATACAAATGTTTCTTACGTGTTTTATATGCATAGAAAGGTAAAATATGTACTATATATTAAGACAAACGTTTGACTAACGGATGCTAAATAATACCTGGTCCGACTTCAAATCCGACTTAAAGACGGACTCAGGAACTGAACTCATTCATAACCCAGGGACTGCCTGTACTTATAAGTCATTTCTAGATTACTTATAATACCCAATACAATGTAAATGCTATGTAAATAGGTGTTATACTGTATTGTTTAGGGAATAATGACAAGAAAAAATAAGTCTGCACGTGCTGAAATAACAAATGCTGGAGAGAGAACTCCGTGGATAAGGAGGGCCGACTGTACTGTGTTTGTCATCATGAAGCATTTACATTTGTAAATCTGGTGGAAATGGTGAGGGTGGAGTACCGTGGGAGGGGTGTGGGACAGGTAGCAGAGAAGGAGTTCCGGCGTGAAGGGTGGCATGGGTGCAGACACACTCAGCCCTGAGAGACCAGGCAAGGCCTTTTGATTCCAAACAATTGGTTTATTGATCATACAGAATGTCTCTCTGGTGCTTCCTGCTCCCCTCCTCTCTCCCTTCCCTTTCCCCCCCCCCCACCCACAATTCCCCTCTCTCACTCTCAGTCCACATTAGAAACCTATATTTGAATCATGTTTATCATCACTCACATATGTCAAGTTGTTTTCTTTCAGCAATACAGTGCAATACATAAAATTACCACAGTACTGTGCAAATGTCTTAGGCACGCTAGCTATACATGTGTGCTGAAGACTTTTTCAATACACACTGCAGAATCTCGCCTACAGCTACAGTATCACACCAAAATATCTCAAAGAACAAAGATATTAAGAGTATGGGAGCAACATTATGCGCAAATTCCCCAACAATACTGTTTTCTTTTGTTATTGTTGGGTCAAATTCCTTGTTCTCCTTGTCTAAAGCAGAGGTTCAGTGTGGTTCACTTACTCAAGAACAACCAGCAAATACAATACGCTGTAGAGTCAGAGGTATATTGCAAACAAACAACTCTTTTAGCCCAAAACTGTGCAAACTACCTTTCTGAACTAGTCTCCTTTGGTCCACATCCCTCTAAGCCTTCCCAACCCATGTACCTGTCTAAATGCTCTTCAAATGTTGTAACATACTAGACATGCCAACTACACAACACTGAAAATTCATGAAATAAAAAGCTGCATCATCAACTTTACTATTGTCAGATCCCCTTCAATGCCCTGCTGGTTGATACAGATCAGATACTTCACAGAACTACCTACCAGGTAAAACAAAAGCTGGCTGTCCTGCTGTTTATGACCTACCCTGATCACCATGAATCAAGACTGTGATCGAATGGATTCCACTTGCAGAGATAACTGTAGCACCAAGAATACTCGAGAAACCCAAGACCACTCAGAATAAAAAAGGGCCAGCATGACTGGTGCTCTATTTACCACAATAACTGATTCATTAGCAGCCCTGGCTGTGGTGTGAGCTATCTGGCTGCTCTCACACCGCTACACAAACCTGCACACTTTTCTACTCTAAGGAATGAGGACAAGAAAATGTGAATATCACCAAATGGAAATTGTCCTCTAATTCACACTATCGTGACTTAAAATATATAGTATACATCTTTCTGCACATCACTGAGTCAAAATCCTGAAACCTCCTACTTAATATCATGGTAGTGTATAGACTGTTTGGGTAACAGTGGTTCCAAGGAGGAGCATACAATTTATGCTGGTATTACTGCAAATGTTCACATGCCATGAGTAGAAATGAATTCTATAAACTTAATGTGCAAGACTGCTTCAAGAGCAAGTATCATAGGAACTTATAATCTTTTTTCTTCAAAAAGTAATTATTTTGTAATGAGTGTAAAGCAATTTTTTTTTAATGGAAAGTTAACTCAAAACACTTTTGAGGGCCTAGATTTCCTGAGAGGTCCTCACCGCTCATTTCAACTGCACAATGACTGTACACGACTTATGGAGGTACACAGCAGTCAATTTCTGTTGTGCTGGGAAATCTGGTGTTGAACATGTGCTGAGTTAGACTATCTAGAGCTTGGATGGACAGAAATAATTTCTAGTGAAACAAAGAGGTCTATGGTTCTTTATGATAATAATTGAGTTTGTTATAAATGACGTTGAAATCAAAACAGTATGGTTAATTTTAATTGGAGTTGATCATCTTCGAATGTTTGTAAACACCAATGACCTTTGGTAGCTCAGACCCTATAAGCTTGGAGTTTTGTGGCTCAGCTTATCAGGGGAATAGGGGAGGGAGGGAGGAAGGAAGCAAGGAGACAAGTGACCACAAGGTCTCTGTGCTCGTAGACTTTGTCAATCAGGGACTAGCTTCAGGGTTGGGGCTGGAATGTCTCAGTCACCTTTGCATGAAGATATTAGATATAGTTATTCCACACTATGCTTTTCAGAGAGACAGGAGCAGTTTATTTTCTACATGGTAAGAACCAAGCACTGGTTAATAACCAGTCATCCCTTGGAACTTCATAGCTCTGGGTAGAACAGCACCTATGGGCGGCGAGATCTATTCTTGAGTGAAGGGAGTCTCCACTGATAACTGATGAAATTCACTGCCAGCCTGGCACTTCGCATGAGTGGTGAAGATAAAATGCAAGTGTGGGTCTGTTGAGTCACAGAGGTCTAACTCATTACCAAGGTGAGTCAAACAGAACAGTCTTGCAGCTCTATTTGGCTTTGTACATTAGTTTTGGACAGTTTTATTGATTGAAGAATAAGCTGAACGGCAGAAGAGAAACCTGGAAGCAATGGCAATCTTTAGTGTTTAAAAAAAAGCCTTCTTAGCTTTGTTGATTTTTTTTAATGAAAAGTGTCCAATTCAGTTGTGCATGAGAAAGTTTATAAATCATTAAATGTTATTTATCTCATGAAAGCTTAGTAGGAAATCTACTGGAAATGCAACAATTCATATGCAATAGCACTCAGTTGTCTGGCTAATAACAAATGATTGATACAGGTTAGTGAGTATTTTTGGCAGCTGTATGCAGTTTATTGCAAAAGTCACTTCCTATTTAAAAAATAATCACTCAAAATAAAACAGCTATTGACCTAGGCAAAAAGCATCCCGTCACAATTGGGGTCTTATATTCTGATATAAAGTATACCAAGGCTTTCAACACAAATGCATCTTGAATCTTATTTAGAACTGTGACAAGGTCAGTAACATCATTTGTAAAGCCCATTTTAATTTTGAGACTTCTACATGTATCTGGCACACTGAAAATTGTTTATAGCCATCCCACCAGCTCGGCAAGAGTCCTACACATAGTAATCGCGTATGCTTATTCCCTCTTGTCACAAGCTAAATGATACGGTATAAAACAGAATTACTAATAATTCAGGATTTTCAAGCTTCTTTAATAACCTTCATATACAATATAATTTAACAAAGCAGCATGAGTTTGGAGAAGATGATCTCCGTTTCTGTTGAATAAATCTGTGCATATGCTCTGTTGCTCTTCTCACCTTTGTTTGGCCCAGGACCTGGAGCCCCTTGATTGGAAGCAGGCATACGAACTGGTCCCTGCCCCACCATCATCAACGGTGGCACCTGGTTTGAAGCCTTTTGTTAGGAAAAAAAAATGTGAGTCAACTATGAGACCAAGATAAACTTAAAGCAACTCAAAATTTACAAATGGACCTTGCCTTCTCCCCTATCCTTTCCAGTCTGTAAAGGGTGTTGGCTCAAAATATCAACTGTTTATTCCCTTCCATAGATACTGCCTGAGTTCCTCCAACATTTTGTGTGCATTGCTCAGGATTTCCAGCATCTGCAGAATCTCTTGTTTAACAAACAAGACTCAATAAATTTCATATGACACAAAAACAAAAAAGAGATAACACTTAATATATTATATACATCAATTTTTGTTAAATCCAACTTCATTGAATGATGAAAATTTATCAGAACAAGAATTCATCTTCGTGAAACATTAAGACTTTCTCTTTCCATAGACGCTGCCCAACCAGAAGTTGCAGATGTTGAATAGAAATTAAGTCACCCATAAAGGAAGGTTTATGGAGCCATATTTTAGAAATAGTGAAAAGACAAAAATGGGGGTCAAAAGAAAGGTGCACAGCATGAATTCCAATCCTCAACATCTCAATTTGCCTGCAAAAGGGGGTAACAGAAACGTATGTGTGTCTTTATGACTTTCTTCCAATTACTGGGCTCATGAGCTTCTCTCAGTTTTCTAGCAAGTCATTAGGTTTTGGTAATCACATGTAAGTATTGCTTCCAAAAAAGTAAACAGATGTATCAATATTTTTTATTTGAATAAAGAGTGCTCAAAAGCATACTCACAATGCCTTGAAAAAGTACTCAGCCCTCATACTTTTTACTGTGTCATTTTTTTGAGCTAATCTACAAAACATTTTGCATTATGTTAAATCAAAATTCCAAAACCTGTCAACAATTTACTAAAAATTAAAAAATAAAAAATCTGAGGCTGAAGAAGTATTCATCCCCTTTGTAACTACTACACTAACTTTCCTCAGGTGCAATACATTACCTTGCCAACTCACTCAAGTTGTTGATGTAGAAAATTGGAGAATCACCTCATAAGAATAAATACTCCCCGCTCTCTGTAAGGTCCAACAGTATTGTAGATTTTCATCACACCAAACAAAAATGAAGACAAAAGAGCATTCAAGACAAGTCAGGGATATAACAGAGAAGCACAAATCTGGGAAAGGGTACCAGACCATCTCAAAGACCATACCTTGGAGCTCATTGTGAAAAAGTGGGAAAAAAATGAAACCACAGCCACACTGCCTAAGCCAGACTGTCCCTTTAAACTTAGTCGCCAGAAAAGAATAACACTTATTAGTGTGGCTACCGTGATAACAACAATCACTCTGCAGAAGTCGGTGGCGTAACTAGAGATGAAGTTCATGGCTTCACAATCTCTGTGGCCTTGCACAAAATGGGTATTTATGGAAGATTAGCAAGGAGGCAGCGCTGACTAAAAAAAAGCACATCCTTGCCCAGAATGACTTTGCAAAGCATTACTTACAAGATACTGTAGAGATGTGGAAGGTGGTCTTGTGGTTGGATGAGATTAAAATGGAACATTTTGGTCTCAACACTAAGCTGTATGTGTAACATAGAGGTAATACTGTGAAACAGCCAGATAACACCATCCCTACTGTAAAGTATGGTGGAGGTAGCATCATGCTATGGGGATGCTTTTCAGCAGAATGGACTGGATATCTGATGGGAAGATGAATACTGCTTAATACAGAGAGATCCTTGATAAAAAGCTACTAGCTCCTGCCAGGTGGAAGCAGGACAAGGGCCTAAAGCACATTGTCAGCAACCACGGAGTGGCCTCAGATGAAGAAAATTGATGTCCTTGAGTGGACCAGAGTCCTGACCTTAACACAATCAAACATCTCACGCAAGACCTCAAGACTACTGTCCATCACCTGTCCCCAACTAACCTGGCACAGCTTGAGCAATTTTGCAAGGAGGAAAGGGCAAATCTTGTTCCATCACATTGAGCAAGTAGCTAATAGAGACTTATCCAAAAAGAATACTGGCTGTAATAGCTGCAAGAGTTGATTCAACAAAGTTGAATTAAAAGGGGATGAGTACCTTTGAACTACTGACATTTCAGTTTTCTGAATTTTTAGTTTTTCATGCTTTAGCGTTTTCTCTATTTTTGGGGGGGCTCAACTTGGAAAAAAATCGTGTGGTAGATAAATAGAAATTCTAAAATAAATTGATCAAAATCCCTGGTTGAAATACACATCTATGTAAACAAAGGATTTGGTTTTGAATACTTTTATAAGGCATTATATACTTCCTTTAATGCATGGCGTACAATGATGTTATATCACATATTCCCTGGACTCTATGGTGTTGTGACAACAGGAATCAGTACAATAGTTTCACTCTGGCTTCCAGAACTTATTAGATTCAGCAACATCTATCCAGAGTACCCTGTTATACCTTACAAAAGGAGAAAACTACTAGAACCCTCAAGATTATTGAGGGCTCACTTTTTGCATCTTTAGGGAGAGGTCCAATAACATCCAAATATTGGCAAGGTTGGAATCTTATACACAAGTCACAGTCTTGTCAGAGTTGAAGGGCAACAAAAAACTTAGAGGACATTACAAAGAAACACAAGACTGTAAAAGGATTCAATGAGAATGGGAATTTTAAAATGGACCTATTGCTCAGCTGGGAACTGTTGTAAGTCAGCAATGGTAACAGAATGGGGCTGAGTGTGGGTTAAGACAAGGCAGCATCATGGTGAAAGAAGAGATATCATTAAAGCTAGCCAGGAATGTTTTGAACAGTCATTACAGCCATTCTATTAGCAATACTATAGCACTTTTGCACAGAATGCTCTCTCTGTGAACTAAGACTTTTGATGATGTGGCTGTCTGGACCTCTTCCAATACTATCATAGGATCTTCACCATCAATCAGAACTAATCTGCTTGATAAATACATGGTCACAGTCAAGAAGATGATAAAACACTTCCACAATTTTTCAATAAAGCTTGTTGACTTAAACTATCAATCTACATCATTATATGAATTTTGATGTAAAACTTTGACTGATTTGCTAACTGATTTACCATTCACAACACACAGATATGTTGCAGGAAATAAAACTTTGTATCCAAAAAGAAACGTACATTAAGAAACAAATCACGACACCATACAGTAGTGTGTAGAGCAATTACTGGAGATTACTCTAGTTATCCGGAGGCCTGCACTAATGATCCAGATATAAAAGTTCAAATCCCACCTGAGAAGCTGAGAAATTTAAAATTTAGTTCAGGAAAAAAAGCTTGATTAGTAATGGTGAAACTACAAAATTGTTGTAAATTCCCATTTCACTCACTACTACCTTTTAGGGAAGAAATGTGACTTCAGACCTGAAGAAATATGAATGAAGTTATGGGTATGGGTTTAGAATTGCCACACATCTCACAGATATAGGCAGACAAAAATACTGGCCTTGCATACAACACATACATCACTTAAATAATAGTGAACTAGACCGAGAAATGGTGCATACACTCTCAGCCACGTGTTTGAAATTGCAAACCTCAAAAGGTAAGGCAAAAGCTCAGTGGTGTCTATCTGCCCAACTTCAAAGAAATTTTTAAATACTTCAAACATGTGCACTGCCTTTGGTATGAAACAGATGGCAGAACTCATCTCTGAGCCAAAATATTAAGGTTTCAAGCTTCTCTGCATAGATCCGAAATACAAGAGGCCTATATTTAAAGTATGGCGAGTCTTTAAAGCAGATGTACTTCACTGAGATCAAGGGCTGTCTTAGAGTTTACTGAATGCATCTGAGTTACAGATTGTCTTACACATTTTCTAAGATTGTTCTACATCTAATGCGGGCTCTTGCAGCTGAAGTAGTTCCTCAGAGATGCAGACCTCTTAGTCATTAATTTTAATGCAATGTTAGAATACTCCTGCAAATATTAAAGCAGTTTGCACATGACAGACCATGAATATTAGGGTAAAATGCTAAAACTCTGTTTTTAATATATTTAGAAACTGTCACTAAAATGAATATTTATTCCAAGAGATGCAAAAGAAACTGCTGGAAATCTGGAATAACACACACGAAACACTGGAGAACTTCAGCAGGTCAGGCAGTATTTATAGAGGAAAATGAACAATCAATATTTTTGGTTGAAACCCTTCCATCACAACTGGAAGGACAGAGTGAAAGGAGAAAAGGAGAGAAGCATGAGCTCGCTGGTGATAGGTGAATATGGGTGAGGGGGGTAGGTTGGCAGGTAGGAAGATGGAGGAGGGAGTGACATGAGAAGATGGAAGATGATAGGACTGAAAGGACTGAAAAATAATGAATCTGATAGGGAGGATAGTAGACCATGAAAAAAAAGGTAAAGGAGGTGGGTGACCAAAGAAAAATGAAGGTAGTTCTCATTAGGATGGGAAGGAAAAAAAGAGGGTAGAGGGGCCAGAGGAGTGTGTGAAAACAAAGGAAGGGAGGAGGAAGAGAAGGGGGTTACAGAGGGGAGTGATTACCGGACGTTAGTGATCTCAGCGTTGAGACATCAGATTGGAGACTACCAACAAGGAATTTATTCTAAGAATGACCTTTACTTCAGCACAGTAACATTGTTCTAGAGTATGGCAACATAAGCTTTTACTTTGCAAAATACATTCAATAGCTTAGAAAGACAGGGATTCTGTGTATAGCCAAATACAATACATTCATCAATGCTGCCTCACTGAAGCAGTCACTGGTACTTTTTCTGCATTTGAGTCTCTGCAATTGGCATTCCATTACGTCAATCAAGCTGCCAATATTTACCATTTTGGGGGTTAACAGCTGAAATTTAGCAGTGGAAATATGATTCAGCAAAACACCAGCAAAGGATTAGTGATTTCAATTATCCAGATTGACGAAAGCTTATTTAAAATCTCCATAGCATTTTGAATCATCACAAGTGTACAACAATTCAACTGAAACATAATAAATGTAAGCTTCGTTGGATCTTTAGTTTCTTTGTATAGTGTATGAATATAACTTTTGTATATTGTGGGACACCTAGTATTCACAGAATGGCTCACCTGATTAAATGGCATTCTGGGTCCATCACCCAGCAATGATGGTTTAGTTGGCTGTTGAAAGGAAGATGCTTGATGAGGTGGCCCTTGTGTATTTGAAGCACCCTGCTGAGAATGTGGTGGTCCTCCTGCTGCACACTGTGGCCCCTGCGGTCCTTGCATGCTCTGGGGATGTCCTTGCATTCCTTGGGGATGTCCTTGCATTCCCTGTGGAGGTCCCTGCAGTGGAGGGCCTTGCATTCCTCTTGGACCAGATGGCCCCTGCATTCCTTGTCCCACAGGTAAACCTTGGGGCCCTTGATGTCCTTGGGGTCCTAAACCTTGCTGAACATGGGTTCCTTGCTGTCCTTGTGGCCCAGGGTGATTTTGAGGACCTGGAAAACCTTGTGAGGCATGTGGTCCTGGGTGACCCTGGGGTCCTGGGTAACCCTGGGGTCCTGGATGGCCTCCTGGACCATGAATGCCTTGTGGTCCTGCATGTCCTTGGGGTCCCATTAATCCTTGAGACCCAACAGGTCCCTGTATTAGCGGAGGGACTTGAGGACCCATTTGTCCTGGAGGTGCTGGTGCTCTAAAATTGCCTTGTGGTCCTGAGGGTCCAACAGACATGTTCATCTGCATCTGTTGAGGTGGATGTGCCTGTTGAAATCCTGGTGGACCCTGTGGAATAAATCCTTGTCCCGGAAATGCCTGTGGTGCCAAAGAAGGACCTTGCTGTTGCTGCTGCTGTTGCTGAACTTGTTCCGCCTGCTTCTGTGCCATCCTCTCAATCTTCAGTTGCTATGTAGAAGAAAATAGAAGTTTATTTACAATTTGTAAATGTATCACAATTTAAGTGTATCAAAGAATTCTAGTGGATAATATAGGCTGATGTGGCAGTCTTTAAGGGGTTGTATAATGGAGAGCTTGAAACACTGTCAGACAATGCTATTTTTTAATCTTCTGATTCCAACCACAATGGACACTACTTTAATTCCCATTATTTTATACTGAACACAATGTAAACAACAATAACAGAATCGTAACTATTGAAATAAATCTACAATGTAAATAGGTTTTTGGCCCTGATGGGAGATATCCAGATTTTTGCCTCAGTTCATCAGCTGAATTTGCTGAGTTTGTTAATCTTAAATTAGTAAAAGAGCTACAAATGGAAGGAAGGAAGGGTTCACCCCAATGGTGAACCATTACCTCTGGAAATGTACATCTGTGAGAAAGGAGTGGGGCTCAAAGTTCATGTCCCCTGTCTGTGGCTACATCAGCTGCAAATGTGTTTGACATTGACACATGCAAAATGGCTATAGTGTATCTGTCTCAAGGAATGCCTGAAGTTTCAGATCGCAATAAAATGTTTGGGTGCTGGATTCTGATATGATTTCCTAATGGGAACTGCACACCACCCGGGGCAGAAATCCCCATTACTCTGTTGACCTTAACTAAGCCTTCCTATCCTGACCAACCAAGACTACAAAACCATTGTGTGCAGATACAACATGCATGAGGTAACATCCTACATGTTATTTATGACACATATTGGATCAAACATTTAATTGATCTGTATTTAAATATTAAACAGGGCAAAAATTAACAAAAACATGGCAACACATCTAAAAGTTGTGAGCTCCTTGTTAGCTGGAAACTGATAGACATCAGGTTACAAGCTATCCAGATTAAAAGGATTTAGACAATGAAGGAGCTCTCTAACCTCCAGGAGCAGTGGATTGGTGTACTGGAGGGCAGCCATCTCCTGTTCAATTTCTGCTTGAGATTTCTTCTTTTCATCCTTTTTCTTCTCTTCTGCTCTCTCAATCTTTGGCTCCTCAACAGGGACTGTGAGAACCTTATTCTGAGACCATGCCTGTCGATAAAATAAGAACATTATTACATAAATTGATATCTCCCTCTCATCTTCAAACTTCCCACCACCACCCCATCACTTTGAATTCCACCATTTCACCTCACTCAATCGACAGGAAGCTCTGTTCATTGTTGTACAAGCATGGTGTTACTTGTCTATCTGGAGCTATGAATATGAACTGCCATTAATACATAAAAGCTGAAAGACATGTGTAGTTCTTAGCTTGGTAAGGAAGTGTCCTATATTTTATCTCATTTCTAGTATATACATCATCTCTCACGTTTCATATCCTATTTGGACTAGTTTCAATATAACTTCTGTACTGAAGTGCTTTGAAACATCCTCAGCACATGAAAAGTGTTCCTTTCACCCCACTCCCTGCCTATTGGGAATACTCTTCATGCCAACTGGCATTCTCCCCCCCCCCCCCCCCCCACTTCCATTTATTCTTCCTCTCACATGGCACACTTGTGAATGGTGAAAACAGTATGGGAATAGGATTCTATGAGCCACAGCAGTATTCAAATATAACAGGCAACTTTCATGTTCAAAGAGGCCCCTTTTTTATAAATCCAAGAAACTAGATTCTCAGCAGAAATCGCCATGGGTGAAATCAAATGTCTGTGTTAAGTTTCATTTCTGTCCTTCCTGCAAACACTAGAGCATTAAACTCTCATTGCATTCTAAATGACTTTGGCTAAACCAGCACTGAGCAAATAGTAAATCTAGATACTCCCCACCCATCAAGCTCAGTGTCACTGTCAACTGTGTGCAGTTTCTTGCAAGCCAATCTATATAGGTCAGTGCTACATAGGAATGAAGTGTATTGGATTTGACAAACCTGCTGAAACTGTACGGGAATGGGCTTTGCATAAGGGACTTTCTTCTGTATTACTTTCTTTTGATCCTTTAACAACACTTCATCCATGCCCCAATCCAATCCTGGGATTGCCATCTCCACATCATTCACCTCTTCCTTGTCTGTAAACAAATCAAGCTTTATAAGGCCATGAAGCTAGGCAGAATATTTTCAAAATATTTTTGGAGTGACTCATTTCCCATACCACAAATGCAGCCAAAATCTATTGAAATGGAAAAACTGCGAGAATATTGACCCTTAACAATGCAAAGCAGTTACCTCCTTCAGTAATTAATTAATTGTTTGGGCTACCAATTAGTGACAGTGTGATTAGCACAGTTGCAAATTAACACAATAATTTCTTTAAATGTTAGTGAAAGAAAAGCAAATTTTAAAACAAATTCAAGATTTGCACAATGCCAAACTCATGTTTCCTCTGAACTCTGGTTGCCATTGATGGCTGATGCAAACCATCACCCTCCCCACCATAAGTCATAGATTTCAACTCCATCTGCCACCATACTGTCTCAAATTTTCCTTTCTCAGCTATGTTACGACTTCCCACCACAAAATGGCTGTTGTTCAGTCATGCTCTAGGTGTCAACATCTCAGGGGATCTATCCTGGGATCAACATATCTACGTAATCACGATGAAGGTATGAAGGAATTTGAGTAGATTTAGTATGACTCCAACAAATTTCTACAGATGTTCTGTAGAGAGCATCACTATCTGGTACAGAAATGCCAATGCACAAGAGGCCTCGGAGGATTGTGAACTCGGCCATCTCCAGCACGGGCAAAGCCTCCTACTTTTAAGAATAGGCAGTGCCTCAAGGCGGCGGCATCCATCGTTAAGGACCCTTGCCATCAGGGACATCTCCTTTTCTTATTACTACCATCAGGGAAGATGTACAAGAGACTGAAGACCCATACTCAATGTTATAGCAACAGCTTCTTTCCCTCTGCTATCAGGTTTCTGAATGGTCCATGAACACTATCTTGCCTTTTCTCTTTTGTGCTACTTACTTATTTTTCATTATAACTTACAGCAATTTCTTATGCCTGCACTTCAATGCCGCCACAAAACAGGAAATTTCACAATATGTCATAAACAATAAACCTGATTCTGAATGCATGCACTCTTATTCCCAGGGTTGGGGAATCAAGATATTTAAGGTGACAGAGGAGAGATTTAATAGAAATCTAAGGAAACAACTTTTTCACCAAGAGGGTGGTCTGTACATGGAATGAAAAGGTATTTTTTTTTTTAAAGGACATGTGTAAAATTGCAGGCAGGTGGGACTAGCTTAAGTGGGAATTTTGGATCAGTTGAATTGAAAGGCCTGCTTCTGTACTGTACGACTCTAACTCTTGAACTCAGTGCCTCGACTACTAAAGGCAAACACACTATACACCTTCTTTATCATCCTATCAACCTGTGCAGCCACCTTCAGGGACTTGGACTCTAAGACCTCTCTGTACATCAATACTGTTAAGGATCCTGTCATTAACTGTGTGTTTGCTCTTTAACTTATCTACAACACCAGTAGTCATGACCTCTATCCAGAATAAGACCCATCAACCACTATCCTATGAACAAGCCAATTCTGAATGCAAACATCCAAGTCACTGTGGATCCCATGCATCTTCCTTAGAGGTTGAGCCTACCATGAGGTGACACATAGCACAAAGTTAATATAGCAAACTACTAACAACTTCTCAAGTTACAGTGACCCTCCCCCTTCTAAGGTAAGGTCAATCACAGCTTTTCAGTTAATTCCAGACCATTTACTCAGTGTAAGTTCTAAACTTAAATCAATTGCAGCTATTTTATGACTACTAGGCCACAGTAAAACATGGTGAAGCTGGTCTCCTGGCTGTTAACCTTAACTTATTTGTGGACTACTTACTGGTCTGTTCCAGCTCCAAGGCTTGTTTCAACTGGTCTGGAATGCCCATCCCAGGAATACTGGATAGACTGTTTGGCTCAATGTCATCTGCGGAATTCCAAAATAAACAAAACTTCAGGATTTATACAGACTTACATCTTTATGTACTATTATATTTAAATGTTTCTTTCCACTATGATCACTTTATTTGGACAAGAGGTATTATAAACTAGAGTAGACTTTTCCATGATGACTCACAATGGAGAAGAGGCATTTAGATCCTGGAGTCTGTTCACCGGAAGCAAAGAGGAATCCTATGAAAAAGGTGGAGGGAGTGTGCACACCTTCCAAACTATGCCTCACCTGTTGTCATTTCTTGCTCCACCTGTGAATTAATTTGTCTCACACTGGTCTTACCAATCACATCAGAGTACAGACCGGGAGTGGAAGTTATTCTCAGCCCTGTGAAACTTTCTAAGAAAGAGGCTTCAAAAATCTTCTGTGCTCTCTGAATTCCAGATATAACTGGAAGAATCAGATTTCAATCATACACAGAAACAATTATGGTGGAAAGACTATGATACGTTATGCATTAATATATCAGGTTACATTGTAAAGTAGAAATCAAATGTGAAGTGCAATAACATTACAGTCTGGTTGCTTCTGCCATTTATTCCATTGTAAAACACTGCATAATGTATGCTACCATTGCATATTCCTCACTTACCATACTCTCCCACAGCTTCATCCGACATTCCTGGAAGCAGGTTGAGATTGTAGCGATCTCTCATTTTATCTCCAGGTCTATTTCTCGTCCAGAATTTGCTGCAGATGGAAGTCACAGGGGATAGAGTTAGGGGAACTGACACAAAACAGAGAATCTCTAAGATTGTGTTGCCTGCCTGGTGGTAGGGTTAGGACATTGCTTCTAGGCTAGAGAAGAACTTGAGAAAGTGTGTAACTTGAGAGAGGGATAGGATTCAATGTAAGAACTAATAACATAGCTAGGACTAGAAAGGAGCTTGGAAACAAAACTAGATGATTATCCCTGGATTATTACCTTGGGCCATCTGAAAATTGGCAAAGGATAAACAGGTTTAGAAAAATAACTTCATGGTTCAAAGTTCATTGTGATAAACAAGAGTTCAGATTCATGAGGCACTGGAACCAACACCAGGAAATGAGAGTTCTACCAACAGAATGGATTTCTCCTCAATTGCGCTGGTTTGTCCCGACAAACCGCATAAATAGGATTGTAGACTTTGCACTAAAATAAATAGGAAGGGGATTGGATCCAAGAGCATATGTTTTAATAGATTACAAGGAAATGGGAGAGAAATGGGATAGTGTTGGGGAAATTGAGAAGCAAAGTGCATCAGGCTGGGATAGAAAATATACCTCAAAAAGCAAATAGTGTTAGGAAAAACTGCAAAAAAATCGAAGCTTAACTGTCTTTATTTCAATGCATGCAGCAGTAGATAGGCTGATGCCACAGATAGCAACAAATGAGTATGACTAATAACAGGGATATGGTTGTAGAGTCCAAAACAACAGGCCAAAGGGGAAAGGAGGCACACCAAGGATGGAACGAGAGGGATGCTGAGTCACGTTACAGACCAGTGAGTAGTAACATCGGATTGGTTTGGGTTGAAATCATGAAAGAATACATAGGTAGGAGTAGTCTACGGATTCCACAAATGTGACCTTCAATAAGGTACTACAATTGTCATGTGTGATTTTATTTTACTTATTGATTGGACAAACCAAATTGGCAAGATTATCTTACAGAATAAAATCTGTGGAGTATGTATCAAAGATGTCTGCTTAAGATAGCATATTGCAGAATCAACCTGGGAGGAAGCTATTTTAGATTTAGTGGTTAAAGATTTCCTGGGAAATATCGACCAAAATATGATAGAATTCTAGATGCAGTCTGAGGGTGAAGACCATGGCACCACAATAGAAACACAGAAAACCTACAGCACAATACAGGCCCTTCACCCCACATGTTGTGCCAAACATGTCCCTACCATAGAAATTACTAGGCTTACCTATAGCACTCTATTTTACTAAGTTCCATATACCTATCCAAAAGTCTCTTAAAAGACCCTATCATATCCGCCTCCACCACCGTTGCTGGCAGCCCATTCCATGCACTCACCACACTCTGAGTAAAAAAACTTACCCCTGACATCTCCCCAGCACCCTAAACCTGCGTCCTCTTGTGGCAACCAATTCAGTCCTGGGAAAAAGCCTCTGACTATCTATAATCATGGTCTTGAACTTAATTAGGGCATTTATAAAGGTATGAAGGAGAGGTTGTTTAAAGTGGACTAAGAAAATAGGATGAGAGAAGTGAATGAACAGCACAAATATTTAAGCCACTGGTCCCTAATGCTCAGCAGGAACTTATCCCAATCTGAGGGATTCCGTGAGAATGAGGCACAATCTGTGTTTAACAAGAGGTCAAGAGTAACGCTAAATTGAAAATGTAGGAAATACGAAGTGGCAATTGTTGGTGATGATCAACACTGGCACACCTGAGGGACGTATGCTTTGCCCAATGCTCTACTCTCTCTACACACAAGATTGTGTGGTTAGGCATAACTCAAATGCCATCCATAAATTTGTTGATGACAACTATTGTTGGCAGAATTTCAAACAGTGATGAAGAGGTGCAAGATGTATGAACTATTTGACTGGTGTCACAGCAACAACCTTGCACTTAGCATCAGTGACCACAAAAATTGATTATGAACTTCAGGAAGGGTAAGACACACAGCAGTCTTCCTAAAGGGATCAGAAGTGGAAAGAGTGAGCAATTTCAAGTTCCTGGTTGTCAGCATCTCTGAGGATCTATCCTGTGCCCAACATATCAAGGCAGTTACAAAGAAGGCACGATAAGTGGCTATATTTCATTGGAAGTTTGAGGAAATTTGGTATGTCAGCAAAGACACACAAATTTCTACAGATGTATCACAGAGAGCATTCTAACTGGCTGCATCAATGTTTTGTATGGTGGGGCTAGGGGCATTGCAAAGATTTATGGATATGTTGCACAGAGGCAGGTCTATGCTGCACCAGGAGAACAGAGTGAACAGAGTGTTGTGCCTATCCCCTTAGCGAAATATGTCACTACCATTTACGAATGGATTGGAGATCCTGACATCACAAAATTCCTTTGAAAAATGTGTTATTAATAATGGGTTGATAAATTTTTAAGTCATGAGAACATGACTATTTTTGGTGGGAGGAGAGTGTAAGACTTCACTGCTAATGTTATAGGGTACTTCAGGTAATGGTTTTCTGCAGAAGTAGTGTATTCTGCTGGTAGTGTTTGGGTTCCTGTAAAAAGATAAAGGGATGCTTAGGAAATGTAATGTCATCCAATCAGGATGGTGGAAATGGGAAAAGGTTTTTGAGAACGCTGGGGGAGAGATTTTGTGACGGACACTGAGGTGGGTCAAGGTCTTTTCTGGTGGGAAATGGAGAGAGGAGAAACTTGAGAGAACCAGCAGTAGGAATCTGGTGGGAATGTGCAATTCATTGGGGGAATTCTACCAGGAGTTGGCGCTGTGAGTACAACAGACACAACAGATTTTGCAGATTTGAACTCCAACCTGTGCACACTTGACTGTTTAATTATGATGGAGCCTTTTGTTTTTTCTTTCATAACTGTTTGTTTAAGCTAACATTCATAAATATACTTCCTTAATAATTGTATGGTCTGGATTCATCAACTGTGTGGAGTGGGGCGAGCCTGCTACATAGGCAACAGCATGCTCTCCATATCGTACTGCCTTGGTTTGTGTATCGTATCGTGTAGAGAGTTAGGACGCAACATTCATAGTCAAGCCTGACTAAAGAAGGTCTTCGCTAAGAAAGGAGCTAAAGGGAGGTAGTCATCCCAAAAGTTACAGGAGGCAGGTACACAGGAGAGAAAATGAATAGGCAGGCAGAGCAGAGTACCCTGCGGCTGTTCTCCTCAATAATAAAAGGGAGGAGGTCCTGAAGAGAATTTAAGGAGATAGGTAGAAAGCTGAAAAACAGGGCCTCCAAGGTAGTTATCTTTACCACTCGCTAGTAAGGGCAAGAATAGCAAGATATGACAGTAGAACATGTGGCTGAGGAATTGGTGTAGGGGGCAGGGTTTCAAATATCTGTATTATTGGGATCTATTACACCTGAACCAAGAGGAACCAATATCCTTGCAGGCATGTTTAATAGAGTTGCTGGGGAGGGTTTAAACAAATTTGGCAGGGGTTTGTAAAACACGAGTGATTGGGCTGAAGATGGGGCAGCCGATATACAAGTAGATGCACAGTGTAGTGGGACTGTGAGGAAGGACAAGCAGGAAGACAGAGCAAAACTACAGTCTGCGGAATGAGATGAAGTGCAACATGGGGGCAAAATTCAAAAGGGTAATGAATACAGGACTGAAGGTGTTATATTTGAATGTATGCAGTATGCAGAATAAGGTAGACAATCTTGTAAAGCAGTTAGATAGGCAGGTATAACATTGTGGGCAGCATTGAGACATGATTGAAAGAAAATCTTAGTTGGGAGGTTATCATCCCAAGATCCACATTATATTGAAAGGATGGGCAGGTAGGCAGAGGGGGTGGGATGGTTCCATTGGTACAGAAGGAAAGAGTTGACAGAGGATCAGAATATGAATTGTTGTTGGTATAGTTACGAAACTACAAAAGTAAAAAGACCCTGATGGGAGTTACATATAGGCCTCTGAACAGTAGCCAGAATGTGAGCTACAAATTACAACAGAGATAGAAAATGCATGCCAAAAGTGCAATGTTACGACAATCATGGGAGATTTCAATAAGCAGGTAGATTGGGAAAATTAGGCAGTTGCTGGATCCCAAGAGTGGTAATTTGTAAAATGTCTACAAAATGGCTTTATAGAGCAGCTTGTGGTTTAGCCCTCTAGGGAAATGGTAATTCTGGAAAAAATGGCAACCCAAAATGGATTGGGTGTTGCATAATGAGCCAGATTTGAATATGGAGCTTAAGGTAAAGAAACCCTAAGGAGATAGTGATCATAATACGATTGAATTTACCCTGTATTTTGAGAGAACAAAGATAAAGTCTGGTGTATCATTATTACAATGGAGTAAAATGGGATTACACAGGTACGAGAGGAACTGGCCAAAGCTGATTGAAAGGGCACACTAGCATAGGTGACGGCAGAACAACAACAGCTGGTGTTTCTGGGGTAATTTGCAAGGTACAAAATAAATACATCCTGAAGATGAAGTAGCATTCTAAAGGGAGGATGAGGCAACTGAGCCTGACAAAAGAAATCAAAGACAACATAAAATGAGAGGGCATATAATATAGCAAGAATTAGTAGGAAGTTAAGAGGATTGAGAAAATTTTAAAAACCAATAGGAGGCAACTAGAAAAGCTATAAGGAGGGAAAAGATGAAATATGAAGATAAGATAGGTAATAATATAAAAGAAGATATCAAACAATTTTCAGACGTAAAGAGTAAAAGAGAGGCAAGAGTAGATATCAGGCCGGTAAAAAATTATGCTGGAGAGTTAATAATGGAGGACAAAGAAATGGTGCAAGAACTTCACTGAAAGACACTAGCAGTATGCCAGAAATACTGGCAGGAGTATCAGTGGGCAGAAGTGAGTGTAGTTATATTATCAAGGAGAAGGAGCTTAGGAAGTTGAAATATCTGAGGTAGATAAGTCACCTAAACCAGATTGAGTTCTGAAAGGGGTAGCTGAAGAGACTGCAGAGGCACTAGCAATGATCTTTCAAAAATCATTATATTCTGGAATAGTTCCGGAGAACTGGACATTGTAAATGTGAGTGACATTCTTTAAGAAGGGCGGTAGGCAGAACAAAGGAAATTATAGGCCACTGAGTCTGACTTCAATGGTTGAAAGATGTTATTAAGGTTGAGGTTTTGAGATAATTGGAGGCATATGATAAGATAGGCCAAAGTCATCATGGCTTCCTTAAGGGGAAATCTTGACTGACAAATCTGTTGAAATTCTTTGAGAAAATAACAGATGGGATAGACAAAGGAGAATCAGGGAATCTTGTGTACTTGGATCTGCAGAAGACCTTTGACAAGGTGCTGCACATGAGGCTGCTGAACAAGAGCCCATGGATTAGTAGATTGATTGATTGGCAGAAGGCAAAGAGTGGGAGTAAAAGTAGTCTTTCCTGATTGGCTGCCAGAGACTACTGGTGTTCTGTAGGGGCTGGTGCTGGAACTACTTCTTTTCACGTTATGTATCAATGATTTGGATAAAGGAATTGGTGGCTTTGTGGCCATGTTTGTACATTATACGAAGATAGATAAAAGGGCAGGTAAATTTGTGTAAGCAGAGAGTCTGCTGAAGGACTTAGAGAGATTAGGAGAATGTGCGAAGAAGTGACAGATGGAATATAGTGTAGGGAAAATGTATAGTCATGCGCTTTGGTAAAAGAAATAAAAGTGTAGACTATTTTCTAAATTGGAGAAAATTCAAAACTCAGAGGTGCAAAAGGATTTGGGATTTGTTGCGCAGAATTCCCTAATAGTTAATTTGAGGGTTGAGTTGGTAGTAAGGAAGGCAAATGAAATATTAGCATTCATTTCCAGAGAATGGGGTGGGGTTCATTGAAACCTTGTTGAAGATTGAAAGGCTGACATGGAGTGGATGAGTCTAGGCAGACTCAGAATAGAGGGGTATCCATTTAGAACTGAGATGAGGAGGAATTTATTTAGCCAGAAGTAGTGAATACATGGACCTCAATGCCACAGACTACATTGGAGGCCAAGTCTTTGAGTATACTTAAAGTAGAGGTTGACATGGGTTCTTGTTTAATCAGGGTGTAAAGTGGTACAGGGAGAAGGTAAGAGTATGAGGTTGAGAGGGATAATAAATCAGCCATAATAGAATGGTAGAGCAGACTCAATAGGCTGGATAGCTCAATTTTGCTCCTATGTCATATGACTTCATGGGATCTCAAAAGAATGAAGCTGATGAATTAATAACAGGAAACAAAGAAATGGCAGTTAGTTCATGCATCAGTCTTCACCATAGAGTATTTCGTGTATATGCCCAGTGGGATTTTACATTACTTGTGATTGAGATTTTTACAATTTCCTCTCTGTTATTTGAAATCATGAGGGATAAAATATTATAGAAACTTAAGAGGGCTAGAGACAGACAAATTACAAGGGTTCAGTAGCCTGCATCTTTAAGGAAGTGGCTGCAGTTGAATTTATTCAAAACCTCCTAAACTCCAGGAATGAACCAGAAGACTGAAAAATAGCCAACATGAGTCCCTTGCTCAAAGCCAGTTAGTATTTATTACATATATAATAAAGATACTAGTCAATATAAGATAATTATATAATTATTATATAATAATTATAATTATATAATTACTAGTTAATACAAGATACTAGTCAGTAAGTATTCATTTAGGAAAGTGGAGTCAACCTGTTTTTATGAAAGATAAAACATGTTTAACAAATTTGCTTGAATTCTTTGAAGATGTGACAGGCAGACTGTGTAATCAGAGCCAAGGCTCAGGAAAGTGCATTGTTCAATAATAAATTAGGGGAATGAATTAAATCCAACCTACTTTCATATTAGTTTGGTAATTACAAAAGACTTCTGACAGCCTTCAGGAAGGAAAAAATGTGGGAAGACTTGAAGCACAATTCTTTTCTAATTCTTAGTGCTTATTAATATTTTCCTGGAGGACCAGAAACTACAAAGATAATCCTTCATTTAAAAAGAAATAAGGGTGGACAATTAAAATATTAACTCTCCTCAATCTGCTGTTTTTTTAGCATTTACAATTTTTATTACAGAACATTTAATAGACTGTTAGTAATGTATTGAGATTATTAAGGGATGGAATAAATTAGCCCTTAAAGGCTAATTAAGTGGCAGCATTAATTTATTAATGGAAGATCATGAATAAACGTGATGAAGTAAAAAGGTTGATGAGTTTTGTGTATATGATGTCTATATTATGCTAGTAAAGTGTCTTACAAGGTTCAAATAAAGAGAAACCCATGGGAACAAAGAAATTGACGAGTTGAATCCATATATTACTCAAACTAAGGGAAAGCACAAATGAGTTTTAAAGCTGTTTGTTGTGAGGCTGTAGTAGCAGTGCAGCTGGTAGAGACGAAAGTTGCAGGAAGGCATCAGTTATGTGATATGTGATAAACCTAAAACAAAATGTAATCCAATAATGTTGGATGGACATGATTGACAGAAGGATGCTTCTGCATTGTACGAATGAGTGAATGGTGAGGTAATACCTTTGGGAAGAAAAGCAAGCCAAGGACATACGGAATACATGGTAGGATCCTGTGTGCAGATGAAAGGATGGATCTTGGAATGACCTGCATTAAATCACTTAAGGCAGCAAGATAAACAATTATTATTATGCTTAAGGGAAGCTTTCATTTATTAGCCAGTACAAAGATTCGAAAATCAATTTGACCACACCAGAACTGCATAAAACACTGGTGCCACAGCTAGAGTACAATTACCAGTGTTAGATTACAGGGAAGGATACAAGGGCAGTACAGCACATGATGCCAAAGAAGTTCAGTTATGGATCACTGGTCTGATGGGCTGGGGGAAGCTGAAACAATATTGAAGACCTCAGTATGCCAAACAGATTGACCTATTTCCAATAGCATAATTTGGGAACTTACACCCAGAGACCACTTTATTCGGAACATCTGTACACCTGCTCTACACCAAATATCTAATCAGCCAATCATATGGCAACAACTGAATGCACAAGAATATGGAGGCATAGTCAAGAGGTTCAGACCAAACATTAGAATGGGGAAGAAATGTGATCTAAGTGACTTAGACTGTGGAATGATTGTTGGTGCCAAACATGGTGGTTTGACTATCTCAGATACTGCTGATCTCCTGCAATTTTCATGCATAACAGTCTGTAGAGGACAGGCTACTGCAACAGAAGACCGTGAATATACACCCAGTGGCCACTTTATTAGGTATAGGAGGTAGCTAATAAAGTGGCCACTAGGCATAGCCTTGATATGTTGAAGAAAGACTGGAGGAACATTACTTTCATACAAATTGTGGTGTGGTGGTGGCCTGGAACTCAAGAACTGAAATGCATGGTGACAGAAATATTTGTTGTATTCAAAAACCACCTGAAGTGTTGCAAACTCCAGTCTAAAGATCGAGAACGAGGAAGTGGAATCAATCTGAATAACTCTCACTTTGGCCAGTATGGACATAATGAGCCAATAACCTCCTTCCTGACTGTAAATTTCTATGCATGACACATCTGGGAAAATCAATAGGTCCTCTGATTTATTTTCAGTTGAAGTATACCTGGTGTGGTCATTGGATCCTGAACAAAGTATGTGTCCAAGTGGGTGCCAGGCCAGGCTCCAGATCATTCCTTCATGAGCCATCTCCATTCCTCCAACCTCCTTCTCCACACTGTAATCAAATAAATCCATTAACAAAATCTGATTAGTTAAGGTACAATGTGGAACATTAATGAGAACAGCATAAAAATACAGGTCATCATCAAGTCTTGCAAACATGGTCTGAAGAGATATTGGCCATGAGAGCAGGACTTGTTTTCTTGTGGGTTTGTGTGGTATTGATTACAATGTATTCAGATGCAGGCGAGAAAAATTATATATGCACCTACTTTTAACTGAATAAGTCAAAAGGGCAGAAAAACAGCAGAGGACATTTATTTTGAATATTATTTTGAATTTTACTCACCCAACATGCCAGAAGAGTAGAGAGCCATCAGATCCCCCACTGGCAAACAACCCCTCATGCACTGGATGCCAAGCCACAGCTATAAGCAGATAGAAGTCAGGAATTAAAAGAGGATACAGACTTAAATCACCTTACAAATATGTTTCTGTTAATTGTACTGTAAGATTTTTAGAGAGATTTTTACTCTCTTTTCTGTAAAAAGACAAGTAAATGTGATTTAAAAACACTTTTTAAAGTTATGTTGGATTAGGGGCCAGATAATTGTTTTTATGCTTTTCCTAGTGGTTTTTGCTTCTTTACATTTGTACAATCACCCATTTGTCTTTAATCTTTTAGTAAAGTGTACTAATTTCTGTAGCAGCAGACTCAAAATGCTGGAGGAACCCAACAAGTCGGGCTTCTGCTCCCTTCCTTTCCAGTCCTGATGAAGGGTCTAAGCCTGAAACCCAGATTCCCTCCATAGATGCCACGAGATTTGATGAGTTCCTCCAATATTTAGAGTGTGTTGCTCAAGATTTCCAGCTCTATAGAATATATACTCTCAGTGGCCACTTCATTAGGGTCACCTCAACACCTGCTTTTTAATGCAAATATCTAATCAACCATTCACAAGGCAGCAACTCAATACATAAACACATGCAGACATGGTCAAGAGGTTCAGCTGTTGTTCACACCAAACATCAGAATGGGGAAGAAATGTGATCTAACTGACTCTGACCGTGGAATGATTGTTGGTGTCAGAAAGGGTGGTTTGAGCATCTCAGGAACTACTGGGATTTTCACACACAACAGTCTCTAGAGTTTACAGAGAATACTGTGAAAAACAGTTTTGTGGTCAAAAACACCCTGTTAATGAAAAAAGTCAAAGGAAGATTGGTCCAAACTGACAGGAAGATGACAGACACTCAAATAACTACGTGTTACAAGTGGCATGCTGAAGACCATCTCTGAATGTATAACACGTTGAACCTTGAAGTGGATGGGCTGCAGCAGCTTAATATCACGAACATACACTCAGTGGCCACTTTGATAGATAAAGGGAGTATCTAATAAATTGGCCAGTGAGTGTACTTCTGCAGTTCATTTGTCTGCAAAGCTGAAGTGTGAATCAGTTACTGCTCACAACTTTCTTGTTACTTTACAGCCTTGCTTGCTGGTACAGGCTGACCCTGTCTGACCTGTACTATGACGAACATCTAATAAAACAGCTGTACCATAACATTTTCACCTCATTTCGGATTTCTGAAGAAACTTCTGGACAACATTATTTTCATATCTAACATTTTTTTTAAATCAAATCAGTGTATAAAATTAAGCAGTTTATTTCACTCTGACAACTGCCAATAAAAAAAATTATAAATATTATGTTGCTTTTTGGTATGGCATTTGCTCTTTAAAATGCAAGCCTTAAAACTGAGAAAAACAAATTCATCCTAATAATCTGCTTAGATATAAATTGGATCAATGCTGATACTTAACAGGAAAGTAACGTTAAAGAATGAAAACCACTTCATTTTTGCTCAATTTCCTCTGAAATAAAATAGGGTGATATCAATCAAGAAAATCACTTTAACCTACATGCTAGCAAATTGCATGGATTAATGATGATTAATGGTGTCACATTGGTTGTTGTGACACATCTATTTTGGTAGTGGTAGTATAGTGGGTAGTGTTTGTAGCTCACGCTTACAGCTTCCATTGCTGGCTAGCAGTCTTACGAAAAGGAGAGCTGAAACGCAAGCCTCTCCAACAGCAAGCTACATGTAGCTTCTCACTGGCGACAGACAGAAACTGAACTCCATTCTGACTCAGGCTGAACTACAGAGGACGAGTGGAAGTAGTCTGCAACCTGCACACATAGGATGCAGGTCTACCAGAGCGTGAACCAGATTCCTGACTATGGGCAAATAGTCTCACTGCCTTGTGGGCAGTCTTGGGAGCGTCAAAGGCTACAGGAGTAAACCCAGACAGAAAATCAAGAGCAGAGCCCCTAAGATGGCTGGACGTCACTGAACATCCTTCCAGCAGCTCCTGCGGCCAAGCTGGTGCTTTCCTTTGGACTACACATGAGGCCAAGAAGGGGAACTTGACAACTGGGCATACCAGGATCTTCATTCCTTCTGCTCAGGCTTGTGCCCGGGAGTGGTCAGCTCTACAATGGACTGACCCATAGCTCACACCCATTGTCCTTCAAGACAGATGGATGCCATCAATGAAGTTACAAATATGATTTGAAGAGAAGCTCATAGTTAACGAGTTTCTATCTTTAATTACGTTCTTCCATATGAGCATAATTAGTAATAAAGACAGCCTAGAAATACTAAGTAGGTACATTTATGGAAAAAGGAACAAAAGCTAACATTTCAGGTCATTGACCTTACTGTTCATGTTCTTTCAGATTTCCTTTTTTTTTTGCTGTGAATTGCAAGTAACAGGGTGACCTTGAATATTTTTGTATTATATTTACCAACAATATGCAGAGGGAAAAATAAATACAATCCTCAGTACACTGCAAGAATAAATATGAATTTTCTTCTAGTATCTGCACATGTAAGGATCTGTAAGTAGATGTATTAGCTTTAACTTGAACATGGTCTGATGGTCTGATCACATATTAGTTTCCATCATTATCATCAACCCATAGGCTTTCTGATACAATGTGTTCAAGCAGATAGGTGTTTATGAATCCCATAGTAACCTTGTCATAAATTCCAGTGCCCTGGAACCTTTTCTTATCTATCCCTCTCTTGAGCACAGGAACCATTTACCAAGAGAAAGTTCAGATAGTAATGCTTACACTGCAGATACCAGAGGAAGATTCAAGTCTAGGGTAAAAACCTACAGAATTAGTCTTTACAAATTAACAGAGGATTGTGCTTATTTTTCACTCCGCATATTGTTGATAAACATCAGATCAAAACAAGACTATACTTAACATACAGGTTACTCTGTTGTATGTAATGACAAACTGGACCTTGGGGATTTCTTGCAAGAACTAAAAAAAATCAAAAGGAGATACCCAACTAAGTGCAGTGATAGTTATTTTTGTGTTGGTTTATTTCACTGTAACATTAAAATCATTAAGCTGTACTGTTTAGGAAAACAGGAAGAAGCTGCCACACCCCACCCCTCCCACTTCTAGTCCTGGTTGACTCTATAGGGTTGATTAGCATGGAATGTTTTTATTTGAAACACTGAAGCAAGTATTTGTCACTACTTAATCCTCTATGTGACAAGATGGAACTTAGTCTCCTTTAACATAGTATCAAGGGCAGATAATTTTCTTCCATTCAATCTATTCAGTTTGATAGCTGTGGACAAATTAAACGAATGAAAGACCAACCAAGACACCAATAGAATACAAAATGGATTCAACACTCCAAACTGGACACAAAATAGGCTCCCAACCTCAATATCAATATGTTGGGTTCTGTGGTATTGTTGAAACCCAAGGAAAAAATAAAACTTAAAACAGGTAATCACTGACAAGGCATGGCAGAATAATGGCTGAGTTATTGGACCAATATCCATGAATTTTCAGTGTTGATCTGGAATCACAAGCTTGAATCCTTTGAAAGGTGTGCTTCATTAATGGTAACCTTGAAACTACAGGGCTGTTCCAAAAGCCATCTGGGAAGGAAACAGGTCATCTTTATCCAGTTTGGCCTAGGATACAGCTCCATTCACATTCAAGTGAACTAGTAAATAAAAACAAAATCCTGTGAAAACTATGAGAGAAACACAAATTTGGATAAACATGCTGATGTAGAGTATACATGCAGCAAAAAAGGAGCTCCAAATTCGACCACCTTCAGTTTCTAGTAAAATTTCCTCTTTTCATTCCTTATGATATATAAACAGCCTTATGATGTACATCACATCGAGCCTACAATATTTATAGTATTTCCCCATTTTGAAAATTTAGGCTCAGTGTTGATATCACTTTTGCCTTCCAATTCCCACTGTTCTTCCTATTTGTTTAATAAATCCTTGTAACTTCATGTTTCCATCAACTTCCAGGACGCCGTTAACCTCCTGCCACAAGCAGTACCTAGCTACCATCCTTAGTCCCTACTTCCTGATGCTCAACCTGTTTCTTCGCCACATTAACAAAATGCTTTCCATCACATGTGATTTACAGCAGTGACAATCTCTTCTAAGGGATTTTGCCAAATATCTTATATATGGTCATATACATTGCAACCATAGACAATCGTTACACCTGATTGGGTTTAATGAGCACATTCTGCTCTATGAAACACCAAGTTTGGGTCCCTCATCAACTCAGTAGAAAGTTTAAGGGAGATTGGCACATGAATGAATTTACAGGGAATAGAGGGATATGGGCAGAAATTTAGATTAGGCATTGTGCTCAGCACACATATTATGAGAATTTAGGATTTTGTTTGACTCTAGAAGTCTGTGCTCCTAACATCCACAGATTTGGTAAAGACAACTGTTACTGACCTGTAGCTTCCTTTTTGTGTCCTCGGAAGACTTGAAGCTCTTCCTTCAAGTTCCGAATGTCAAACATTTTACAGAGGTGGTCACGCGATGCTGTGAGAAGCCAGTTACCATTCTGATTCCATTTAACTTCCATGACTGTGTTCTTGTGAGCATGACTGTGAAGAAACATCATAATCAGAGTTTGAACTACTGAAACACAATTACCAATCTAACACTGCAAAGCACAATGAATTTAACCATTATTTCAAACAGGTCAATGGTACAAATGTCAACATTTTTTTCACATTTATGGAATGTGGAAATCAGTGGTAGGACTGGACTTTGCCCATTTCTAGGGTGGTAGTTAGGAATCAACTATATTTCCAGGGTTGGACTAGGTAAAAATATTAAGATTTCTTCCCGGAAGATAGTGAACCAGTTTAGGTTTTTCTAACAATGCAGCAATCTTCGTCCATACGGCAGAGGTACAGCACATAAGGAAGTCATTCTTTAAAGAAGCAGTACTAAAATAATCTCACTATTCTGCTTTTATCCAAAAACCTTGCAATGATCTTGGCTTCTATAAGCATCTAAATGTTTGGTACAATCATCTCTGTCCCGACCAAATAATGCACCATCAGTAAAAACAACCCACACTTCAACAAACAGAAATTTTGCCTAATATCTAATCTCACTGAAATGTTTTTAAATTGTGGCTTGCAACTACAAGAGAAAGCAAAATTTCCCAACTTACTTAATGGAATTCTAAATAGTAAACAAAGTCTACTATTAAATCCCCTCCCTCAATTTTTGTTTATGTTTTACTTGTCCAACATCTTAACTCTCTCCCTATCCTAGTTAATACCATACTAGGGTGTCTGATGCCTTTAAACTGAGTGCTCAAAACTGGAAGATTACTTAAAATTAATCTTTTCCATCTATTAAGTCATTACTCCTGTACTGCAATTATCTGCACAACTACTTAATACAACACAAAATTCTTTTCCCAGTATCATGTACTTTTACCTGCAGCCATGAATACATTACATAGTATGTCAAGCTGCATATTTACTATCCCAGGTATTGTACTACCTGCCTACAATCCTCCAATACAAATTACATATTCACTGCATTCTTTGGAATATACCCTTTTTTATGCTCAGCAGTTAATCTCCTACAAAAACTGTAACAAAATCTGCAGTCTGCTGCTCCTTTTCTCAGACACACACTTGCCTACAGAGCCTCAACCCTCTATTCTTAGCTGACAGTTCCCAGAGCTCTGTTCTCTCTTTATGCTTCAAACCTGGACCTGACTGCACAACAGGTACCATATGTTACTCCCAGTTCCTGTAGCAATAAATACCACAGTAATGGCCAAAAATAATAGTAAATGTTTCTAATTTGGAATACACGCCAGGAAGAAATTATGTGAGTGACTAATAACATGCCTCAACTGTGATCAGTATCTAAATCATGACTTATTTGAAATTTTCTTTTTCAACTGAGAAATACCGTAACTCTAGTCCACCGCAATAGAACCGAAATATTGCTTTGCTGTCTGGACCATAATAGGCCAGAGCTTAACAATGCAGAATCCATTAAACAGAATCAATACTTTCCTTCGTTTGTGTCTCAAATTTTGCTGGCTGAGACGCCAGGAAATTAAAAGCTTGAAATTCCTCTTTAGCTTCAATGGAAATACTTTCTCCCTGCTAGCCTTCTAGCTGAGTTAATCCCATTAGTGGCCTAGAGAGCAATATATTGTGAACAGTATTTACATTGAAACCATCAAGACTTACAGTGTTGCAAGACTTTGACCATTCTTAGGATCCCAGAATTTGATTGGCTGCTGACTGTCTTTACTTCCAGATACTACTAATCCCTTGGTGGGATGCCAGTCCACGCACTTCACATCAGCACCATGTCCTAGTGAGAGCACAAATATATTACAAGTATTATTCAAAGCAAACTACTTTACAACCTTCTCTTTAAACTGCACTTGGAACTCAGTCAATCAATCCACATGATCAGAAAAGGGGAGGCACAGTGGCATGTGGTGGTTAGTACATTGCTTTACAGTACAGGCACCTGGGTTCATTTCCTGCTGTGCTTGAAAAGAGCTTGTCCATTCTTCCCATGACTGCATGGGTTTCCATTGATTATTGTAAATTGTTCCATAATTTGGCTAGGATTAAATTGGGGGCTGCTGGGCGGTTTGGCTCAAAGTACCAGAAGGGCTTATTCCACACTGTATCTCAATCAACCAATAAATAAATAAGTTTGGCACTTACACTCAGTGGCCACTTTATTAGGTACACTTGCAAATGTCTAATCATACAAGTATCTAAACAGCCAATCACGTGGCAGCAACTCAATGAATAAAAGCATGGAGAACAGTTAAAAGGTTCAATTATTCAGTACAAACATCAGAATGAGGAATAAACGTGACCTAAGCGACTTCAACTGTGCAATGATTGTTGGTGCCAGATGGGGCAGTTTGAGTACCTCTAAAACTGCTGATCTCCTGGGATTTTCATGCACAAGTCACCAGAGTTTATAGAGGATGGTGTGAAAAACAAATAACATCCAGGGAGCAAAAATGTCTTATTAACGAGAAGTCAGAGCAGAATGGCCACACTGGTTCAAGCTGACACCAGGCAACAGTAATTCAAATAATTACCCGTTACAACTGTGATGTGCAGACAAGCATCGCTGAATGCACAACACGTCAAACCTTTAAGTGTATGGGCTACAACAGCATAAGATCAAACTGGCTTCACGTCCTGTGACCATATAGTAACTGTCTTATTAACCCGACACAAAAAACTCATCCTTTGTACTTCTGAAACGTACTTTAACCCCAGCAATGGCCAGCCACACTGCAGTCCATCTTTCTACTAAGCTCATTAAGTAACATTACCCTTCCTCTTAGCAATATACAGCAAATTAAATCAAAGCAAAGAAAAGACAAGCTAACCTGGTTCAGAAAATCCCCATCTTTCATCTACAGTTGCAAAATAAAGTTTGAGAATCCTTTGCAATTACCTGCTTTACTGCATTAATTGCTCATAAACTGTGTTCTGATCTTCCTCCAAGTCACAATAATAGACAAACACAAACTGCCTAAACAATTGTACCTTTCATGTCTTTATTGAACACATTGTTGAATCATTCAGTCCATGCTCAGGAAAGTATGCGAGTCCTTGTACTTAATAACTGGTATAACCTCCATCAGCAGCAATAATCTCCACCAAACATTTCCTGTAGCTGCTGATTAGAATTGCACAATGGTGAGGAAAAACTTAAGGTTATTCAAGCAGTTCATCAATACTTCTGGGATACCTTGCATGAACAGCTCTCTTCAGGACATGCCATGGCATCTCAATTGGTCTGGACTCGGAGTTGGCCATTCCAAAACACAAGCATTCTGTTGATTTACTCTTATGACTATGGAAGCTTTGTGACTGTTATCAAATCTATCCATACCATCTTTTGGCCTTAACAGTCACACACTTATAGATACTGATTGTCAGGTTTACCGTTGAAACATGCAATCAGTTTCTAAGGCCAAACAATAACATGGATAGATTTACTCTGGTGTTTCAGATCATTGCCTTGTTGTATCATGCAACTTCTATCATCCAGCATCAGGTGATGGCTGCTACCCTGACAGACTCCTGTAAAATGCCTTGGTACAATTTTGAATTTGTTGTTCCCAGGCCCTGAAGCAGCAAAGCAGCCCCAAACCATGATGCTCCTTCCACCATGCTTCTCAGTTGGGATGAGGTTTTGGTGTTGGCGTGTAGTACCCTTTCTCCTCCAAACATAACGTGCATTTCTGCCAAAAAACTAAACTTTTGTTTCAGCTGTCCACAGAACAAAGTCCCAGAAGCGTTGTAGAACATGGTCTGTCGCAAACCTGAGACGTTCAGCAATATATTTTGGAGAGCAGTGGTTTTCTCCGTGGTGTCCTTCCATGAACACCATTCTTGTTCAGTCTTTTTCTTATAGTGGACACATAAACAGAGACTTCAGTAAGTTCTAGAAATTCCTGCTGTTACCCTGGGGTTCTATTTCACCTCCTTCAGCATTGCACGTTGTGCTCCTGGTGTGATTTTTGCAGGATACCCACTCCTAGTGCGAATAGCAAAAGTACAGAATTTCCTCCATTTGTAGACAATTTCTCTTTCTGTGGATTGATGAACACTCAGATCTTTAGAAATATTTTTGTAGCTTTCTCCAGCTGCACACATCTCTACAATTCTTCTAACATTCTCAGAAAATTATTCCGATCAAGGCATGGTGCACATAAACAGATCTTTCTTTAGAAGAGCACGGTCTGTCAGTAACCTAATTTTGTGTGTCTTTTTTTTTAAAAAGGGCAGGGGACCTTTACAACTCACACTTCCAATCTCTTCTCATTGATTGTAATATCTGACTTCAAATATCTTTTTTTGATGGCATTACCCCCGAGGTTCACACACTTTTTTGAACCTAGGCTGCGATTCTTTAAATGATGTACTCAGTATTGACTAGAAGTACAATTGCTTACGTGCAATTAGCTTAGGCAGATTGAGTTTGTCTATTATTGTGACTTAAAGATCAGACCACATTTTATGAGCAAGTAATGCAGAAAAGCAGGTAATTGCAAAGGTGTCACGATTTTTTCTCTTTCAACTGTATAACCATATCACAAACATCCAAATGAGTTCACTAAACTCACAGGAATTAGGTAACAGAGTTTATTCACCAAATTCACTTAGAGAATGTACAAAGTCCTAACTCATCTAACCCATTGGTTATTTAAAGTTGGAAGTAAAATATCAAAAAATGCAAATGCTCAATTTAAATAAAATGGCTTGCAGGTGAAATCCATGGACACTACCTCATTACTGCACTATGTTTTGCACTTTTATTCTAATATTATTTGAGTAATTTATAGATTTTTATGTCTCATACTGTATGCCTACAAAACAATGCATTTTATATCATATGTCAGTGATAATAAATCTGATTCTTTAAACACATACTAAAACTTTGCTCCAAGATTGCACTTTCCTCTCCAACAACTCTTAAAATCTTTTTGATGCCCAATTTATCCAAGTTGATCAAAATTCATCCTGCTCTTCTTTTAGTAAAGAACCTTTGCTACCCATCAGAGAGCCTTGGTGGGAACATCTCATCTGAAAGGTGGCATCCCCAAAGTTAAGCACTCCCTCAATACTGCACTGGTGCTTTCTCGAGGCACCACCTCTTGATGATGTTCTCAATGGTGGGGAGGGTTGAGCCTGTGATTTGGTCAAAGAAATTTGATTAAATTCCTGTGGATGGACTTGAACCTGGAACTTTGTACTTCAGAACCAGCTACAATGTTATGAACTGCTTTTCAAAATCTACAACTGCTGTTGCTGGAACAAAAATTACGAACTAAACATTGATTCTTGATTTAATGCAAATATGGATCATTTAATAGCATACTTTACCCTAATACTGTTTTTGATAAGGAATGGAAGAAAGAATATCATAGGATAGAATTTATGGAGCTAATTCTGTACAATGACACATGATGACTGGATGAACAATCGTCAATGTGCAAAAGAGTGATGCCAGCAATGTACGGGACTTGCAAAGCTACTTAGAAAGGCTCTATGTTATCTCATACTTGGTTTATGTTGTATGCAATTTTACACTTTTCCCCAAGTTTCAACATTCTACAATCCCCAATAGTTTAATGATTTAGCTGGGATTTACATGACTGAAATAATCCATGATGCAAGACTACTAAGTATAACAAGAAATTAAGTTAGGCTTTGTAGAGTTGAGGAGCAGTTCGAAGATAATGTGGACAACTTCTGTATATTTTAAAGCTTCTCATCTTGTTAACGTGGATTTATTTTTAGCATGTGCTGAATACAAGTTAAGACATTTTCAGAAGCGATATTTTCTGTGACTAAGTGACATTAAATATTTTATGATGTAATTATATGATTATGGAGTAAAAGATAGTATTGATTTATTTATTCAAAGTCACAAACTGCAAAATTACAGAGCACCGAGAATGTTACCAAAGGGTAATTTTCTTATTTTTTAATTCTCCCCTTCCTCTAGACCTCTATATCACCATCACAAGGCAAAGCTGAGTTACAAATAGCCATTACAAATTCACAGACTTCACATATATCTTGATCACACCTCCTCCCAGTTTGCTTTGGCTTTGTCCAACCTGTATTGTTGAGACTTCTCTCATCAGTGCATTTAAGATATCTTCCTTTATTTTAACCATGGCTCCTTCTCCATTACAGTCGACTTTGCTCTCAACCAAACTTGAACCCATCCACATCTGGGATAGGGCTTTCCTTGTCCTCGCATTCCACACCTCCAGCTTCCATATCCAGAAAAAAAAATCACCCTCATAATTTCTACCATCTTTAATGAGATACCAACACACAAGCTTTTCCTTACTCTCCCAGAGTTCCAAATGGACAAGCCTTTCTATAACTGTCCGATTCACTACCACTTCCCTTAATATGGCAACCAGCGACTGCAAAGCACATCACCTCTCTTTTTTCTAGCTTTTGGGAACCTAAGTATGCCTTACAGGTGAAGCAATAGTTTACTTAAACTTCTTCCACTCTACATTTAGTGCTCACTACATGGACCCCTCCAGAGAAACCAAACACCAATTGGATAATGGCTTTGCAGAGCATCTCTGTTCAATCTGTAAAGATGACCCTAAGTTTCTAGTCCTATGTCACTTTATTTCTCCACTAAATCTCTGATTCTGTCCACAGCTTTTCCAATGAAGTTCAATGCGAACAGGAACACCAACTCCTCTTCTATCCACATTGCTGCCCTCAGGATACAAAACTGAAGTCACCGATATCAAGTAATCTCCAGTTTGTGTCAGAATGGTATCATTCAGGCATATATGAAAAGCAAAGGATGAAGATTCTTAAGATCTGGAAACAATAAAAGCAGGGTCATTGATCAGCCTTTCTCACTCTCTGCAGATAGTGCCTGACTAACTGGCAATTTCCAACATTTTCTATTTTAATCAAATTCTGAGGTCATCAAGTTGCAGTGTTATTTCAATAATTATTTTATTTAGAGATGCAGTGTGGAACAGACCCTTCCAGCCCAATGCAGTACCCACCCATTTAACCCCAGCCTAATCACAGAACAATTTACAATCAAGAGAAAATCTGCAGATGCTTGGAAATCCATGCAACAGACACAAAATTCTGGAGGAACTCAGCAGACCAGACAGCATCCACAGAAAAAACGTATAGTCAACGTTTCAGGCCAAGATCCTTCAGCAGGACTAGGGAAAAAAAACGGAGGAGTAGATTTAAAAGGTGGGGGAGGGGAAAGAGAGAAAAAACACAAGGTGACAGGTGACACCTGAAGGGGGAGGGATGAAGTAAAGTAAGTAAGTAAGTTGATTGGTGAAAGAGACAGAAGGCCATGGAAGAAAGAAAAGTGGAGAGGAGCACCAGAGGGAAACAATTGTTGGGCAAGGAGATAAGGTAAGAGAGGGAAAGAGGGATGGGAAATGGTTAAGGGGGGGGGGGCATTACCAGAAGTTCAAGAAATCAATGTTCATGCTATCAAGCCAAGCTGGAGGCTACCTAAATGGAATACAAGGTGTTGTTCCTCCAACCTAAGTGTGGCCACATCATGGCAGTGGAGATGGCCATGGATAGACATATTGGAATGAGCACAATCAGCACTTTGGAGGCGTCCGAGGTCGCTAGAACCCGCATTGATAGCAGTGGAATCCAGGTTTAGAATATGCCCTGGATTGTTAGAGCCATTGAGGGTCAGCAGGGATCGTGGTCAGGAGATGTCTGGGCCTGCTGGGGTTAACAATTTACAATAACTAATTAACCCATTAACCATTACGACTTTGGAATGTGGGAGGAAACCACAGCACCTGATGGAAAACCACGTATTCATGGGGAGGACATACAGTACCAACTCCTTATAGGACAACACCAGAATTGAATTCAAAGCTCCAAGCTGTAATAGCATCGTACTAACTGTTTCGCCACTGGTGGCACCCCTCTCTACACAGATGCTGTCTGCCCTGCTGAATATTTCTAACATTCTTGATTGTTTCCATTTTCCAGCAATAGCCATGTTCTGTATCCCTCAGTTGCAATAACTTTTATTTCTCTTTTCTCTGTTTCATTCATCACTCGCTACTTATACATGCTCTGGATATGTGGCCAATCGTGTTTGAAATGAAACTACTAGTATATAGAAAGCTCGCAGATACAATAGAAACAATCGGTGTTCCAGTTTTCCTCACTCACTCTGATAGCCTTCCCTTGTAAAACAAGCCAATGATGCTTTTGAAATTTCTCCAGCTTTTCTTCAAACATTCTATAAAAGCCAGACTGGTTGTGTCTCCAAATACCTGAGGCAAGTTCTTCAAATAAATGCAATGGGCAAGGTTTTAATCAATTTGGCAGGGTGAGGGGAGCATTAAGCTGGAGCATTAAAAAGGAAAAACAAGATGTATTAGTGATAGAAATTGTATGGCTTTAGGGAGAATCTAATTTAGAAAGAATGTCTAATGTTAACCTTACAGTGCATTCAAGTAGATGAGGTACAGGCATTAATAGTTACAATGGAATGTTCTGATAACAGAAAACTGTCTTAGAAAAAAAGGCAACACTGGGTACTAGCTCAGTCCAGATGAAAGGTCTTAACCTGAAATACTGACTGCTCATCACTCCATAAATTCTGACCTGAACTCTCCAGAGTTGTGTGGCTACTAAACACTTCTGGACAAGAAAGCCCATGCACAAAAGAGAAAAATAGGAAAAGAGAATGGCATGAGCACTACATTACACTACAAAATTATTTGTAATGGCTAGGGGCACATTATTCCCATGGATAAAAGAAAGTGCTGCTGGCAACAACATAAAAGCTGCAATTGTATATCCATGATGGGGTTCACCACTGTGTAACAGCACCAAGGAATGCTTTAACTTGTCAAAACAAAACAAACTGAAATTCTGTCCCTCAGGTTTACAGTCTAGACCTCATTTTCAAGATAGATGGGTGCAAGAATTTTGACGCGATGATATTGGAGTTATGAAGATCTGGGTAATAATGTTGCAAAGTGAAAAATTGATTCCATATTCCAGAAAACTTACTTTTTTTTATTATGTATGTTCCTAGCCCAATGAAAAAGCAAGTTATCCTCAATCTCTGTTTTTTGGGAATAAGGCAATTCAAGTATTACAAATGTCAGAAGGGGAACATAAAGACAAAATGTTTTTTCCATGATAAAGTTTAGATTAACTATAGAAAAGGTTAGTGCAATCTAGAATAAAAATACTTAATTAGTGAAAGCCAACTTCAGCGACCTGGCTGGGATAAAATGGCAACAAGGATTGATAAGCAAACCCAAATGAGCAATGGATACCCTTTAAAGAGGAAACAGTTTGGCTAAGTTCCCACATGAAGAAAGGTAGGAGAGCCAGAGAGAAAGTTTTCTAGATAATGGAAGAGATTATAGAAAATATGATAGATTTTATATTGATGACTAGTTAAGAACCAATATAAAAAGTTTAAAGTAAAAATGAAACAAAAAGTATTAAAGATTGACACAGAATACTGATAATTAATGTAAAATGAAATTTAATTTTTTGTTATGTGTACAAGTAGTAACTGAGATAGCCAGTTAAGGACCAAATATCAAACCTGTGATTAAACTTAAAGATCACGGCAGATGTTCTAAATGAGTATTTGCCATTTCTACTACTGTAGATAGAAGTTGTCAAAGCCAAAGTCAAGGGAAATCATTGAGATAACGATTATGCAAAAATTGAAGAACAAGGTACCAAAAAAGATGGCTGTACAAACAGCAGATATGTCACTGGATCTGAATGCAGCTGAAGGAAGAGTCAGAATACTACAGCACAGAAACAGGTCCTTTGGCCCCATGAGACATGCCAAACTGATATTCTGCCTGGTGTTACAGAACCATTCCTGGACCATAGCCCACCATAAACCCTCCCATTGTTGTAATTGAACTTGTATCCACCACTTCTGCTGGCAAATCATTCTACAGTCACACCACCCTCTGAGTGGTGACATTCCCCAAATATTTCACCTTTTACCCTTAACCTATGGCCTCTAGTTGCAGCCTCACCCTACCTCAGTGGAAAAAGATGGCATGCACTTATCCAATCTATATCCCTCAATTTTGTATATCTCTATCAAATCTGCCCTCATTTTCCAACACACCAAAAAAACCCAGTCCTAACCTATTCAACCTTCCTCTATAATTCAGATCCTGGCATCATCCTTGTAAATTTTCTCTGTAGTCTTTACATCTTAGTGGAAAATATGTAAACACAAGACCAAACCATTGAATATTTGAGACTGTTATGATTTTATCCAAAAAAGATGCAAGAATAAACCCACAGACTGGTCAGCACCATCAGAATCAATCAGATGGGCAAAATTAATAGCCAATTGAGAATGCATAATTAAGGAAGTCCACACCAGTATGTTAGATGTCAACTATGTGTAACCACCCTGTATTTTGGTTAGGAAGCAGAAAGGGTTATATCTTTCACTCGAAAAGGGCTAATGCTTTTCTACTTTTGTATCTTTTACTGGTAGTAAAGTGTCACAGAATGGACTTGTTAACAAAACTAAACAGGCAATACCAACAGAGATACCAGCCAAGGGACAAAGAATGGACACTGCCATCTTTAGAATGAATGGAAAAAAAAGACAGTGATATTCTTCAGGACCACCACTTGCATTGATGTAGTAATGGTTTGTAGCATATCTTCAAGACGTGCTAATGGCATGGAACTTGAAAGCAAGGAGTTTGAAGAATAATGACCATGCCAGACAGGAAGGCTAGTGGACTGGACATGTATGTGGCAGATAAAATTAACCAAACATGCAAGAACAACAAAAGATAATAAAAGTTTAAGAGTGCAAGTCATAAAGACCAGGGTATATTTACATGCTGTTTTGAAGATTGTCAGGGCAAGTTAGGAAAGCTCCTTTCCCTAAAGTTTTGTTATATTTCATCATTCCATTTGGTGTGCATTGTGCAACTTGAGTAGTAGAAAAACTTGTCAAAATTATATCTTAGAAATACTAAATAGGTGAACACACTACCATTAGCTGAACTCTCTTTAAATACATTGGACTGGCTTCATTTGTTCTTATTATATGAGGGCCTTTCTTGGACCATACCAAAGGAACCAACAGCCAAAACAAAAAACAAGCAGGAAGGCAGAAGCAGGGACTAAATAAATAAACTCTCAGAGTGGTCAATCACATCTTCTGACTGGGAACATTTCGAACTTTTACAGATAACAGCAATTCCAGCAATTAGATCAGCACTTCCAACAGCTGCATTTTACATTTCTAGTGTTCAGTATTTTCCTTTGCTAATTTCATTCTTTTTTCTATTCCCCACAATGCTGATTACAAACTTTATATGAAACCATCTGCGTACAAGGATTTCTAGATGCAATGCCTTGTACATTTTAGACACTGCATTAGTGAATTAAATGATACAAGGTTAATGAGAAAGGCCAGAATCATTTTAAATTTAAGATAAAATCTACAGAGTACTGGTTAATGTTTTTCATGCACTTTACTAAAGGTCAAGTTTTAATCTTTCTATCATTATTGGAATGGAATCTGTGATCTCAGTACTAGACTGCAGTGCATTTTTACATAGTGAGCCACCTTGCAGCCAGAAGTATGCTCGCTTTTCTTTATTAAACTGCAGTAGAGATATGTTCAAGTATAAATATATCCTTTGTGGAAAGAACTTTAAAAGTAGTTAAAGAAATATTTAAATTGCATCTTTTATAACTAAACGGGAAAATGTCCAACAGGAGGCAGAAGCAGATAACCATAAATTCCATGGAGATTTTGCTTCGTGGCTTGCATAAACATTTGAAACATTTCAACTTGGTTTTCATTAGGAAATTAAATGTTATGGAAACTATTCCCAATCATTTATGATCTCTAACAGCCTTGCAGTGAAAAGACTTAGGAACAAGTGGACTGGTTTGCAATGTAAACAATTAGATGCAAGATTACTTATTTTAGATCACAGGCTATGGCATACATTATGATCTTATATTGTGGATTATATGGAAGTAGTTATTTGTAAGATGGTCCAAATCCAAATTTGGCCCAAGTCACATGAAGCTATAGGGTATAAAGAATACCTTCATAGTGATAACATCACATCCTAAAAGTTCCTTTCTAATTGTGAAATTTAGAAAAAATTATCAAGAGTTACATGCTGTTGACCAGTCACAAAGATAAGCAAAACCATGACTTCTCTTTCACTGATGAAACAGGTGAGGCGAGGATGAGACTGGTAGTTTATTTGATATAAATACATAAACATTAAGAAAGGTACCGTGCAAGGCTGAGTTATGGTTGCAAGATTTTCACATTTATAAACAATTTAGACAATGGAGTAGAAAGTTTTCCAACAAGGCAAATGCAGAGAGTGTTGTAATTAGTGCGACACAAAGTATTACACCAAATGGAATTAAAAAGAAAAGTCCATTCATATTAATGCTAACTTTTAAAGAAAATTGTAAATTATATATAGTGGATTCTCATTAATTAGGACACATCACTTCCAGTACATTTTCACCCAATTAGCTGAATTCTCACAAAAAGAGATAAAAGGATATAAAAAGACAAATTACCATTTAACTGAGTAACAAATTATGCAATTGAGATATAGAATGAATTAGAATACACCAATGCTACCACCAGACTATAAAGCTGTGTATTAGTTCCAAATAATTATTAATGGAGGAATTCATCCAATGCATGCTGCCATGTATTCAGGAAGGGGTAGCACCTTTGTCGAGTCCTTTCTGGGGCTGCTCACTCACTAGTACCCAGCGGACATTCAGCTCTCACCTACGGCTCCAAGTAGCTGTCCACATGCGACAGCAGAAAGGTGGGCTAAACAAGGTGAAGGTAGCTGGTGGACCTCATAACCTGGTGAAACAGAGACATGCCTGTCCTAGCATGTGAAGTCAGCTCCAGTGGACTGAGCAGATAAGATCAACAGTGAGATCCAACAGCCAAGAATGCAGTTCTGTAATGCTTCATGGAGAGAGAAGGGTGTGATAAGGCATGGAACTAGTCACGGTTATTGCACTGTGACCACGGGAACACCCCAGTTTGTGACATCTACTCATATTACTCGACTCAGACTTCTGAAGAGTGGTACTGTTCCAGTTTTCCACTCTCCTGCACTGGTTTCACTGTCATCATCAGATACGACGGACAATCAACAAGCAGCAGTGTCCTTTTGACTGACTTTAAACAAACAAAATTAACACAGACACCTAGTGCAGATAGTGGACTGCCTTCACACAATGCTTTTGGCAATTTCATCCTCCAAACTTTCATTATTATTCTAACAATCAAGATGATTGCGAATATCTTCAAATTACTTGTAATTCTCAACTTACTGAAGCAGCCAAACAGCTTCACTTTCACTCCCACCCATTTCTGGCATCTCCAAGCCTGAATGCTTCAACTGCTTATTTCTCGCCAACTATCACTGAAAAAAAATCAACCGCTTTTTGAACACAAACACACACAACTGACGCTTTTTAAAAACTGTTCATTCTCAGCACAAGTTCACGATTGATGTTAACTAGAAACTGTTCGGCAAAAGTCTCCAGTTCTAATTAAGCAGCATAGTGCCCCAAATAAAAGAAAGAAATTCCAGCTATTTTCTTTATTTAGTTTTGTTCTTTAAGAGCTGTTCCAAATAAATGCTGCCCTGATTAACCTATAGACTAGTTAACTGGAATCCACTGTCCCTTAAATACTGTATCATTTTCATGGAAGAATGGGAAGGTAAAAGTAGTTGAGCAATAAATGAGAGGATTGCAGCATCTAAAAGCTTTTATTTTTTTTTGGATGGGATTGGATTGGTACAAGAGAAATACAGAAACTTCACAGAGCTGCCCCTCAGTTGGAAGTACTGATGACAGGTTGGATATGATCTGTGCAGGAACTAGGTCTGCTGGAACAAATGGCCACTTTCATTCCATTCTGCTTCTCTATAATTTAGCACTCTGCCTTAAAGTGAAATTTTCCTATTACCATTAAAAAAATCTTGTCTTTCTTCTGAAAAATAGGCAAGGAATCATACGATTAAAGGAGTCATTTTAAAGAAGGTTCTGATAGCCTGATCCCTACTTGCTTTCCTTTTGGTTCTTTGGGCATTTATTGAAACTTTATAATCTCACTTCAAAGAAATTGCTTCCCTAGTCCAACTATTATGTTGTTTACATAGTGGCTTGTTTACATAGCCAAATAAAGGCTGAAGATACTACCTCATTGACAGTTTGCAAGAAAATAGTAGACAATAAGATTTGGAGTGTCTGAGGACTCATTTGAGCTGGATTCATTTATGCCATTTGCTAATATGGAAAAGTATTTGAAATGATTTTGCAAATTGGTTACTAAAATAATTTATAATTTGTACATTGTAAAAAAAATAATCATACATCTTAAATGCAATATAACCCTGAAGGAAAGCAAAATGAAGAAAATTTCTGATATCTTATGTCAAACATTGAATGCTGATAAAGGAAACACTTTTGGCCTTGGGATATGGTATGAACTGAAATGACATAATTCCTTCTTAAATAAAATGTTTATTCCCCAATTTGATTAATGTCCTACTACTTTTGATGTGTAAAATAATAAAGGAAAGCCAGCATGGCTTTGTGCGGGGCAGGTCACGTCTTACCAACTCAACTAGTTTTGTAACAAGGTGACGAGAGAGACTGATGAAGGTCGAGCAGTGGATGTTGTCGATACGGATTTTAGAAAAGCATTTGACAAAGTCCCTCATGGGGAGCTAATCCAGAGGATTAGGATGCATTATGTCTGCGGCAAATCAAGTATTTGGATTCAGGAACTAGCTTGCATATAAAAGACAGAGGACAGTAGTTGAAGTGAGCTGAAGGTCAGTTTCACAAGGATCTGTGTGGGGATCTCTGCTGTTTGTGATGTATATAAATGACCTGGATGAAAATGTAGATGGGTGGGTTAGTAAGAATGCCTCTATTCTAGCCCTCAGCAGACTCATAGTCCATCCAGAGCTTCTGGTTGGGGATGATTCTGAATATTTTTGTGGGGACATACTCATTTACAACTGCTTGTATAAAGTCCATGACAACCGTGGTGTATTCATTCAGATCCGCTGGTAAGTCCTTGAACACTGTCTCAAAGCAATCCCGCAGCTGCTGCTCTGCCTCCCATGACCACCTCTTTGCTGTCCTCATCTCTGGAGCCTTGCTCTTTAGCCTCTGCCTGAATTAAGAGGGCAGTCAAATGATCAGATTGCTGAAATGTGGTCTAGGGATGGAATGGTAGGCATTCCCTTATCATAGTACAGCAGTGGTCAAATGTGCTGGGACCTCTGGTGCTACAGGTTATATGCTGAATAAAAACACAAAATGCTGGCAGAACTCAGCAGGCCAGATAGCATCTATGAGAGGAGGTAGTGACGACGTTTCAGGCCGAAACCCTTAATCAGAAGTGAAGTTATATGCTGATGGTATTTGGGCAGAGATGTCTTGAAACAAGCCTGTTTGAAGTCTCCAACTATGATTTGAAATGTGCCAGAGTAAATTGCTCCTTGTTTGGTGTTGACAACATGTAGTATCTCTAGTGCCTGATTACAGTCAGCAAATGGTGGTGTGTCAAGTGCGATAGGGGTCATGGATGAGAACTCTCTTGGTAAAAAGAATGGCAGGTACTTGATTGTTATGTGTTTCAGGTTGGGAGAACACAAGTATGGCAAAACCTCCACACTGGAGCACCACAGAGTGTTTATCATGAAATGCACAACCCTTCACCTTTTGCCTTTTCCGAATCAAGATTTCTGGTCCATCCAGTGTTTTGAGAAGCCTTCGGGTCTTATCGTCCAATCTGGCTTGCTCGGAGTAAGCCATTTCTCAGTAAGACATAGAACATAACAATTCCTCAATTTCCTCTGATACAATAATCTTGCCCTCAGGTCTTCAATCTTGTTCTCCAGCAACTGCGCCTTTGCTAACAAGGTTCTGGGTGAAGGAGGTCTCATTCCCCTGCTTTTCAGCCTGGCTTGGGAGTTCACCATCTGTCACACTTCTGGCCATGACAATGAACCACCTTCTGCTTAAAAGTGGAGAGTATTCTGCCATTACCCTAGTAATGGTGTACATTTCACCTTAGTCCAACAGGCTCAGGAGGAGGTGTGCATTGTGATCAGCAGTTACAAAACAGCTCATCCTGATCATTGCAGGAGATTTCACCCAGGCCACCTTGAAAAAGTCTCCAAACAACTATCATCAACATTTCTACCTGTGGAACCAAAGGAGCCAACGCACTTGACCACTGTCAAGGAAACCTACCTTGCCATCCCACGCCCACACTTTGGCTAGTCTGATCACCTTCAAATCCCAACATACAGGCAGAGAGTAAAAACTGCAGCACCAGTGGTGAGGTCCAAGAAATTATGGTCAAGAGAGGTGGAAGAGGGCTCACAGAACTGCTTTGTGTCAGTGGACTGGACAATATTCAGGAACTTACCTTTGAATCAGAGTGAATCCACCACAGTTGTCACCAACTTCATCAAGACCTGTGTGGCTGAGTTGTGTGCTTTCGTGAACTAGATCTATGGCATTCAAGGTCGGTGATTCAGAACTATTCAAGTCCAAGTACAACCTATGGAAGGCTATTTTAAGGGTGAGAAAACAATTCCAATTGAAGTTAAGAGTTGGAATCAGATGCACATCAAATCTGGCCATGGTTTACAAGCTATTACTTCCTACAAGGCAAAGCTCAACATCATGAATGTCTGTGATGCTTCACTCCCAGATGAGTTCAACATTTTTTATGCTAGCTTTGAAAGGGAGAATAAAACTACACCTGTGCTAATCTCTGCAGTATCTGGTGACCCCATGATCTCAGTCTTGGAGGCTGACGTCAGACCTTTCGACAAGGTGAACCGCCACCAGATGTCAAGTCCAGATGGTGTACCTGGTAGGGCATTGAAAACCTGCGCTAACCAACAGGCAGAACTGTTCAAGGGATCATCTTCCATCTCTCACTGCTGCAGTCGGAGGCTCCCTCCTATATCAAAAGGGTGACAATCATAGCAGTGCCCAAGGGCAGAGTGATCTGCCTCAACAACTATCACCCAATTGCACCCATATCTACTATGAAGTGCTGAAAAGTTGGCAATGGCCAGAATCAACTTCTGCTTGAGTAAGGGCCTGGACTGCTACAATTGGCCTATTGCCACAATAGGTCTACAGCAGATATAATCTCACTGGTTCTCCACTTGATGGTGGACCACCTAGACAAAAGCAATACCTATGTCAGGCTGCTATTTATTGATTACAGCTGAGCATTCAACACAAACATACCATCAGTTCTAATTATCAAGCTCCAAAATCTGGGCCTCTGTAACTGGATCCTTGACTTCTTCACTAGAAGACCAGTCACTGCAGATCAGCAACTCAATGACGCATGCTTAGCCCATTCCTCTACTCCCTCCACACGCACACAGTTCGAACACCATCTATAAATTTGCTGCTGATAAATTTGTTGGCAGAATTTCAAATGGTAACTAGGACACATACAAGAGCGAGATAGATCAGCTGGTTGCTTGTTGTTGCAACAAGAGCCTTGCACTCAATGTCAGTAAGACCAAGGAACTGATTGTGTACTTCAGGAAGGGCAAAATGAGGGAACATGCACCAGTTCTCACTAAGGGATCAACAGTGGAAAGGGTGAGCAGTTTCAAGTTCCTGGATGTCAACAGCTCTGAAGATCTATCCTGGGCCCAATTACAAATAAGACACAACAGCAGCTATATTCCATTGGGAGTTTGAGGAGACTTGTATGTCACCAAAGACTCTTGCAAATTTCTCCATTCTGACTGGTTGCATCACTGTCTGGTATGGAGGGACCACAGCACAGAATCAAAAAAAGCTGCAGGTAGTTGTAAATGCAGCCAGCTCCATCATGGGCAATAGCCACCCCAGCATCAAGGACATCTTCAAAACCTGATGTCTCAAGAAGGCCACATCGATCATTAAGGACCCCCATCACCGGGGACATGACTTCTTAATGCTAGCATCAAGGTGGTGGTATAGTAGTTTGTAGACACACTTAATGTTTCAGAAACAGCTTCTTCCCCTCCACCATATTTTTGCATCACTTAATTTAACTTTTTATAAATATTTTATTGCAATTTATAGTTTTTAAGAAATTATCTACATGACATATGCCAGTTATATTAAATGCTGAGTCTGACTGTTTTAGCAATACCTTCTTCCACTCTATCATCTGATTTCTGAATGGACAATGAACTGATTAACTCTACCTCACCATATTTGCTCTTTTTGCATTACTTATTTAATTTTATTTTAATGTATATTTGATATTTTTATTTTGTTATACCCTGTGAATTACTGTACTGCTGCATATTAACAAATTTTATGACATACTTCAATGATAATAAACCTGATTGACTTCTTCGGAAGAGTTTTCAACCTGAAATGTTAACCATTTCACTTCTCACTCATGTTGCTGACTTGCTAAATGTTTCCAGAACTTTCTAATTTAGATCTCCAATATCAGCTTTTTTTTGGTTGGAAGGAGACTGAAGTTACAAATTCTACAACTACTGATAGAACTATCAGACTGAGTTACTTTGTGATCCAGGAAAATGAAGCTCTTCTTTCAAATAACTTGGATTTCAGAGTTACAAACCTTTTCTATAGCAGCCTCAGCTCTGTTGGGAGCCTGCCAGCATTAAGCAAATTGAGGTTCAAACTTCATTGTAGGAAGTGCAATGAAATGTTAGACCAAAGCATTGCTGGCCCTCCAAAGTAGACATCAAAATGTCATGCCAAATTTAAAAAGGAATTTATTTCTCCTTGCCTCAATATCAATATTCCACATGAAAGCCAAGGATGAAATTAGCTGATATACCAGAGCTCTGCTAGCTTTATTCAAAGCACATCACTAAAAATATCTTCATCACTAGCTCAAATTCCAGGGATTCTCCATATAATTGCAATACGGAAGTGACCTTTACCACAAGGGTTTGTGAAGGGTTAAAGGATACACCACCATTTAGAGAAGGGCCTTAAAAATGTCAGTGCCTGTAAGCTAAGAGTAAAATTTTAAAAATTGAACCTACACCAAAAAGCATATGATATTGCACAGGTATTTATTTACACCATAAAGCTCACGCTGGCTCTGAAATATAGTTATCTAATTGGTCTGATATTTCCCCAAAGATTTGCAAATGTTTCTAATTCACCCAGAAAGTTGCTATTTTCTATCTACAGTTCAATGCATTCCTGTAATAGTTCAAAGCCTTAAAAAAATACTCTCATCACTGGTTGTCTGGCCAATTATTAGACAATGCATTTGGAATTGATTTAGAATAATTTAATTTTATGCTTTCATTTATAAAATGATGCATTATTTTAAACTGTTTTACAAATGCTTTAAAAACATTATTTGATCTTTCATCTTCTAACATTTATGGAATATTGCTTTATACAAACTCGCACATCCCATTCACGAACTTAATATACTACACCACCTCTAAGTACAATGAAACTTCCAAAGGTAATGAAAGATAATATTTGAATGTTGTAGTTTTCTTCCCAGCAGAATAAACTCTGTTATTCAGATTCTGTCATGTCTAAATCTCAACAGTAATTTGCCACTTAATACTACAATTACAGAAGGATGGTTTTGTATATTGTCACATTCCAAACCATACTTTTGTAATCACAGTAAAGATACACTGACTCTTATATCTAAATTCGACTAAACAAATGAATGGGGTGCTTGAACCACAAAGGGATTCTGTTAAGTAAGAAAATAATTGTTTCAAATGAGAACCACCTAAAAAAGAAAAATATAAAAGATTTGACTAGCTTTTAGCAGGTCAGGCAGTGTCTATAGAAAGGAATAAATAGTTGGCATATTGGTCTGAGACATCGGTCGTTTGTTCCTTTCCATAGATGTTGCCAAACCTGCTGAGTTCCTCCAGTATTTTGTAATTTTGTATTTTTCCAACATATTGCAGAATATCTTGTTTATATGGCTTTTCAAACTTTTGGGAGTTTAAAAATAACTACAATGATGAAAAAAACTGTATATTTTAATTTGATTAGTATATGCTGAGAACATTTAACAGTGTAATTTGCACAAAAGATTCTATTTTCAAGATACCTTTAATATAGTTCTTCAAGTAGGCATATTTTAATTATTAAGGTTGCAACTCAAGAGTACCGTTTCTCATGTTTTAAATTACTTTTGTTGAGAACAGATCTAATAAAACTTGTATGATCTAAATACTGGGGGAAAAAACATATCTTCAAAGAAATGCTTTGATTTAACCAGAAACATCTCTTAGAATGAAACTTCCTATCAGCTAGAGTTTAGAAGTAAATTTAACAAATCTTTGTTGCTGGAAGCTAACACTTGAGGGTCTACTGTCTGTAACAGTAAAGAATGTACCTCAATGCAAAAGGTTAGCAGACACCATATAAGATTTCTACATTTTTTGCTTGGACTGATTTTTAGCCAAGGCTGAGTACCATCCCCCAAGAGAAATTTTCACTGGAAGAACTTGATATGTTAAGCTTGCATTTCATAATTATGTGCTGTAATTATGAAGTTGCAAAGGGAGAACTAAAGCCACATTATTCCATCAGTTTATTTATGGTCTGTACAAAACAGAAGAAAAAGAAACGCAACATACCCAAGCCTGTACCTCACTACTTTTGGGGAGAACATAATGTCATGATATCCCTTCATGTAAAATACATTGTGTTCACATAGCTTGAAACACAACTATCAAAGGATAACAGATGAAATACAGTTGGGGCCCCATTAATGCTGTACTGTGAAACCATGGTGACCTGAAGAGATCAAGAACCTTCAGTACTGAAATGCTGTATGTGTCATTGGCACTAAGGAAAGTCACGAACACAGAATAGTGATGCCAGACAAGAACACCATTTGAACCCTTGGGCTTCAACATGTGAGGATTAGATTTTGTTTTAGAATAAAGAACAGAGGATTCAAAAATAAAACAAAATTTTAAATCTGTTTGGGATTGTTTGAATTTTATGAAAACTGAATGAACAGAGTCTGATGTCTGCAAAATGAAGGGTGAGATATTATGTAAAATGAACTTCTGTATGTAGTTGAGGATTAAATTCTAACCTGAATGAATGCACTTATGGGTTTTGGCTTTGCCTGATGTATTAGAACAGGAAGAGGAATTTGAAAAATCTTTAAAAAAAAATCAGAGCCAACAATCATCAAAAAAAAATTGTACTTACAACCAAGTCAGACCCCATTCTAACTCGGCTGGTCAACACCATGCAAGGAACTGCTGCAAGGAAGATAAGGCGGCAAGCAATCACATCTCTTGTCAAGAGGTGCAAGTTAATAGTAGTAGGAAAAATATACTGTCATGAACATTACTGCCCCATTTTATTGCACCAGGTGCTTAGTAAAATAATAGTATTCAAAATGGGTACCCAAAGGGAAAACATTTTTTGTAACTTCTTTACTGTGTTACACAGTGCAACACATTCTATTAATGAGGTTATCCCAAATTTGTCCAGTCCACAAAGCTGCACTGTAGAGTGAGCTGGTATAAATTACTTTTTTTTATTCCCAGATGATCAGTTGTGCCAGAGAGGAAATACTTCTTGCCAAAAATCATAGGATTAAAAAAAAATGGGAAAGATGAGTTGATTAAAATCCAAAAGACTGAAGTGTAAAACAATTTATCAGACATGTTGAAATGTATATATCAGGTCTCTATAAGATCAGAGATTATTTCAATACAGGCAGAAAATATATGATCAAGAAAAACTGTGCCTTATATGTCCTCTGGAATTACTAGTAAAGCACTTCAAGTTCAGAACAGAACACTTTCAACAAGTAAACCTATGCTGCCCTCCAGTGTCTATTTTACACAATTCACCTCTAAGAAGTCTTTTTTTTAAACCTGATTTTTACCCTTCTTAAAGACAACAAATCCTGGGTACATGGGACAAGATTCAAAATCTTTGTAAAGCGGCTAATGCCAGAAAAGGCACTTCAGAAGAGACAAATATTGTCATGGGGTTCACAGAGCACAAGATTAGCTCTCTTAGTCTGTGCCAACCATCAAGTACCTACCTACACCTGAAACAACATTCACACAATTAAGAACAAACAGGAATGGCTATATTATATTTGAGAACAAAATTACACAAAGTGCTGGAGGAACTCTGCAGGCCAGTCAGCATCTATGAAAAAGACTCCAGCATTTTGTGTGTTGCTTGGATTTCCAGCATCTGTAGATTTTCCCTTGTTTAAAAACAAAATGACTTTGCTCTTTCCTAATTGAAGGGCAAGAGCCAATCATGTAGCATACAAAATCAGAATTAGCTGAACCTTAAATTTTGAATTAAATCAAATCCAAGCAGTTCAAATATTCAGTGGATGTGCCTAGTGTATTCTATGTTGTCACTATACTTGAAATAAATTATTCTATGAAAATTTAAAATATCAAGTTATTGGAGGACTGAGATAATAGCAAATTCCAGTCCATTCGTGTGTCTCAGTTACACTGTATCATCTCCCACAGTTGCATATCTTCAAATGTTCTCAATCAAATAAAGGTAAACCTCCACCATCAAATGTTTTCTGTCATTGAACTACAATAACAATCCTCTTCTAAACAAGCAAAATTAATGTGTTGGGTTTCTGGCATATGCACTCGATAGCTATTTTATTAGGTACATCTGATCTTTAGTTCAAATATCTAATCAGGAAATCATGTGGCAGCAACTCAATGGTTAAGAGGTTCAGATGTTGTTCAGGCCAAACATAAGAACAGGAAAGAAATGCGACATAAGGGACTTTCACCATGGACCAATTGTTGGTGCCTGATGGGGTGGCTTGAGAATCTTAGAAACTGCTGATCTTCTGGGATTTTCACATATAAGTCTATCTACAGTTTGCAGAGAATGGTGCGAGAAACAAAAACACTTAGCGAGTGGCAGTTCTGTGGTCAAATACCCCCTGTTAATGAAAGGCCAGAGGAGAATGGCCAGACTGGTTCAAGCTGACAGGAAGGCAACAGTAACTCAAATAACCACAAACAGTGGAGTGCAGAAGAGCATCTCTGAACGCACAACACGTTGAACCTTGAAGTGGATGGGTTACAAAAGAAGACCACGAACATACACTGTGGCTACTTTATTAGGTACAGGAGGGGCCATAGAGTATAGACTACTATAAATGCCAAACATCCAGCAAAACAAACCTGAAACACTATCAGAAAGAGCAAGCAATAAAACCAGTTTACAGTAAGTGGTATCAGTGGCAACCATGTCATGCTGTCCCTAGAAATAGAAACTGACAAAATTCTCTGCATAAGTTCTCCCAGGATGATTAATTAGTAAATGTCTCTACCTCACTGGGCTCATACACATGGATGGCAAAATTCACATTATTTCCTTAAATTTGTAGTGTGGCAAGTTTGAGATATATTGTGCAGGAGTGCTCTATTGTCATCATGGGAGGAAAATTAGACCTGATTAAATATAGTATTCACCTCTGGATAGACAAAAAAGACAAGTATGCCTTGACATGACTGGCTAACATTACTCACATGTGAATAATGGTAAGTTACACTGAAAGACTGAAATATCTAGAATGCGTGAAGAGAAGAAAATGTAAGCCACATTACTGTGTTAAATAGTAATTTCTAATGTAAACTTTTACAAAAGAGATGGTATATGGAGGAATTTAAGGTAGGTGGTTATATGGGAGGCAGGGTTTGAGGGTCAGCACAACATTGTGGGCCGAAGGGCCTGTACTGCGCTGTACTACATATGGACATGATATAAAAGACGATGGCTGAAGGTCCTGTTTCAATGCACACAGTAGTTTCCTAGGGAATAGGAACCAAAACCTAGAGGGCAAAGGTTTAAAGTGAGAGGAGAAAGATTTAAGAGGGACCTAGGCAGAAACACTTCTTTCTCCCCACAAAATGAGCTGCAGGTGGAAATGGCTGAGGCAGGTACAATATCAACATTTAAAAGATATTTGTTCAGTACTTGAGGAAGCAAGGTTAGAAATTGAGGCCAAACAGGCAAATGGACTAATGAGTGGGCAATTTGGTCAGCATGGACTGGTTGGGCCAAAGGGCATGCTACATTTCTGACACTCTGGCTCGTTTGGGCACCATCTCAAATGTGCTTCAAGACTAGGTCATAAATTTGTAATTAATGTAACTAACCTTTAAACATATTTTGACCAGCACATTCTGGTTCTATAGAATTATTACCATCAAATTACTGGGGTTACATTTAGTTTGTCTCTCATTAAGGATGAAACAATGGTGTGCACTTTTACACATTTCCAGAATGCTCCTAGAAATGCAACTATCTCAAATTATTTTAATATAGTTGTCCAAGTGAGAAAATGCGAATCACTGGTCACAATTCTCGATTTCAGAAGCCACACTTGCACGTATCCAGTGATGGAGAGAAGTTCATGATGAACTTGATAAATCTGCTACTTGGTATAACTCCTATCAAGCAGTCAGGACTATTCATAAAATAATTTGTTGCAATAGAGAATAAGTTTATATCCTCAAGCACAGCCATGTACAACCAAAGGGACCACGCAAAACTAAAAGCAAACAGAATGGAACAAATTCAGGTAAATGAGAAAGATTCCAAGTACAAGCAGTGAAGTAAGAAATCAGTTATTAACCAATCAGGAATATAAAAAGGAAGTTGCAAAGATGTCCTCAAAAAATCATAACGTTATGTGGACACTCTAAAATCAAATTGTGGTGACATAAAAATGAGTGCTTGAATGAGGGCATGCCAAAAAATCTATTTTAGTAATACCACTAGCAAAAAGAGGAAAGCTATGGTGAAATGATGAGTCAGCAAGGTTCCGTCTCAGGGTGTTACAGAAAGCACTAGACACTACTGATGACCTCGCTATAATTTTATAAGTTCTCATAATTTGCCAAATGATTGTAAAATGGGTGGGGAAAGAGGAGCAGAGAATTACTTTGCCGAATTCTTAGCCCATGGTTGAAGAAAAAAATGACAAAAGATGTTTTAAGATCTTCATATGAGCAGATAGAACAAGACTGTATTACAATTGGAAGGCCAATCTTGACATGGAAGATGTGATGGTGAGGAAAATATGTATGGACATTATCTTTATAGACTTCATTTAAACAAACTCCCTCAAAATAGGCAGCTCAGCCTTTTGTGAACTACACTCCTAATCTCAATACCTAAAACTGTAAGGGATACAGAATCAATTGACTCTTTTTAAACATCAGTTCAAAGTCTATTTGTTAACCTTGCTTTTAACTAACATCTTTTTCTCGTCTATTTTCATGTTTGTACTTTATTCCATTGTAATGCAATTTGAACTATATTGTCTGTTTGAAAAGTGCTCTATAAATAAATTATTATTACTTCCAAATATCCCTTTGGGTTTGAAAGTAATTTATTGGGCTCAATGTGAAATTGGCTGAGCATAGGACAGGGTAAGGACGAGCAGGTACTCAGATCTGCAAGCCATGACTGTGGGCCCATGACATATGTTGAGGCAACAACTCATTATAGTAAGAAGTGACTGACACAGAAAACAACATTTCCAAGTTGAATAACACAAACTGTAAACACTGCAGATTAAAATAACTAAATTACAAAAAATATTAATACATTGCAACAAAACTTTGGCATCAGATTTCAACACGGGGAAGTTGGTGGTGATAAACCAGTGCAGGTCCAACGAGACTGCAATGGACCACACAGAGATTATCTAGATCTCACAAACAGAAAAATACAAATGGAACACTGGCCTTTAAATGAGCTATGAAGACATAGAAATTATGCTGTAGCTATGGAAAGCCCCAGTTGAATCTCACCCCAAATACTCAGATCGATTCTGGGCAATTCAACTTTTAAGGAGCTCAGCAAGACTGATACTGTGGTAATAACTGACTGTAATTAAAGGTCAGTTTTAAAAGAACAGGGCCAGCTATTTGGGGGAATGATAAGAATAAATTCCTTCACTTAGAGGTTGGTGAATCTTTAGATTTTCCAACACTAGAGGGCTGAGAGGGTCTGTCACTGCATATATTCATGGCAGAATCAATAGAATTTTAGGTGTTAAAGGAATTGAAGGAGATGCACAGTGCAAAAATTTGCTTAAAAAAACAAAAGGTAGAATGATTTTTATTTCTTGGACTGGGACAATCTTAGAAAGTAAACATTGTCTGAGGAGGAAGCTCAACATGAAGTTACTAGAATGAAATTAAGATTCAGAGGGTTAAATTACAAGGAGAAAATACAAAACTAAGGCCGTGTTTTCTGGAATTTAAAGGTTTAATTGGCAAGTTGACTGAAGTTATCAGAAGGCACTGAAGATGTAGTGCCTCGCAAAGTCCAACCCTACGTCCCTGTTGTGAGAGGTAGAAATTGTTAATGTCAGCCAACAGGGCTCTGGTGAAGCTGTTGGGGCCGTTCCTTTTTACGTTGTATATCAGCAATTTGGATTATGGAATAGATGGCTTTGTGGCAAAGTTTGCTGATGATACAAAGATAGGTGGAGGGGCCGGTAGTGCTGAGGAAACAGAGTCTGCAGAGAGACTTAGATAGATTGGGGGAATGGGCAAAGGACTGGCAAATTAATTACCATGTCGTAAAGTGGATGGTCATGCACTTTGGTAGAAGAAATAAATGGGCAGACTATTATTTTAATGGGGAGAGAATTCAAAGTTCTGAGATGCAACGGAACTTGGGAGTCCTCTTGCAGGATACTCTTAAGGTTAACCTCCAGGTTGAGTCGGTGGTGAAGAAGGCGAATGCAATGTTGGCATTCATTTCTAGAGGAATAGAGTATAGGAGCAGGGATGTGATGTTGAGGCTCTATAAGGCACTGGTAAGACCTCACTTGCAGTTTGTGTGCAGTTTTCAGCTCCTTATTTAAGAAAGGATGTTCTGATGTTGAAGAGGGTTCAGAGAAGATTCACTAGAATGGTTCCGGGAATGAGAGGGTTAACATAAGAGGAACGTTTGACCACTCTTGGACTGTACTCCTTTAAGTTTATAAGAATGAGGGGGGACCTCATAGACACATTTCAAATGTTGAAAGGCATGGACAGAGTGGATGTGGCAAAGTTGTTTCCCATGGTGGGGGAGTCTAGTATGAGAGGGCATGACATAAGGATTGAAGGGCGCCCATTCACAACAGAGATGTGAATAAATTTTTTTAGCCAGAGGGTGGTGAATCTGTGGAATTTGTTCCCACGGGTGGCAGTGGAGGCCAAGTCATTGGGTGCATTTAAGGCAGAGATTGATAGGTATCTGAGTAGCCAGGGCATCAATGGTTATGGTGAGAAGGTGGGGGAGTGGGACTAAATGGGAGAATGGATCAGTTCATGATAAAATGGCAAAGCAGACCCGATGGGCCAAATAGCCGACTTCTGCTCCTTTGTCTTATGGTCTTATATAGGTCAATCCCCTATACAGTGTATACAATGGATTACAGAAACATTGATGAACTCCAACCATACTATTGACTTTGATCTCCTCCCATCTCTCTATCACCCAATGGCCTATGCTCCTTTGGGAGCTAAGGGCCCAAGAAGACTGAAAAAGTCATTTCCTCCAGTTTGTGGGTGGGGGAGGGGGAGGAAGCATGACGGTTGACTTGGGTGGACAGTGTAAAAACAGATTCAGACCTAACATTAATGAAGTTATAAAACAGCTACAAATAGAAGGTTGATAGATATTTGGAAATCTTTTCAGCAAACAGCAACTGATATTATGTCAACTGTAACAATGCAAAGCCAACATACAGAATCAGATCAGAGATATACTATGATGATTAACACTGGATTTCACACCTATGCCTGTAAATATGTTTGTACACACACTAGAAATTAAACACCATTTCAAATATTGGTATTCATTGAAATGAAGTGAGACTATGCATCCTGCTTCCAACCTATTGTCACAGCTGAGCAAAATTATCATTGGATTTTTGACTTCTATCGAGTTAAAGGAATCCTTACCAAATAGTTAGATTTTAATAAGACATCACAGTGTTAGCATTGACATCACATTTAATTTTCCTTTAATAAAGACTTCCTTCCACTGAAAAACAGTATTTATACGATGCCTTTTAGTCATGCAAACCTGTGCCTGAAATGTCATACGTGAACAGTTGTACAAAGCATACTTTTCATCTTTTTTCTCCCATCACACTTGATGTAATTGGTATGACTAGCTTGACTGGCACAAAAAAATCCTTATAAAAAAAATCCTTATAAACTGCAATTAAAGGCTACTGCTGAAAAGCCAGACTGAAGGATCGATATTTATACACTACTACTCGGGTTCATTTCAAATTTCCAAGTCCACTGACTTTCACTACCAGTACTGCAATATGCACTTTCTGATCTGTATTTCCCTCCTCTTAAATGGCATTTCAAAGTCTCATAACCAAGTAATTTAAATACATCAAAAAAGCATCAACTTCGTTACTCTCCCCTCACTGTGGTAAAGGGAATGGATACTAAAGTGAAGGGTGGCTAACAGAAGTAGTAAAAGTACTTACAGCCAAGCTGCTGAATAGGGAACGTATTTCACCTGTTTTGGAGTTGTACAAATATAGAAGTATTTTTAAGCCTCTCAGAGTATCAGTAAATGTTTCTTTCACAGATCAGCACAGGTGTTAGAACATTAAATCTAATGCATTTCAGGAAGGCACTCAATAGCTTCAAAGATCAAAATAAATTTATTTTCAAAGTACATATTATATCACCATATACAGCCCTGAGATTCATTTTCTTGTGGGCATTCACAGTAAAAACAAGGAGAAAAATAGAATCAATGAAAACCATCCCCAGCAGGACAGACAATCCATATGCAAAAGACAACACTGTTCAAAAGCAAAAATAACCAAACAAATAAGTAAATAGATAGAGAACATGAGATGAAGAGTCCTTGAAAGTGGGTCCATAGGTTGTGGGAATAGTTCAGCAATAGGGCAAGTGAAATTATCTCCTCTGGTTCAACAGCCTGACAGGTCAGAGGTAATAACTGTTCTTGAACCTGGTGGTGTGGGTCTGAAGCTCCTATATATTCTTCTTGAAGGCAACAATGAAAAGAGAGCATGGCCTGGATGGTGGGCAGCCTTGATGACGGATACTGCTTTCCTCTGACAGCCCTCCGTGTAGATGTGCTCAAAAGTGGATATGGCTTTACCCTTGATAGATCGAGCTGCGTCCACTACTTTTAGTAGGCTTGTCCATACAAGGACAATGGTATTTCCATACCAGACTGTGATGTAACCAGTCAAAACACTCTCCACCACCCATCCATGGAGGTTTGTCCAAGTTTTAGATTATAGTCGTAGTAATGGCACTTACGTGCTGGACTCAGGTCAGATCCTCTGAAATGATAACACTGAGGAGTTTAAAGTTGCTGACCCTCTCCACCCCTGATGAGGACTGTCTCATGGACCTCTGGTATCCTCCTCCTGCAGTCAATAATAGTACTTCTAGTCAGCACGGGACAATTAAGGTTAAGAATAAATGAAGGAAAATGGTGAGCTGCGTGGATGCAGACTTCTCTGCCCAAAAATGAAACTACACAATTAAGCAGTCATTCTTCAGAAACCCTGTAGCAGTATCTGGTGATTCAATACTTGTTTTGTGTTAATTGGTCATGCCATATGTTTATAAACATGCACTTGGCTCTAACCTTACCCAACTAAGTACAATTTGCAATCACATCACATTGAGCTTGCTGCTCAAGGCCATGCGAGCTGTGGTGTAAAGCTGCAGCATGGGATATACCTTGAAAAGTGTGACCTTTATTGTCAGCTGAGCTCAATGATGCCTTCAGATTGTAATTTTAGATTACAATTATCAGTGAAACACATTCCAAACAAATTATTTTTTATGGTATTCACTAAATGCATGTGTGATCCATCCTGTTACTGCAGTTAATATAATGCAACTTGGTTTTCTGCAGCAACAGGTTTTTGTCTTTGCATCACTTTTACACTGAGTAAGGGAAGCAATCCAACATGTATGGGACTCTGTTTGCATGCCTGTGGCCACTTAGTTACCACATAGAAATGAGTGAATCAAATAACCAGGCCAAAATTCTATCGGACCTTATCAAGCACCGACCTTGTAAAAATCCACAAAAAGAACCTGGCTTTAAACAATTGCAAAAAAAAGGTAAAACAAAGAAATTACACACAAAAAGCAGGAAAAGTGTGAAATACTCAGCAACAGCATTGATATTGCTGATAAGAACATTTGATGTAAAATTGAACTGGACACACAGAATATAATAACTTTGCAGAACTATAGACAACATAAAAGCAGGCCATAATGCTCCAACCAGTATACACTTGGATTTAAAAATCATCTCAAACTTTCAGTAATACTGACTGATTTATTTTCAATCATTTAGTTTTCCTTTACAAGCACCTACATTTTTTGCCTCAAACAATTTACAATAGCAAATCCCACTTTCTGAACAAAACTCAAAAATCTCATTACTTCTGTCAGGCCTGTTGGTAAATGCAATGGTCTGCACTGGCTATATGAGCCATTCTGCAGTAACAAGATGGATCACAGCAATATTTTACTGCAGACCATTATACTGCTCAATTTAAATAAAATAGATGTTTTTCATTCATCATTGTAACCTGAAGTTTCAAATTCATAGAATTGTATAGCAGAGAAATGGGCTATTTTGACCCACCTCCTCTATGCTGACCACAATGCCTATTTATGCCTGCAATAAGGCCATCTTCTTCCATGCCTTTCATATTCAAGTGCCTGGTCAAATGTGGAAAAACTCACCCCTCATATCTCCTTTAAATTTCATCCCCTCTCACCTGATACCCTTTCTGCTAGATTTAAACTCTTATTCTGTGGAAAAAGGTTCAGTCTATCCCACATGTATTTTTATAAACCTCTGTAAAGTCACCCCTCAGCCTCCTACATTCTAATGAGAATAAACACCACCTTTCCAATGTATCCTTTTTACAATCCACCATTCCAGGCACCATCTCTTTGAGTCTCTTCTGCACTCTATCACTACCATAGCCTTGCAATTGTGCAGCAACTAGAACTGTGCACAATACTCAAGATAAGAGCCTGACCCACATTTTGCACAGCTGCAACATAACAGCCCAACTCATGTAATCAATGACCTGAGAAACTCTGCAGCTGCCGGAAATCCAAAGTAACACACACAAAATGCTGGAAGAACTCAGCAAATCAGGCAGCATCTATGGAAATTAATCAACAATTCAGGCCAAGATCCTTCTTCAGGACTGAGAAGAAAGGGGGAAGATGCCAGAATAAAAAGATGGTTTTGGGGGGGGGGGGGTGCACGGGGAACAGAGGATGCTAGCTAGAAGCTGATAGGTGAAGCCAGGTGGGTGGGAACGGTTGAGGACTGGAGAAGAATCAATGCTCTGGCCTACATAGGTAAGTATACCAAATGTCTTCTTCACTACCCTAACAACCTGTGTTTCCACTTACATTGAGCTATGGATTTGCGCCCAAGGTCTCTCTGTACATTAACAATAAGGTCCCTGTCATTAACCGTACATGTTCAAACAGAATTTGATTTCTTGTCTGGAGTAAATATGCACTGAAGTCAGTTTTTGATTCCTCCATAATTATAAATGCTTTTTCTTTCAATCTGAAACCTATAATTTGTATCTATTAACTGCTTTCTACTGTTAGCTAATATGCTGTGAATGCTCTTGGTCTTTTAAACCTCATTTAGGTCACAATTCACCACACTATAGGAATAGGTTTAGCATTTCTTCCCTCAACAGCTGGCAAAAGTGCAACAATAATCTTCAAAGTTTCTTACACTTCCACCTGCTCCTTATAATGCCAACTCCTCCAAACGTGGGTATTTCAAATAAAGGAAACTTAAAACACACATATATGCAGATCTACACCATGGTGCCTATATCACTGCAAAGGAAGAAAATCCTCAAGTACCTAAAGCAGTAACAGGGATGTAAAAGCCTTGCAAAGCTGCTTTTCAATATGACTGGAGGCTGTTTGAAAAATCTGAAAAATACAGGTCAAATTTTTTTGTGCAAAAATATGTTGAAATTATAAAATGTGAATAAGCAAGAAAATATCTTTCAAGTAAACATTTGAGATCATTATTCATTTCACTTACAACTGTCTGCTTTGATCAGCATTCTAAAAGTGTTCACAACCAGGTTATTATCTATATGCCAGTGGATTCAACGCAATAAATTTGGAATTTTGAAGAACTTCATTACTAATGATAACCGCAAAATTGCCGAATGTCTTAAAAAACCTGCTGAATGTCCTTCAACCAAGTATAGCCTAAATATGACACCATTCCCATCATATAGTTCGTTCTTAAATGCCCCTAAGTAGCAAAATCACACCACTCAACTTCGGAACAGTAAGGAATAGGTCATAAATGCGGGTTTTGCAATGTGTGTCCAAGACCTTGGAAAGTGAACTCATTAAGTTCTGATCACTGCAAAGATCTAGAAATAAAGTGCATTGCTCGTGTCATTGGTCAAACAAAATCATGACTGTGAGGTTGGAATCACAAACAATGACTAGATTTAAATAAGTATTAATGGCCATCGGCTGCATGTGGAACTTGGCTAAAGATCAGTTTTACTGTACACAGAACACTCTGCAGATGCTGGGGTCAAAGCATCCATGGAAACGAACAGTCAATGCTTCGGGCCTGACGGAGGGTCTCAGCCTGAAGCATTGACTTCGTTTCCATGGATGCTGTCCGACCTGCTGAGTTCCTCCAGCGTGTTGTGTGTGTTAGTTTTAGTGTACGTTTGTAGATCAAGTCTGAAGGAGCAGGGAAAGGGCAGAGACAGTCCAGCTCCACCTCTGGTGCAGAATTCCCCAATCTCAATGAATGAAATTGCACTGGCTGACAATCTAAAACTCTTTTTTTTAAATCAGTCATCCATTTTAATTTTGATATGGTGTCAATTAAAATATGGATGACTTCAGAAGTCAGTATTGTTTTTGATTGCTTCTTCGGGCTTATGTTGTAATATTCTGAATTAAATCAGTGAATATTTACATATTTGAAGCCACACAAGCTCACAGCTAAAAAACAAAGTAATTTGAGACTGAAAATTAATAAATTCTACAAACGTTTGGAAAGATTATACACTGATTGATATTAACACAAGAGCAAGTCAATCCACAGTTTAAACTCACTCTAGGCGTAAACCCTAATTCAACAAAATGTGACCTCCAGGAGTAAGGACTTGTAAAGCACATGGGAGATGAATGTAAATTTAACAAATTACTGTAAAACATTTCAGAAATGTCAAATCCTTGAATCATTAATGTCATTCACAGGACATTGTTGCAATTCAGGCACAATGTCAATATTAGGAGTCACTGCAATAAAAAAAACTCAGAAAAATCAAATCGATCAAGCTTACGATGATAGTATAGAGGAAAATAAGGTTAAGATCATCTAAACACACACAAAATGCTGCCTGACCTGCTGCGTTCCACCAGCATTTTGTGTGTGTTGCTTGAATTTCCAGCATCTGCAGATTTCCTCGTGTTTGCCTTTAAGATCATCTAAAATTCACTTATTCTGTATTTATAATAGAATGTGCACAATTATTTAATGCAAATATGAATCAGTGCTAAAGAGTCATCATGATGGATTTAGCATTAAAAAAAATGGTACCTTTAAGAACTTAGCTTGGCAGGTAAGGATATATGTATGTGTGTATTTCAAGCCTAGGCCCCAGCTTTGAAATTTCCACAATTATAGGGTGGTTGTGCTTCTGGATTGTAAAATATCACCAATTTAATTTCAAATGTGTATTTATTTTCAAGAATCTAGATTGCAGAAAAGGTATAATGCTGAACGACAGATTACCAGAACAGCTAAGGAAATCAATATGAAACAGGAATTTATCTGTTAAAGGTGATAGCAGCAACTAGCATCAGACGAAAAGTAATTGCTTTCGAAAAAGTTAAAACAGTTGGTCAAGTGCCCTTTATCTTCTGTACAGTAAGTTCAGGATAGAGTTAAGGAAACCATAATCAGCCAAATTTGACAGACTGTTCTTAATAGCTCATTATGGGATTTAAAAAGCAGCACATTGGATTATCCTTGAGAAGCTAGATGTTTACCTGAGAGCATCATGAAATATATTCTGAGAGAGAATTTTCATTCTTAATTTTTTTTTAAGGTTACAGTAATATTCTACACAGCAGTGTGGAAATCACTTGCATATGTACTGTTTATAAAAGATAGCTCACATCACATGCAGTGAACTACACTCAAAAGTGTTGGAGAATGTCAGTGCTCTTAAGTGGCAGTCATCTGCTCACCAATGCCCAGCTTGTTTCACCAGGACCACTCTTCACTAGACCTCTTCAAAGCTTTGGTCCAAACACAGACCAAAGAGCTGAATTCCAAAAGAAATTAGTGTGACTGCCCTTGACATTGAAGCAGCAGTTGATTGCGACATCAAAGAACTCAGCTAAAATGGAAGACAATGGGTATCAAAGGGAAAACACTTCAATGTTTTGAATCATATTTTGCACAAAGGTGTTTTTGGCTGCCAAATGTCAACTATTCAGCTAAGGTCATCAAAGCAGGAGTTATTCTGGGCAGTAGCCTGCACCCTGCCATTTACAGTTGTTTCATTACTATTGTTCCTCCTATTGTAAAATCAAAGAGGAAACATTCAATTCCCAACTCCTCAGCAAATGAAGCAGTCCATTCTTCTGCTTCTATAGATGCTACCTGTTTCTATAAGCAGTTTTGTTTTATACATGTCCATTCCAGCAGGCAGCAAGACCTTACAGATTCTAGACAAGGAATGAAAAATGCCCAAGCATTTATGCAACAGACAGGTCAAAGAACGTTCATCTCTAGTGAGGTTGTTTAACCACCTTCCATTGATATTACCAACAGCCCTACAATCAACAACCTTGGGATCACCACTAGAAACTCAAGTGGACCAGCCACAAAAATGAAAGCAGGTCAGGCATGATCATATCGGGTAACTGAAGAGTTGCCTACTCCTAATTCATACCTTCGGAGGCTGAATATCCTGTCAGCCTCTGAGGGTATAAATGATTTACTACCTCAAATTCTATATCCTTTCTAACTACAAGACACAAGACTGTGTCAAGCTTGACACAACCCAAGAGAAAGCATTCAGTACTTAATCAATAATCCTAAATATTTATTCCCTTTACAACATGGTAACTGCAGTGAACATCATTCACAAAGTTCACTGCTGTTAACTCATGAAGGCACCATTCAATCCTTCAACTGCTAAATAGAACTAGTTTAGCAAGTGCATGGTAACACTGCTATTTACAGGTCCTGATTTGGAATTTATTTCTGGCCCTTCTATGTTGCCAGATTTGGAACTCCCTGTTGATCAGCACCACTGGGTGGGGATATACTCACCAGAAGAACCAGTCATTCAAAGCAGCAGCACACCACTGCCCATCTTAAGGCCATTTGGGATAGACAATAGATGCTGGCCTTATAACACTCAAGATTCCCAAAAAAATTTAGAAAAATTAAGGTAAAGTATTTCCATCCACAAGAGATACATATATTACATTCAATTTCAACATAAAATGCTAGAGAGTGGTGAATCTGTGGAATTCTCTGCCACAGGAAACAGTTGAGGCCGGTTCATTGGCTATATTTAAGAGGAAGTTAGATATGGCCCTTGTGGCTAAAGGGATCAGGGGGTATGGAGAGAAAGCAGGTACAGGGTTCTGAGTTGGATGATCAGCCATGATCATACTGAATGGTGGTGCAGGCTCATAGGGCCGAATGGCTTACTCCTGCACCTATTTTCTATGTTCCTATGCTATAAAGTAACCTCAGATGTCGGTAATTTGCAGAGCAAGTTGACTGAATAAAACTTTTTAAAATGTGGACTAATTCTACATTATCAGTTTTGAGTCTATTCTGATATCCCTAACTAGCCAAATTGCCAGTAAAAACAAAAATGGCACTCACATTGTTGGGAGTCACATGCAGGCCAGATCAAACAAAGATGGTAGAATTCCATTAGTGGACTGGATGGATTTTTTACAACAATCATGGTTGCCATAACTGATACTATCCTTTTATTCAATTTTTCATTTGTTGTTTAGACTCTCCTGTTGCCATGATAGAACTTGAACATCTCTGAATTAATGAAGCTGGTATCTGGATACTAATCCAGCAACTTAATATACAACAGCATTTTGTGAGCACTGCTTGGATTTCCAGCATCTGCAGATTATCTCTTGTTGGTAATTTAATATACAGTATTGTTGTACTAAAAACTTAAGTCAGGGCTGAACTGAAACTTCAGAGATTAAACTCACCATCGCATTATCTCCCTAAAATTCTAAAGACTTATGAAAATATTTTAACTCTGCAAGAACATTTGAAAATTTTCAGAAATGTATAAGTTGTAGAGGATGACAAAATTTAACATCTCTGAACAGCACTTTCTGAACCCAGCTTTAGAAAACATTCACAGCATGGTGTGATAGAAGGAAGGACAGGTCCCATATTCAAACTCTGATTTATGCAAAAGAGCAGCAATGAGCACATTTAATACAACTGCTGTTAACATACTAATCTGTGATTCAGATGGCTCTGTAAACATTAGTCCACTCGGGCATCTCTGCTCTTTTGATCAGAGATACTTTGTCCTATTTATCACTTCCTCCATCTCCTCTGCAGATTCGTGACAACTTGCTTTCCTACCTTTCCATTTCTGATGTTTTCAAACTGAAAAACAATTGTTTTTTCTGTGAGTGCTGCCTAACCTAGGTATTTGCTGAATTTTCTCTTAAAATAATTTCAGCCTTTCAGCGCCTGAAGTATTGATTTTTGACTTATACATCACTCTTGCTTACTTCATGATATTTTTACTCATGGGTCAAAGGGTTGAGGATTTGGAATGATAGCAAAGAATACTGTATTATTGGAGATGCTGCCCTTCAACTAATACACATTAAAGGCTATATTAACACAATTTTCAATTTGGTCATGCTGCATTTCACTTCATCCTCCAGTAACACTATAATGACCATTCATCCCCACTGCACCCTCCCACGAAACATAAGCAATTATAGATGCTGGAAGAGGCCCAGCTCTCTGATGCAGATTTTTCCATAAACTACAATAAAGCAAATATCACTAGAAAGCACCCATTCCATGATCAAAATCTGTATGACTAACCAAAGGATCTGTCAGTTGACAACAGATAACAAATTAGTGTTAAACCAGGCTGTCTTACCATAGTAAATTTGAATGCATTTTTTTTGCATTGTATAATTAACTTTGACACTGAAAATTCTAAAGGCTCTTTAAGACTTCCCAGCACACAAGTAGAATAGAGAGACAATTAATATTAAATGTAGGTTAGTTCTGCGTGTACCTCATCTATCACCCTAAGCTTGATTTGGACATGAACAGTAGCTGTCATTTTTGCTCTTTGTTCTCACCGATGCCAGATCATTAGTTGGAGCCCCACTTGCAGATGAACACCAACTTTAGGCAAGACTATGGGTCAGAGAATGGTGCAAGATATTATCTTTCATATGAAATGTTAAGCCTTAGTCTTGTCAGCCATCTCAGGTAGATGGAAATTATATAGCACAATCTTGATGCAGTATTTACTGAACTTGGCTCACTCCCTATCCATTCAGAAGAAAAACACCAGCTCTTGTCACAACCATATGACAAACCAATGTATTCAATGAAATAGCCTAACTGCTTAAACAAAGAAAAATCAGCAAAGGCAAATGTAATCTAAAGAGAAAGTTCTTAATAAATGGTAATAACTTGTTTAAAATGCTACCGAATGAGAAATAAACACTGGCTTCGTCAACAGGAATGATTTTCCTACATATAACAACTAAGGACATTTTCGGCTCACTCAAGAGAGCAGTTGGGACCCTCAGCTACTTATTTCATCTGAAAGATGTACTAAGACAGTGTGACACTCCCTCAGTGCTGCACTGAATTGCCAACCTAGATTTTTGTGCTCTGGAATTTGTTTTTTTTGAACCTGAAACTAGCTCGCTGAGCAATGGGAATACTGCTGGCTGAGCAGAAACATTTCAAAGTGTGTTTGTTTGCACAGTTGGTAAAGCAGTGCTGAAAAGCACATATTTTATTCAAGCCCATCTGCTATCAAATTCCATTTGGCAATAAACTATAGTATTGTAGTAACAAATCAAGATCAGAGTGTTCAAACTGAGATGCTTAAATTGCAGAATAGATCTTGTGCATAATTTATTATCAACTGCCCGTAATAGCTGATGATTGACAGTGGAGAGCAAAAGTTTTAGATTCTGTATTATTCTCTGCTGAAAGTCCTGGGACAATAACCACATGCATTTTTCAACTGTGAAACACTAACCCCCAAGGTTATAAAACCATACTTCTCACACTGGCCCAACACAAATTACAAAGTGAGATGCCCCACGTTATAAATTCATCATCTCAAATGAAGACACATATATGAGAGATAGAGGGAAATAAATGGCACCATGCTGAGGAGGTGCAGAATTAAGAATTAGCGAGCATGTCAGTTTTGTTTAAATGTGAATCGTAGGTATAAAAGATGTGCTTTCCTTATCACTTTGATAAGTGTAAATTGCAGACATTTTAATCTGTTAGAACCTATCTAAGCAATTGTGTGGTGGATTTTTGAACACCAGGATGAACACCCTTAATTAAACTGGTCGGCCCAGTATAAAAATGATATAGTAGCATTTTGCTTTACATACCTCGAAGTATACGTTCCTCGTGGCATCGAAGAAAGTCCCAAATTCGAACAGTGCCGTCATCAGAACATGTGGCAAATTTATTATCCGTAGGTGAGAAACTGTTACATGAAGACACACAGTAGGGGAAAGATGTCAGCATTTAACACGAGCCGAACAGAGCCCAATCTGGCTCATCCTCATACAAGTGTTCTGTACAAATGGATCCAGAAGTTAACTAGAATAACCACAATGCTTTAGCCTGGAACCTCACTTAACTGCTAACATGGGAGTGCATCCTCCATTAGGAGAAAACAGAAATTGGTTGACTGAAGTCTTGTTACACAAAGTTTGACAGCAAGATTTTTCTCCCAATTTCCAACAGATTTATTTAGATTATTTAAGATTTCTTAATGAAGCATTCTGAAATATCATCAAACCAACTCTTGCTGGAGACAAACATGTTGAGCCAAAACTCCCACTCTGCACCCAGATGTAGAGCTCTGGCCTCCCAGAGTTGAAGCCATAACTATGGCAGGTCTCCCAAGAATGAGGCCAGACCTATGACGGGTCTCCCAAGGTCGAGGCCATCACCATGGCGGGTCTCCCACCGGCGTTGGACTCCCCAACATGAAGCCCCATCTACAGCTGCCCAGCCAGACACAAAGCCATGATGGTGATTATAATTATTTATCACCCATAACAAAAAATACTTAATTGTGAAAGTTCAGAACAAGGACACTCCACTATCTGTTTTGTTAGATCATCCATAACCACATCAGACTCCAATGAAATCAAGTGTCTTGACTGCAGGTGTGCCTATAATCAAAGTTCCAGCATGTTAAAAACCCTTAGGTTGCTGAGCTTTTGCAATGCCATGGGTAGTGTATACACTTCCACATAAGGTGATAACTGCAAGATGAATAAGCACTGGCTACAAATGTATACTAAGGTTTGCATAGCAAATCTGCATAAAATTTGAATCCATACATGAATGCTTTTCCATATGGCAGTAATGGTAAATAGCACTTTCTCATATCTGTCTCATCATCAAAGCAATGACCCAAGTATGTCATTCACAGAAGCAAAGGAATAGGGCTTTGTTATAAAAATACATGTTGGCTGCAGAATTTAGCAAGAGTAATGTAGTGGGTTAAAGAAAACCAGCAAAATTCTATCATTGTGAAACTCAGTTTCAAAAACAATGAGATTTTGTCAATTAAATCAAATTAGTTAGGTTGTGATTTTTTATGACTTGTGAAAGGTATCTGTAAATGTGAAATTTAAAGGTACATTGCTGTTCTGAAAGCACCAGATGTTAAAAGATACAGCTTCACTTAGTCACACCAAGCACAAGTATCACAGTGTTGTACATCTGGGCGCCAACAGTCATAGCCACATGAATGCTGTTGCTAATAGCTACATCTGATCACATTTGTGCTCAATTGTGCAGTATCCCTGTGCTGCCGTTTGGTTCTTCTAGTATGCTGTGTCAACAGATAACAGCCCGATAATCAGAACATAACCAGGATGTTAATCTGTCAGCACAAAAATTTTGAAGAATATTTCAAAGACTGCCAGTCCTGGCAATGATGGAAAATCCCTTTGGCCTTACTAATTGCTCATTGACTTGCTTTGGTTCATGGTCTAAATAGGTAAGTTACAGTATTATCTGGTGATACTAAAATGTGTTCACTGACACGACATGCTCAATGTAATGGGTACATAGATGAAATGGGATAAAAGATTCCTAAAAAAAATCTGCTGCTCTCCAGTGAAATCAAACCATAAGTAAATGTTACAAGCTGCAAAACCCACCGCTTAATTTTACTGCTTTTATGGTGAAAACACTAAAATGATTTTAAAATTTTATCATTTTGAAGTTCTTCAATCTCGGTTGTCACTGGTTGTAGATGGATGTCTGTGACCTAGTATTTATTTTTAATTCCTCCATAGATCACCATCATCTGGACCCTGGTGACCATTTTACTTTGGTGATGCAACTGGCTTTATTTCTGAAGTTTTAACCTTTATTCAGTTTTAGAAAAAAAAGGAAATACTTTATTTAAAATGTCAAATCTTGCTTTACAAAGAACTCATAAAAGGAATACTTGTACACATTAGCACTGCAGCAAAACTCTGAGCAGTAAAGCATACTGCCAACATCCACATTTCTCAAAAATGGCAATGTATCCATACCACACCATGGTTCTATAGTAGACAATGTGGTTCTCTGTATAAATGAGGAGACAAATAAAAATATTGAGCATAAAATCTGAGGCATCACTCCCAGGGTTTCATTGAAACCATGCACAACTTCACCTAGAATACATTGAAATGACAATATATTTATACCAATCCCTACAGAAAACTGCATAGCATTAATCCACCTGGCCTCTCTAATCGCCTCCTTGTGAGCTTGGAACATCTTCACATTGTTCATGTTGGACTGCCAATACTTCACATATCCACCATGGTCAGCTGTCAGCATCCACATATCATTATGAGACCAGGTCATGGCTCTAACTGGACTGTCATGAGCCTGTTGAGAGAAAAAAATGCAGAATACATTTTTAAGATGCTTTACAAACATTAAATTTCCATTTCACATGAACATTTATTTTGTCTAAAGCAACATCACTTTAGTTGCTAACTTCTGGAGTACCTGAACAGCCTAACAATCTAATAAGCTCTTGATTTGTAGCTCAGTACACCAGTACCAACCATAAACTTTCACTGATATTTCTCTGAATCTGCTTGCACATGGGTCTGATAATACATAATATGAGGCTATTCCTACTGTTGGAAAGGGTATTTGAAGGCAACTGTACCAAAAATGGGGGGAGAGAGCTTTTGGCATCTGTTGGTATTTGACACTTATGCTGGAGAGTAGGCTTCTGTACATTATGACAAATCAAACACCAGCAACAATGACCTCAAACTAACATGTAACCTTGATTAACAGCCAGGGTGGCTCGGTTACTTTACCCAGTGCAGATATGGTACAGAGGCATAATTTCTGAATAGAATCTCATTTCTAAGTACTATGGGCAAACTAGATGGAACTACTGAAGTTGAACAACTGAGGTTAATCCTCTCAGAACAACATGAATAGGAAGAAAAAGCAGAAAGTGCAAAAATCAAATGCAAACTGAAGAGCATGGAAAAATAGTAAATACTCATGATCTCTAAGAGAATCACAGATTAAGAGCTCTGATGTTAATAATATGATCATTAAGACAAAACTTCCCGATGTTTCACCAACTTGTTTTGTGCAATTAAAATTATTTACAACATTCAATAAAAATATGGTACTGGACAAATCTATCATTCCAGGTAATGGCAAAAGGAAGAAACCAATTTAATAGCTCATCACTGTTAAGAATCAACTACTTCAATAGGGAATAGACTGTGAGTAACAATACTTAAGTATATCAGGAACTTAAATAAGAGGCAAAAGTTATGGATTAATCAGTCAATGGCGGAAAAATCTTAAAAATATGGAGATGACAAATTTAAAAATATTCTGTTTGCATTGTTGGCAGGACTACTACTATAAATTGAAGTCATTAGTGCTGGTGTAGTTGGAACAACTGAAGTGTTCAAACAAGACCGTTAATTTAACTTCATGAGAATAATTGCTTTTACTTTATTTGTGTCCACAGCAACTAAATAGTACTATTGAATAATGTTGATAACAAAATGCCCAATTCCATCATGCAATCAGATACGTTGGATGAATTCTTCTACTCCAGTTCTGTGATAGTTAACGTGGGATCTGCAACAGTGGGGCAGATGGCATCTGACATGGCAGGCATGTGAGTTGATACATGGTGTGCTCCTGACCAGAAAGAAGCATGCATAATTTATGCCATAGTTTCCCTGAGGTCAGGTTTACAATATCAGGTTGGACCACCAACAGATAATAGTATCAGGTAAAATTACAATGAGAAACCTTCTCCATCTTCGCATATCTGAATAGCTGGGCAGAAATTTGAAACAAGGTGCCAAACTAAATGGACAAGGATTTGAATATGTGAAAATAAAACTTACACACAGCAAGGGAGCAACTGCAATATCACTGGCACTTCTGACAAAAATAACCCAGGATAACTGTTTAAGATCAGTGGATACCACCCTAATCAAATGAGATTGTTTTGCCTAAATACTACAACTGACAAATGGCTATTTGTTAATCAACGTAAGTATAGATCTGTTGAAACCCACAACAGATGCTTCATTTCAATGGAAACATTAGTAAAAACTTGTTAAAAATTTGTTGCTACAGCACAGGACACATTACACAACTCCATTTTTATTCACAAACCTTTCTCCTTTCCCTATCTCCCACTTCATACCTGTAAAATTGTTTCAAAATTAAATGTCAGCCCATTCCAGAGAGTGAACTCTCCACTTGAAGCACCGGTAACTAAACGTCTTCCTTCAGGAGTCCACTAAATCAGAACAAAAACAAAAATTCACACACATAAATAAACAGCAACCAAAAGAATCAGGTAAATTTGTACAACTGTCTAACAAAGGAACAGGATTTCAAACATTTTATATGCCCATCACCTAAATATTTTTAATTTGTCTATGACAGAGCCATAGGCTTTGGTCATACGTTCAAGATTTAATGGAGACCTAAATGGATTTTGACTATAGTGCTGAACAGAGATCATACAGTTCCGTGCAAAAGTCTTAGGCACCCCAAATGTTTTATAAACTTTTTGTTTTAGATGTTTATTTCTTGTCTTCTGTATTAGTGTTAGTAGAAAAGAAATTTAGGTTTCTAAACATTCGTTTTCCCAAAAAAAATTAAATGGCATAGAGTAACGTTTGTATTTTGTTAAAGACAGTAACATTAAATATTAGACCACTTTTCAAATAAAAACTTGATTACTTTGTAGGTATATACAGGTACATTACTCTTGTTTCACATGGCACCTATACAAAGACTTCAAGATAGAAATATTCTACTGCAATTCAACCTCAAAGCTGAGACCCACCCATCAAATGAAAGCAAATACATGAGCTTGGGAACACACCTTAACAATAAGAATGCACGTTTAATATTGCCATGCAAGCACGGTCAAATTTAAATGCCAGGCATTTGTAATTCCCATGGCAGCAGCTTACATAACATCACATGCAGATCTCATGCAAAGGTAACAGCTACTGTCAAACCAAAAATTTTGCTGCCAATACTAACACAGGCACAAAGAAGGGGTTACCGTAAATTCCAGACTATAAGCCGCTACTTTTTTCCCACTCTGTGAACACTGCGGCAACACTGCGGCCTATACTACGGTGCGGCTAATGCATGTTTTTTTTCATGCCGCCAAAAACATTTTGCTTCGTAACAGTAGACCAATAAAATTGATGAGTAGTTCACAGAGGTCCAATGAAATTGTACGATAAATCAAGCGCACTTTCACAATTAAATTATTGTAAATCAGTCATTTGTACTCACCCTCATCAACATGGAAAACACTCGAAGAAAAGCATATGATGCAGCTTTTAAGTTAAAGGCAATCAATCTGGCGGTTGAAGAAGGAAATCAAGCTGCTGCACATAATCTTGGCATAAATGAATCAATGGTGAGACGGTGGAGACGCCAGCGTGAAGAACTGAGTCAATGCAAACAGACAACAAAAGCTTTCAGTGGTAATCATAGCAGATGGCCCGAACTTGAAAACTTTCTTGAAGACTGGGTTAACACACAGAGAGCAGGCGGCCACGGTGTTTCTACCGTGCAGATCAGACTGAAGGCTAAAGCAATCACCACCAAAATGAAAATTGAAGATTTTAAAGGTGGGCCATCGTGGTGTTTTAGATTTATGAGACGAAAAGGCCTGTCCGTCAGGGTACGCACGACTCTGTGTCAGCAGCTCCCTCCCCACCACGAGGAAAAGCTTGCTAACTTCCGCACAGTCACTCAAACAAAGATAGCGGAGAATTCCATCGGGCCAGATGATATCATAAATATGGATGAAGTACCTTTGACATTTGACCTGCCTCTCACTCGGACTGTTATTAAAAAAGGTGACTCGTCCATTACACTGAAAACAAGTGGCCATGAGAGAACGCATTTTACTTGTGTTCTGAGCTGCACAGCATCCGGACTAAAGCTTCCACCGATGGTGATTTTTAAGCGGCTGACAATGAAAGTTCAGTGAAAGCTGCCATCAAGAGTACAAACTCAATTCCAGCTGTGATTCCTGGGGGCACCACGAAGTATTTGCAGCCACTGGACATCAGTGTGAACCGGGCATTTAAAGTGGCGCTGCGCGTTGAGTGGGAGGCTTGGATGACGAGCGGCGAGAAATCCTTTACCAAAACAGGACGCATGCGAAGAGCATCTTTAACTCAAGTCTGCCAGTGGATCCTAAATGCGTGGAGCCGTGTCACAACATCCACCATCACCAACGGGTTTCGAAAGGCTGGACTGCTGCGTGATGAAGAGGACCGCGTGCGCTCAAGTGAGAGCGACAATGAAGAGACTGAAGTGAGTGACGAGATCCTGAGGTTGTTCAATTCGGACACTGAAGAAGAGGACTTTGATGGTTTTAGTGCGCAGGAGGAAGATGAAGAAGGCGATCAATAACTTTTCCTGGTAGGCTGCAGTATATATATTTTTTTTACCAGTCGTTAGGAGATATTGGAATGTTGTTCGTGCACTGTTCAGTAAAAAAGTATACGCAACGTAATTTGTGTTACCGATACGTATGTATATTTAAAAGTAGCTGTGTTACAGGCACTGTTCGAAAAAAAGCATTTGCAATATATATTTATGTTACCATACGGATTTAATTAAAAGTTAAAAAATCCTCACGAGTAATATCTTTCTGTGTAAATATCTCATATTACAACGTGGGACACCTGCGGCTTAAAATCCGGTGCAGCCTGTACAAGTACAAAATTGATTTTCTTTCTAAAATTAGAGCGTGCGGCTTTTAATCAGGTGCGCTCTGTAGTCCGGAATCTACGGTAATTGAACTGAAGCAGAATGGATTATCTGCCATCACAACATTGATGAGGTTTTCATTAGTAGCACAAATAAAATGAAGTGAACAAAAAAAAAAGGCATTTTAAGTAGCAAGTGTTAATACATAAGACAGGTTAAAAGTAGTAATGGAGTTGAGTGCCAATGATGTCACTGCATGGCAGTAATTAGCAAGGTAAAATGAATAACAAGGGGAAATCCAAACACTTTAAAACATCCTGAACTTGACCAAAGCATTCTGAGATCATGATTGACACGTGGAGAAGTAACCAAAAATACAGAGGCAAAGGAAAGTTCCGATGGTGCAATGATGTTGGCTCTTGCAAAGGAGATCATGATGTTTCAAAAACTGGGTAAAGATGTTTTGGAGGCAGAAAATTGTACTTGTGTGGAACTGGACACCATCCTTATAACTACAATGTTGCTTTAAATGGTTTACACTATTTACCAGCTTCACAACTTTTATGAATCAGAAACTGACTGAAGTCAACCAATTCCTTCATTGTAATAAGGAACTTAATTAGACAAATCCCTTTATGGATGAATAGTGTAAACCATTTAAAGCAACGTTGTAGTTATAAAGATGGTGTCCAGTTCCACACAAGTACAATTTTCTGCCTCCAAAACATCTTTACCCAGTTTTTGAAACATCATGATCTCCTTTGCAAGAGCCAACATCATTGCACCATCGGAACTTTCCTTTGCCTCTGTATTTTTGGTTACTTCTCCACGTGTCAATCATGATCTCAGAATGCTTTGGTCAAGTTCAGGATGTTTTAAAGTGTTTGGATTTCCCCTTGTTATTCATTTTACCTTGCTAATTACTGCCATGCAGTGACATGGCAAGCCCAAAAGATTCACAACTCAAATGTTCTTTCCTTGAGAACTTACCCTGACAACAAACACCGGACACTTCACTTTGTTAGTTGAGGTTCGCACAAATTTTGTTGTCACAGCATTCATTGGATTGTGCAGCATTCCCATGGGTGGCACCAGCTACAAAATATGTTGAAGACACAGATGTAACACAAGTTTCTCTTCTTTAGAAAGTGGAAGGATCAATTAAAAGAACCAATGACAAAGGCAAAATCCTTTTAGACAAACAAGGAAACCAGTAACACAAAGATAATCAAGCGTCCATAAAGTCATTAATAGAACCAACCTAACATCATAAATGACTAAATCAATTCAATAGTATATCAAAACAGTTCAGATTATAGAAAGCACTCAAACTGGTAGAGCTGGAAGGCCTGTTCCTGTGCTGGATAATTCTAAGACTAACAAAAACTGACTGAAATTAAACTATACAAATTGCACAATATAAACATTAAACAATTTGAAATGGTCTTACCAATGTCGCCCATGCCCACTCATAATTATCAAAGAATTGTAACTGTTCAGGAGATACCCCTTCCAGCCAACACTGGCTCCCAGTTGAGCAATCCCTGTCACATTTATCCATCTCTTTCCCCAAAACAGTGCAAATTGTCTGATAAGTGCCTAATCCATTTCCGCCATGAATGCACTCATTGGTTCTATTTTTAACTTTCAAGGAGAAATTCACATTACATCTTTTATCCTTCCTGAAAGAGTCATGATCTCTTACATCTCCATCTAATCAATTCTTAAACTGCTTCATACCATGCGCAGGTGAAGTCCCTCAATCCTTAGTCCCAATTTGAATTACACAGAATATATACTGGGCTGCATGAAGATTGGTACAGGCAACCATCACATTGCAGCACTTCGAGTTAACAAAAACATGCCTTCATGGAATGAGTGTGGAAAAAGAAACACAAAATTCAAAAGAAAATGTGTAGTCACTCATATGGCAGGGCAACACAATTTGGACAAGATGTTACATTACTTCAGTTGGCCGTCACGGTTAATCCCTGCTTTGCCACAACTTATTCAGCCTAAAGACATGTTAAGTCATTTCAAGCACAGTGCTGCCAAGCTCTTCATCTGCCAAATAAAGTCTCTGACATGCTGCACTGTGGGGAGCGGCATCTTACACAGCCTCCTGAAAGTAATCCCTCAGCCCTTACCCCACTTTCACTAAGTCACCATATTTTAACCTACTACCTTCATGAACTCCTTCTAAACCACCCTTCCGCATTGAATCCCTATTCACTAATCGTAACACTTTTTCTGATATCCCACTTTCAAAATTCATTTCTTATCTATGAGTTTTGTCACAGATATGAAACAACTCTGCTAGGTCCTTTCATCATTGCTAATGAAATGATTTTATATGACTTCAACTGGACCAGAAAATTTGTGGATGACAAGATTGGAGTGCAGTGGGCCATGAGAATGGCTATCAAAGATTGCAAAGTGATACGGACCATCTGGGAAAATGAGCTGGAAAATGGCAACACACACAAAATGCTGGAGGAATTCAGCAAGTCAGGATCCATCTATGGAGAGGAATAAACAGTCAACATAAGATGAGGCTGGGGAGGCATTAACTGGAAGTTAATCAGACATGGACTGACGCGTTCTCAATTGTGATGAGGCCACTCACAGGGTGGAAGAACACCACCTCATATTCCAACTTGGGAGCCTCCAACTTGATGGCAGAAACATCGATTTCTCTAGCTTCCTTTAATTTCTCCCCCTTGCCTCCATTCCACATTCTTACTCCTTCCCTCTCCCCATACTCATCACCTTCCCCTACTGTCGCTCCTCCTTCGCTTTCCCCTATGGTCTGCTGTCTTCTATTAGATGCCTCCCTATTCAACCCTTTACCTCTTCCACCTATCACCTCCCAGCTTCTCACTTCATTGCCGACCACTCCTACCTCAACTGATTTCACCTGTCACTTGCCAGCTTGTTCTCCTTCCCCTTTCCCACCTTTTTATTCTGGCTTCTTCCCCCTTCTTTTCCAGTCCTGATGAACTAAAATGTTGTTGACCATTTATTCCTCTGCCTGGATGCTGCCTGACCTGTTTTAAGTTCCTCCAGAAGAATGAGTGAGTGAGTGTGTGTGTGTGTGTGTGTGTGTGTGTGTGTGTGTGTGTGTGTGTGTGTGTGAGAGTGTGAGAGTGTGAGAGTGTGAGAGTGTGTGAGTGTGTGAGGGAGTGTGTGTGTGTGTGTGTGTGTGTGTGTGTGTGTGTGTGTGCGCGTGTGCGCGCGCGCATCTCTCTCTCTGCCTCTGTCTGTCCTTCTTTGGATTTCTAACATCTGCAGAATGGAATGGAATTTAATGAATGCAGGTGTGAGGTGTTGCACCCTGGAAGGACAAACCGTGGTGTGGCACTGCAGGGTGTGATAGAACAAAAGGACCCGAGAGTTCTGATCCATATTTCCTAGAAAGTGGCATTAAAGGTAGATACGATTGTTTAGAGCTTTTGACACATTGGCCTTTGTAAATCAGGGAAATAAGCACAGGAGTTAGAAGATTGAAAATGCATATAAAACATTGGTGATGCTGAATTTGGAGGAATGCATGCAGTTCTAGTCACTTACCTACAGGAAAGTGTGTAGAGATTTACAATAATATCACTGGAACTTGAGGGCCTGAGTTATAAGATAAGGTTGAATATTTTAGAATTTTATTTTCTGCAGTGCAAGAGAATCAGGGGAGATCTTACAGAGGTATACTAAATTATGAGGGGTATAGATAGGGTGAATGCATACAGGCTTTTCACCCTCAAGTTGGGTGAGACTAAAACTAGTGGTCAAAGGTTCAGCGTGAAAGGTGAAATATTTAACGGGAATCTGAGGAGAGCTTCACTCAGAGGGCGGTGCAAGTGTGGAATGAGGCGCCAGTAGAAATGGTACACATGGATTCAGTGGCAACACTTAAGGGAAGCTTGGATAGGTAAATGGATGAAAGAGGTACCAAGGGCTATGGTTCGGGAGCAGGCAGATGGAACTAGGCAGACGACCTGTCTGGCATAGGCTAGAAGGGGTAAAGAACATTTGTTTGTGCCATGGTGTTTTGTAACTGAGGGAAAAAAAAAACATCGTACAGGAACACAGCTCCACTTATAACATGGGACCCAATGGAGAAAAAAGGGGTATGCATTGTAGAAATCGCAAAGTAAAGCACTTTCTAGGAATGCAACCCCTTCGTAACATGGAGGTCATTTGTATTCATTAGGCCACAAATGACCCAACACATCAGACTGGCTGTCACCCCACAATGCTGCATCATTGACACCTAGGCCAGTCACAGTATTATGGGATTTTTGGCACTCACACCTGGAAGCAATAGAGAAGAGTGAAGAGGCAGAACAGGATGCCTACCTCTCCCTGTCAGAATTCACATAGCTCCTTTGATTTAAAGTCGGTCTTGGTTTAATTCACCATCTATGACCCTATCAATGGCTTAGGATAGCAGTCTTACCATTCTCCAACCTACTCAATTCAACGTCTGAGACAATTTCCTCTTCACTGTTCAAAAATAACTAGTATTGTTTAATTTTTAATATTTTGACTAAATTGTGATGAGTTGCAGCCACAGAAAACAAGACTCCCCCTTTCTGAAATTTCAGACTCTTGCAACAGAAATGGAAGGAAAAAAATTGTGACACCAATCCCCTGAAGCCCTCCAATAAATCTTTTCCACATTCTCTAGCATCGCTGTAACATTCCTGAAGTTTGGACATGGATGCAGTACTCTAACCGTGGATTAAACAGCTTTAACTTAATCTTTTGAATTCCATGATTCCATGTAAATATCCCAGCATCCCATACGCATTTGTCAATGTGCTGTTACTTTCAAGAATTTTTATTTATGCCCAGGAACTTGCCCATAATTTAGACCAATGTCATTCTATCCATATCATCCCCCATTTTTTCTATTTGCCTTTTTTCCAGCTAATGCGTACTCTTTTGTACATACTCAAACCTCAAGTCACCTACAGATTTTATCCCAGTACTAACTCCATGGAACTGAAAGGTCTATAATTCTCTAGTTGGAAATACAACTCCCCGCTTTCTTCCTTGAAGAAAATTTTCTACCTATGCAGCTGCTGAGACTTCAATTGCTTTAGTCTCAATTTTTGTCGATAACCATTTTGTGGGGAATTTTTAAGAACCTTCAAAAAAAAATCTACATAAATGCCATATGCCTCATTGTTCCATTATCGCATCAAGAAACTCAAGCTGCTCTAGGAAATGAATCCATGCATCAACTCAAAACTTCCCCTGATTATACTTATATATGGGTTCCTCAGCCCAGGCCTGCAGCTGCCTGCTCTTACACACCATTTTTAAAAACAATGATACATTAAGTGATCCTTTCATCTCACTCTGATCCAGTAATAGAAAGGTATTGGGGATTCCTTCTTCAACCTCTACTGCAACCTCCTACATAAATTGAGGTTGCGTCCCATTCAGATAAATTGTAGAAGAGGTTTATTTAAGTGTTTTCAGGTTTCCTAGACATTTGACTTATTATCCCTTCTGTTTCTCCTTTTACTGAGCTGCTCATGGCACCTTTCTGGTAAAGGCTGATATCAAGTTCTCCTTTGATATTCCAACTACACCTCTGCTTCTAGGCAAAATCAGCTTTATTGTTGCTGTTTTGAATGGCAGGTGTTCACACCTCTAACTGGTTGGCTTAATTCATGATGAGTGGCCTGGGGGGGGCAAACATAAGTCTGTCTGTTTAGGACGATACAACTGGGGTTGGATCAATCTTCATCTAGCATCTCTTCCAGAGCCATTCCAACATGGGTGTCCTGAGTTGGCATTGCATGATAGTCCTTGAAGCACACATCTCCACATGACATCAACGTGTTCATCCAAGTCAAGGAGGATCATCTTCATTATCTCAAAACACCACCATCTCTCCTCTTAACTTATATGTCTATAGATACACTGATATTTTCTTTTTATTTATCTTAATTTCTAGCTAATTCCCCCTATATTCAGCCTGCTTCTCATTGGAGTTATTCATCTGACATGTATCATACATATTCTTTCTTTCATCTTTCCTGTTTCTTGTCATCAAGGGACCTTTGGACTTTGATTACTGTAATCTCCCTTGCGGGAATGTATCTCGCTTGCACCCGAAAGGGGTCACCCAATTGTTGCATTAGCACTGGTGATATGCATTTCACTTCATTTTGAAGAAGCCCCTGCTTTCCACTGACAATGATCTTCCAATTATGCTGTTTGCTAGATTTCTGCTTGCCCTTCACCATCATTAATCTACATCAAATAATCCACCCATCTGTGTCTCAAGTATATCCACCCTGTGATCAGCTACCTCATTCCTCAGAATCAGTTCTCTCACTATGACTGGAAGACTGGAAGCAAACCTGCTGCACCCAAGTCACCAATAGTAATGAGGACCTGGTAGGAGTATTCCTGCCACCCAAAAAATCTGAAATGTGTGCCAGAAAGAAAAGCTGGGAGTGGGTCTTGCTTCTCATTCAAGATAGAATCTTGGGCATCTGGTATCGAATTAAATTTGTTAAGAGGTCTGTAAATAATAGAAATGAGTGGATGAGGTTTGGATAGGGAAGAGCATGAGGACAGACATGAATTCTGGGGCAGGAAAGGAGTTACAGTGTTGTACAGCACAGATACAGGACCTTTGGCACAAAGAGTTCACGCCAATCACAATGCACCTTTACTCCTAAGTCCATCTGTTTCATTACACTCCCTAGTACCTACCATTCAAAGTAACAGTCCTACGATGGTGTGACTTGCCTAAATTCATGAACTCATACAGGATGCCAAAAGTGCACTGAGAGGTAAGGTGACAGGGTAAGAGTAGGTAGAGGACAACAGAATAAGGTGCAGGACTACAAGGTGGGAAAAGGAGATGAGGTATGGGGCATAGGGGTAATAGAAAACTAAGCAAAAAGAGCAAAGGATGAACTGACAGAAATCTAATAATGAAGGGAACATGATAGCAACATAAACAAGCAGATGTGACACAAAGACACATAAAGACCAGGCATGATCTGGTTCAAACAACTGAATTTAGCTCCTTTGATTAAAAGTGGAATGATGATTTGATCTATAAATAGAAAATTGTGGGAACACGCAGATCAAGTATTATCTGGAGTATGAGAAACAATTGTTTTAAGTCTTTTCACCTTTACCTTCATTTCCAGTTCTGATGAGGGGCCTTAGACCTGAAAGTCTACTTCTTTCTCCAAATATGTTGTCTGTTTTATTGAATATTTCAAGCATTTTCTGTTTTTTTTTATTTCAGATTTTCAGCATCAAGTTTTCATTTTTCTTGATCTGTTAATGCATCTCTTCTCTTGGCCATTGATTTGGCCCTGCTGGAGGACTGGTTGAAAGCCATTTCACTGCACATCACATGGTTTCCAATCTGATCTACTGCTGACTGATGTACTTTATATCACCATGAAACTAACTCTGGTTTATCCTCATCAAGCTAGGCTCCCTACAGCCAGACCACTTGAAAAGTAACAATGTCAAACCAGGAATGGATAAGACTCAGAACAGCCTAAATAGCTCACCCCTCCTCTAACCTTGCAGTAACTCATCTGGAGTATATCGTCTTGACTAAAATGTGAATCTATGCAAGCTCCTTGATAATGGACCTCTTAGCCACTATTAATGTGATGAAGGAATACGCAAGGGTCTACAATTAGTGGAACAGAAAATATCATGGCGCAGAAACAATATACTTTTAGTTCATTTCACAGCATCGTGGATGATGACAAATACGTTCCAATACATCCATAGCTATTGCTTATTTTTTTCCCCCAGACTATCGACGATGCACTTAAATACAAGACTGATTCTTTAAATTAACCCAATCTATTCTAGCAACATTCAGATGTTTCAGCATGATTTAATTATTTTTATTACAGCTTCTTTGGAGTTCATAACCTAAGAAGTACATTCACAAAATGAAACTTCATTCCTAAAATGACTGAACTATATTTGTACTTACTATTCAAAGCACCACTGGTAAAACAAATTTGTAAACAGCACCACCAGAAAAACAAGAAAACCAGTACAGGCAAATTACAATTTACATCCTTTGAGATGCTTACGTCATTATAATAAGCTGAATCAGGCTGAATTGCTCGAAGGTCTCTGTGATCCCTCTGCCAAACTCGGTTCTAAAAATGAAAAAGGAAACAATCAGCAAATAGCATTGCTCTAACACTCACTTGGCTCTTATAAAAGACAACAGTACTCTGATAATTGAGCTTACATATATAATAAACAACATTTAGTTTTGCAGTTACCACAGTATTCAAGCAGCTATTTTGATTTTTCATCAATAATTCTAGCAAGAACCAGATGCAATACAAGAGGAAGTGAAAAGGAAAATAGCATAATGAGATAAAAATAGCTATTGTCATAAAAGAGAATCCAAAGTCTACTGTAAGCACATAAATATTTAGTAGGAGTAAAGATACCTCATGATAACCACAAAAGCAGTACAACTGGACTGCTAAGTTATTATTTTCTATTTGTCTTTACCAAGGAAAAGGAAACTGGCAAAATCTCAGAAGGGAAAATAGATAAAATGCAAGCTGATGACCTAGGTTGATGGGAAAATGTGGGGGCAGGGATTAATGATCTTCCAAACCTTTCTTGATATACTTGAGGCATCAGAGAGCTGAAAAGTGAAAATGGCAATGTTCGAAAATCAGGTTTGAGAAACAATGAAGGAAAATTTTAACTTGAAAAAGTTTGAGTTAGTTGCTGAATAAAAGCTATTTAGAGGCAATCACATTTGGCTACCCTGATTGGATATTTTGTTGAGACTATTACACCCAGATTAGTTTATCAGCCATCTCCATGCACATCTCAACAATATAAACTAATGTCATGGTCTTACTGGAGAATGAATGATGAACAGCACACACAGCTGAAAGAAATTCATTAGATGACGCCTGCATGGTAGGCATTAAAGTCACTCACACAAACCTCAGGATGGCAATACTGAGATTCATGGAAATACAGTAACAGCAAAAATATTCCCCTACAACATTGTCAGAATGTTAATAAATGTGACATGGGCACACAATGTAAATATGCGGGTGGTATCATGCTTAGAAATACGGTGAACAGTGAAGAGAATAGTCAGCCAAAAGGGCAGATTTAATAGCAAGAACTATGAAGTTACATGTTCTGATTGACAGAATAATGACAGGCTAAACAGTAGTTCCAAAAGATGCTGAGGATAAGAAGTGTATGTATTTTAACCCTTGAAAGGGGCAAGATATGTTGAGACAGTTAGAAATGCTTATGCTGTCTTTTCATTCAAGAAGCAGCATGCTGAAGTCAGACAAGACTTTCTTTTGAGGTCACAAATAGGGTATCATCTCCAAATCTCAGATACAAAATTAAATGGAAAATGCAGGGATAATTTTCTTTGGTGCAAAGTAGTTCACATTTAGACAGACATACACTAGACCATAATTGCTCTTGAAAGGCTAAAACAATCAGTTCAAGAAAAACAGTTCCATTATCAGAACAGTTCAAAGAACAGTGGGTACAGATTTAGGGAAAAATAATTCGTCGATAGGAAGGGAAATTTTTACTTAACAAGTTAAGATCTTGGAGAGAAATCACGGTCTTCAGAAGAAAACTGCATACACAGTTTTGGTCCAAGGCAATTGTTTTATTTAAAGATGACACAGACTCAATGCTCCAAATGGAATCATCCTGGGTCATAAATATTCTCTGATTCTATATGACAGATATCACTCCTCTGCTTACCAACTCCTGCATTAATGACTTCATAAACAGGTTTTCTAAGCTCTCAGTAAATAGGAGCACTGAAATTCAGAAGAGAATGTCATTTTTCTTCTCTCATTGAGGTATAATCTCAAGATAGCTGCTATCTTGTCTATCAGAACTTCAAATGTTAATCAGCTTGAGGCAAGAGGATGAGTGAATAATGAAGAGTAGGGATGAAACATTGAGAATCTTTGCCATTCTTGAAATGCTGTACTTTCAAGGAGTACAAGATATTACCTTTCAATGGCACATTGTTGTTTGCGAAAGCCAGTATAGAAAAATGACTGCTGCATTTCCCATATTACAACAATGATACATTTAAAAATACATTAATGGCTGTAAAGCCCCTTTCAACCATATGAACCCCTGAAGAGGTAGTAAAATGTCAGATACACCATATGTCAAAAGTGGCAGGCAGTTTGTGGCTTGAAAAAAGCTGCCTTCCAGATCAGTCAGCCTATTATATTCATTCACTGGGCTCAAAAGAATGGTCATCTGGGTAAGCAGTAAGAGTTGCTTGTGTAATTGTGCCTGAACACCAAAGACCATCTTCAGAAGATACCTCAAGCATGTCTGTGAAATTATTAAAGTGAAAGGGATGGCAGGGCTTTAAGCATCACTTGCACCATCATTTTTCTTAGTACAACAATACACTTACAAAGTCTGCTTAGATTTGTTACTCGATTTGGTTCATCTGTGTGCTCTATCATTAAACTTGCAGGGAATGGCTGGGAAAGCGTTCTTATGCTTCTTTAATCCAATCACATAATCTGCAAAACGGTTCAATGATCTGGAAACTGACATGGACTATCATAAAGCTAATAACAAAACTTCAATTATTACAAAACCCAAATGATTCACTATAATCTTTAGGGAAGCTGCTCATTCTCATCTGGTCTAGTCGTGTTTCACTCCAGTGCTATGTCAAGTGGATGGACTAACATAACCAGATATTCTTATACATCTTGACAACTAAGTGATTAAATCTAACATTTCCACATAGCACAAGCTATTAGCCAATTCACTTTGTTAGCAAAAAGCCTCCAAAATATATTCTGGACACTTGTTCAATCTTCTTACACATTCCCTACGGATTGAAGATGACTTGTTTCATTCTAGTTTTATAGATTCTTGTGGGATAAGGCCAATATGGGAACTGCAGACACTTCCACAGATGAAGCAGGATGCACCTCATGTAGAATGTGGTTTGTGGGGTGAATCGGTCTTTTTTTGTGTACCCATGGGATTTCATTACTTCTTTAAACAATTATGGCCACAACTCAAGGACAATATTGCCACCTGTCCCTAAATGCCCTTCAAAAATTGACTGTGAACCATTGCATTCTTCACAAAGGCATTCCCACAGCCCTAGTGAATGAGCAATTAGCACTTCAACCCAGTGACAATAAAAGAACTGCAATGTATTTCCAAGTCAGGCTGTTGAACTTACGGGTGGGGGGGGGGGGGGGGGCATTGCAAACAGTGGCGCTTACACATCTGCTGCCCTTGCCCTAAGTGCTAGAGGTTGAAGATTAGGTTGTCATGTTGCAGAAGCACAGGTATATTGTTGCAATGAATTTATTAGATGGTAAGCACTGCAGTCACAATGTGCAAGGATGACCTGTCCCTTTGTGGTCAGGGTAGACCCAACACACTGACATCCAGGCCCCGTATCACCATGAATTACAGTGGGCAACAACAGGCACCCATAGACTACTGGGTCCAGAAAGATACTTCTTCAATGATTCACCAAAAAGCAGATGTCAGCAACAAAAACAGTCAAGGAAGAAGTATAAACAGGAGCGGTGACAAAGTTGACAGTGAAGAAAGGGGAAAACAGAAAACAATTCCAAGACTGGGCTATTTGTAGCCTTGTTAAAGATCGTTGTCATAAAAACTGGTAAACAATATCCCCTACAAAGTAAAATATTTCCACATTTTACTCTTAAATAAGTTAAATAAAACATGCAACTTCAGAGCATTCTTCTTCTGAAGAGTTCTATATAATGCAATTGTTGCTATCTTTGCATCAGTATACTTTGTAGAGAAGAGGTATGAACTAATCAGATCAGTTTTAATCTGTCCCCCAGCTTGTTATCAACTGTAGTTTTCATTTGGCATAAAGACACTTGGTCAAGGTAAAGTGATTATCACATGAATTGAGGAATAGTGAGAAACTTGTCCTGCATACCTTCAATACAGATAAATCAAACAAATGTGAATTAAGTAAGGTAGTACAAGGTAAAACAACGAAGTGCAGAATAAAAGCATTACAGTCCAAGGGAAGTGCAGTGCAAGCACCGATAAGATTGTGAAGTCTAGAGTCCACATATCATACTCGGGAAATATACAATAGAATTTATAACAGCAGGATAGAAGTTATCCTCGAGCCTGGTCATCCGTCCCTTCAGTCTTTTCTATCTTCTGCCCTATGGGAGAGGAAGAACAGAGAATGTCCAGAATGGGTGGGATGTTTGTTCACGCTGACTGCTTTACTGAGGCAGTGAGTAGTATAGACAGCACCCATGGAGGGAAATTTGGTTTCAATGATGTGCTGAGCTGTGTTCACAACTCTCCACAGTTGGTGATAACGGGCGCAGCAGTTGTCAAACCAAGCCATAATGTACCCAGACAGGATGCTTTCAATGGTGCATTAATAAATATTGATGAAGGTCAAAGGAGACATGCTCGAAGTTACTAACTTACAGTGAAATGAATAAGTACTGGAAATACTGCCAAAGAGGTATAGCAAAGTAGTGTTCATGGACTGTTCAAAGACCTGATGGCAGAGGGAAAGAAACCATTGCTACAAGTGTCTGTCTGCAGTTTCTTGTACCTCCTTTATAATGGTAGTAATGAAGAGAGGGCATGCCCCAGGTGGTGAGGCTTTTTAATGATGGATGCCACCTTCTTGAGGCACCACCTTTCAAAGATGTCCTTAAAATACTGGTCCAACTTTACTTAACAATACTTAATTGTCCTGATGCTACAGAGATGAGTTCAGGGCAAGGGAAATGCAACAAATGTAGACTTGTTTCATCGGTAGTCAAATTGCAGTGGGTCAAGTTAACTGGGAGACTGGAGTTAATGTGCGACAAGAGCAGCCTCCTGAAGCACTTCATGATGGTGGATCTCAAAGCCACCAGGCAGTAACCATTAAGGCACATTTGTTTTTCTGAGCAAACGGGATGATAGAGGTATTGGATCCAACTGCTTAATTCTTAATTTCTTTGCGGTTTAACAATTGTCAGCTTGTATTTTATATACAAGTAACTGCTTACCATGCTTCCTAATTGTCACAGTGTGCATATGTGGTGGTTCAGTGTGACCCCTACTGGTTACATATGTATGCTCCTGGAAGCTTTTCTTGATGCTGCATTATTTGAATGGGGAAGGGATACCTCATTGTTTGTCACTTACCTACAAATCTGAATGAAATGCTTCTCATCTATGAGTATAAAAAAATAGCTGCGTCACAAGATGGTGCCATGTTAGTTTTTTCTGCTTCCTTTGCAGTGATCTCTATATCACAGTCCATTTCAATTTTCTTTTATTCTATCAACACTTAATAAAATGATTGCAATGAACCAGTTTTGTGCCTCTTTCCTGACTTCTGAAAGAATCTTGAATTAAAACATCAGAATCCAAGAGGTCTTCTTTAAATAGGTGGTAACCTCATACTGAAGAATGGAGAGGTTTTAAAAATGCCTGCAAATACCCCCACCAGTTGATCTGAACAGGATCCAGGACACCATCTAGGTAGATTCACTCTTGAAATCTCAGACTGAAACAGTGACTCTGTTCAGGTACAGTTACAAGAAAAAGTTTGTGAATCCTTTGCAATTCCCTGCTTTTCTGCATTAATTGCTCATTAAAAATGGTCTGATCTTCACTTAGGTCACAATAATAGACAAACACAATGTGGCTAAATTAATAACATAAAAACAATTGTACTTTGTGTTTTTGTTGAACATATTATTTAATCACTCACAGTCCAAGCCGGAAAAAGTATGTGAACCCTTATGTTTAATAACTGGTACAACCTCCTTCAGCAGCAATAACTTCCACTAAATATTTCCTGTCGCTGCTGATCAGAATTGCACAACGGTGAGAATTTAAGGCCATTCCTCCATACAAAACTGTTTAAGATCACCAATATTTCTGGGATACCTCGCATGAACAGCCCTCTTCAGATCATGCCACAACATCTCAATTGGGTTAAGGTCTGGATTCTGCCTTGGTCATTCCAAAACACAAATCCTCTTCTCTCTTTTTTTTAAGAGCATTCTGTCGATTTACTCATGACAATGGAAATTTTGTGGCTGTTATCAAATCCATACTATCGTTTGGCCTTAACAGTCACACATTTATAGATTCCAATTGCAACCCTTCACCTGCAAACCCAGAAAGTTGGGTTTACTGTAGAAATGTTACAATCAGTTTCTTCAAGTACATGACTGGTAAGGCTAAAAGACAGTATGGACAGATTTACTATTGTGTTTCAGATCATCAATGTTGTATCAACCATCTATTAAGCTTCAGGTGACAGACTACTACCCTGACCTCTAAAATGCCTTGATACAATTTTGAATTAATTGCTCCCTCAATGATTGCAAGTTGTCCAGGCCCTGAAGTAGCAAAGAAGCCCCAAACCACGATGCTCCTTCCACCATACTTCACAGTTGGGATGAGGTGTTGGTGTGCAGGGTCCTTTTCCTCCAAACATAGCAGGGTGCATTTCTGCCAAAAAGTTCAACTTTTGTCTCACCTGTCCACAGAATATCGTCCCAGAATTGTTGTGAAACATTCAGGTGGTCTTTTGCAAAGTTGAGACATGCAGCAATTTGTTTTTAAGACAGTGGTTTCCTCCTTGCCGTCCTTTCATGAACACCATTCTTATTCAGTGTTTTTCTTAGTGTTATTTTTTCTTATCGTCTTATATGCATTATTAGCTTAGGCCTGTTGTTAGGACTGTCAGGATAGGTGGTGGCATTCCAATCTCCTATTCAAAATGTGCACTATTGTGTTCTAATAATCACCTAATATTGTACATGTTATGGGCAAATGCTTAGGCTAGTGTATCCAAAGTTGATCAGTTTGCCAAAATCTTGACAACGTCAAGCTTCAAGTGTTTTAGGAGCTGCATTTATCTCAAGAAAGACAAGTGTAAATCAGTGTCCTGATTAGGTCCATGTGGATTAAAAGCTTTGGAGACTCCAGATTTGTAGCTTGCTGATCGATACTGATTACTATGACCTGGATGGTGGGACTTGGCAATGGAGAATTGCTGAAACATTAAAGGGACAGGCTGAGACAATCTGTTGTTGGAGACTGTCATTGCCTGGCTTTTATTATGTGTCCATATCTGAAGTTGCCCAGGGCTTGAAGCACTCCAGCCACCCAAACTTAAGTGAAATACATGCAACTGTCAATCAGCTCCACCTCTAATCATTGATAAAGGGAAGATAAATACCACATCTCTGCTGACGTGCATCTCTGCCTTTCTTGTGTTTGAGTAGCTTGGCCATTTCAGAGGTTATAATAATTCAAATCAGCCACTTTAAGTCCCAGCAAATTTTGTACAGAACCACAACAGTTCCGAATTGTTGCAGCATGGTTCTACACTGGCTCCAAACGAGCAATCAGGTCAGCTCCTCTCCTCATCTTCTCTCCGCTATCTTGAAAATTCTAATCTCAGATATTTAGGTGACTCTCTTGAGCAGTTCAATTTTAGTTTACCTCCTTCACTCAGCCTGCAGTGCATTCTAGATGCTAAGCAGCTACTCTGGTTCTTTTCGGCAAATATTTTGTTCTATGTACTTACTGTGTTTTGATCCCTTTTTTAAAGTGATCAATTTCTTTATACCTTTTTTAACTTTTATATTAAATACCTCTCCACCTCAAAGCCTCCATTCTTCAAAGGAAAATACCACAGCTCTGCCAGTCTCTGAACCTGGGGATCATTTTGTTCAGTCTCCTACACTCGTTAAAACTCTGCATCTTTTCTAATGTGTGCCATCCTGAAATGGATGTAACATGCCACTTTCCTCACTTAGCATTCAGCATGTAGTCCCAGTGACGGACAGCAGGGACATAACCATGCCCTCAAGCAAGCACTCAACTCTATGAATCTCACCACGATGGAGAAAGGCTGCTTCTAAGTCAGTCATGGCAGAAGGCTAGATGTGAGACCAGTTGCACCCTGGCCTGCAATGTGTATATTAACAATATTAGAAATATTCCATATTTCCATATGTGGAATAAGTGTTCCATATGCTGACAGTAGGAATGCTAGTTTGCCTCATCACATTCTGTTGTACCTGATGCAAGCTGTTGATTCCCGTTCTTTGTTTCACTTCATTTCGCAGCAACTTTGCTATTATAACAAGTTTAGTGACCGTTGTTAAGCATAAAATGGTACAATCTCCAAACTGATGAGATTAAAGTGGCATATAATAATGACAGACTGAATGAGGGAAAAAATGTCTAGTGTCCTGAGCTTTATTAAGAAATATCTGTTTTGCAACAGATTACAAGTGTACACTAAGGAACCTTATCAAATCAAATTGAAAGTTCATACATTTCTCCCATTCCCTCCTAGACTTTTAACTCAGTGTTCTAACTGGTTCTTCATTTGCTTAGACACCATGGCAACTTCATCACTGAAGACTAATGCAAAGTACGCATTTAGTACCTCAACAGCAACTTCAATCTTCATGAGTAAACTTCCGATTGGTCCATTTTATACTCTTACAATTCATTTCCTGTTTACTTTCACATCGGATTTTTTCAATTCCTTTTTATGATTCTTGCCATTGTCTCATGCTCTCATTTCCTTCCTCACTTCCATTTTGAAACAGGTTTTCACTTGTGTTAACAAGATTACATATAACATTTCACTCTCTAATGTCGCAGAATACTTTTCACAACTATTTCTAAGTTGAAGATAAAGTGAACTTTATTGTGTATTTACATTGTGCTCAATGATAACTTATGATTAGTCAGGTAAATGCTCTTAAGTTCAAGCATTATTCTGCTAGTGCTGGTGTTAAGTGAAATTGTTTGGTCTCCTGGTGCTGAAATCTTCTGTTGTAGAGAACACTTAGGGAAAAATTGGGATTGGAAGGCAAAATAAAAAACTGAAATTTCTCATACATTAACTAAAAGTAGTTGTCTTTATACTCTTCCCAGGAGGAAACAGATTACAACATATCATTTCTTTTGAGAGCTTTTTCAAAAACAGACGCTAACCAGTCAACTAAAAATTCCGCCTTCTGCTCAAAATGCCACCTTAGGGCACTTGATGTTTATGCGCAACTACAAGATGAGTGTTTATTCTGAGGAATTTTGCAGCAACTATTTGCCACTTAAATCATTCATTTCCAACTGAAGTCAAAACTGACACTTGCAAAATAATTCTTAAGTATTCAAATCCATGCTGAATATATACCAAACTTTGTCAATAATGGGAAACCTGAAAATTTGGATAGCAAAACCAGCAATGCAGACATACTCAAACTATGAGGTGATAATGCACCAGTATTCAATGTGCAATGTTCAGCAACTTATTGATTAGTTGCAGATTTAAGGTTAATCCTAACTAAGCAAACTTAGATCAGCTCCAGTACCGCTATGAAAAGGACAGGATAGTAAACAGCAAAAACATACTGTGCAATATTAGAAATTATTTAGGATAGATTTTAAAGGGGAGAAGGCAAATCACTTCAGATGACGTCAGGTAACAAGTTCAAATAGGGTTGGAAAATGAATATGGACAACTATATACAATCTTGATATTCATCTTACAGGCAGCCACAAAAAGGAGCTCATTACAAAAGACCATCAAATATCCAATGTGCAAAAAACCCCCCAGCTAATTGTGTAAACAATAAGTAGGCAAATAACATTCTGAACTGAAGTTCACGGAAGTAAGTTCACAACCACGAAGACAGTCATTGCTGCAGTCAGTCCAGGAGCTCCAGTTGCAAGCCACAGCCTCAGTTCAACACAGACAAGTAGACCTCACTGAGCAGCAAGCAGAACACCAGCCTGTCCCTCACCTCCTCCGACACTGATAACCCGACCTTTTCAATCTGGCCCGGCACTTAAATCAGCCAATCATCAGGTTATTCTTCACACTCAGGCCCAGCCACTTGATTTGGTCCATATCTGAGCTATCCAATCTGGCCTAGTGCTTAAAAATCAGTGAAACATTAGCTCCTTCCTCGCACTCAGGCCTGGGCCCTGTTGTCTTGGCTCTACTGCTTCAAATCAGCTCTTAGTCCACTCTAGCAATGGCCACATTCCTTGTTCTCAGGCCCAAGCCCTGTTGTCTCAGTTCAGCCCATCCACGCCGTGCTGCAACAATCCTGCATCTTCGAGACATCTGTTCAAACCGCAAAAACGCCAGGTCGCACAGGCGGGTCAGAAGCTCAACTCCGAAAGGGAAGTTACAGGCTATCGCTTCCAGTGATAGTTCTCCAGAAAAAGTAATATGATTTAAGTAGTTAATAGAGTTGTTTTCTGCAAGACATCATTTTGTTTCACCAGCGCCATCTTAAACTGGAGGGTTAATACTAACAACCAGGGATCATCATCTCAAAATCATTAATTGAGAATAATTTAGCAAAATATACAAATAATTAAATTGCTCCTACAACTATGTAAAAGTAGCATTTGTTTGAAATCTAGGCCCATTAAAAGGCGATATCAAGAGAACACAGTGGCCAAAAGTTAAATATTTGTCTGGTTTGCAGCAAAATGCACAATTGAAGGTGGTCACATGGAGTTTGCAGTAAAATAAGAACTTGCGTAAAACAGAAGCAAGAAAAATATTTTTCAAGAAGTGATTGCCTGTATGCTACTAGAAAAACTTGAATATGTTGGTTTGTTAAATGCAGGTACACAAAAAAACTATGGAGGTTAAAAGATAAATTTCTTTATATAAACAGCTGTCATCTGAAATTCATCAACTTCTGAGCTATGGACACGTGCCACAGAATTACCTCAAACCAGAGTGACCTCTTGGCTGGAGTCCCTTTAAAATAAAACGTATACCATGGAAGTTGAACACTACTTTTATGTGAAACTACATTTCCCAATGATAACTCCTTTCCGTTCCACATACCCCAAACTCTAACCACTGAGCATTGACAGTTATGAGGTGGTAATTTAAAAAGGCACAACTTGCATGTGTCAGATCTTTGTCAATAATTAGTTAATTCCCAACCATTTGTCCATTGCCCAACTTTGTTATTCTGCTGTACATAAAATGAACTTTTCAAGAACATATCCAATGTTCTTTTCAAAGTTACAAATCCATTCTTCTGGTTATTTTGTCAAATATTTCAAATCCTTTCCAAAGTTCCCAGATTTAGAGAATTTGTTGGTTGAGATTTTCAAAGTGAGTTTAAAGATCTGATTTAATTTCATATTATTGAGTAGCAGAAAGACACCTTTTAGTTTTCTGCATCATTAAGATCTTGGCTGATCATCTCCTTCTGTTCTAATTTCCTGCACTTAACCCCATAATCTCCCATTAAATTTTGCAAATGCACTCTGGACAAACTATTTATTGAACTGTGACATGAAAATTTATAACCAGGTAAAAGAAATACTTCCTCTGCTTTGAATGGCTAATTTCTTATTTTGAGACTAATACAGCCAGAAAAAAACATCAACTCTTCATTTACCAAACATAGAGCCAGCGAATACTACTACCAAGGGCAACATTCTCAAGCTGGGTGATGAAACAACTCCTTTCACATCTTATTTCAGATGTGGTTCTGCTAAGGTTGGGAGACTGTTATCTACATTCTGGCAGTGTTTTTGGGCCAATCGGGCAGTCTGACACTTCACTATCCCCAACAGGCTGCGAGCAAAGCGTGCAGCATGGATGCCAAGAAGCCTGGAGACAGGGCGCAAGCCCATGATTGACTCCATCTCTCATTGATCTCACCGATTAAAGTGCTGAGGAAGATTGAAATCATCGAGGCAGATGCTAACGTAGGTGTTCAGCACCATCTACCAGACTCTCACTTGCTGCTGCTGGAGAAAGATGTCGGTGTGTGATGGTTTCTTTTGCTGCTACTGAGGGAAGGTCTTGCATTCAAATGATCTCTCTCTCTCCCTCAATGTTGTTGGAGATGGTACCGGACTAAGGTTTAATCGATGGCAGTTTGTAAATTGGACAGTAATTGAGATTATGACGTGTTCTATTTTTTGGTCACTTCTTTTGGTTGTTATTTTTGGACGATTTATGAAATGGAAGGCCTGCAAATAATGAACAGAGCTGAACTGAAATATGCCTTTTGATTTTGTGTTTAATATTCTGGGTTTTTTTTGTTGTTGCCATCTGTGCAATGTGTTTTTTTTTGCGCATGGGGCGAAAGATTCAATCTTTTTCTCTGAATGAGTTCCATGATGGTTCTTTCGTTCGTGGCTGTCTCAGGGTTGTATACATACTTTAAATCCTTTCATCTCCATGAAGATTACAATAATTTTGTAGGATTCAATAAGATAACCTTTCATTCTTCAAAAATCCTCTCCTTTAACAAATCTTCGTTTCTACCATGAACTATGTTACCTGCTGTACTCGCAACTTTTGTACACTCAGTGCAACTGGAATTTAACCACATCTTGATCATGTTAGTTGGAAGAAGAATATTCTTATTCAGGTCTGGATATTGGACAGCAAGTCTGACAGTTAAGTCACTAAAATTGGTGCAGGTACAGCTGGCATCATCAGTATACATGTAAAAATGGATTATTTTCAGTCAACGTTGCCAGAATTCTGCATTGGGGTAAGGAACAGGAGATAGCACCAAAGCCAACAGTTGATTAGAAAATTGGCCAATGCAGAATTCTATGTATCAGCATAATTCCAGTACCACCAAATGTGTCAATGAAATTTAACGATGACGACAGGGTAAGTACTGACAAAGGTTGCAGATAGTTCGAAAAGTAAAAGGAGGGATAGCTATCACAATCATTAAGATAACAAATAAAGTCTAGGAAAGTGGGTTCAGAGGAGGACGAGGGGAGCAAAGAACACAAGTCTCTGTCAGGCATGAAAATAAGGATGATTACCATAAGAGTACTGGGCACCAGCTGCAAGGTAAACATTTATGACCTGAAGTTAATGAAGTCTACACCATATTCAGAAGACCAAAAAAACAACTAATTTTTAAAAACTGACATGTTCTGTGTTTTGCTGAGCATCACTAAAAGTAACACAAGAGGTTGAGAACATGGCCAGTACAATCAAGGTTTGAACTATAGCTCCAGCCTAAATAGCATTTTACAAATAAATCAATTTCCCTAAAATGAAGCTCAGGAACCTGGATTCTCATGAAGACCAACTGATGTATTTTCCACAATGATTGCCAAGCACCAGGGAAAGCAACAGGAAGGCAAAGCACGGTACCAAAGGAGAAACTGTTTCTCTAGAATGAAGGGAAGAATGTCTCGGAAGATGTATTTAGTGGCATATGTTTTGGAAGTACCAGAGAATGTCTCTCTGAACGTGGTGGAAGGGTAGATAAGGAAAATGGTGACCCAATAAAAAGACATGTTTCTGCATACTGTTGACCAAAATGATAAAGGGATATTGCAATGTTACAGGAAAAAGTGCTGAGGCAGAATATCAGCATGACCTTGGTGAATGGAGAAAATGGATGAACCATCTCGCTCCTATTTCTAATGTACCCCTGTACCAGTGCATAAAGTCAGCAGTACTGGAAAGGTATGAGAGATAATACATAAACAGAATGGAGTTCTGATGTACCCCATGAAAAGTATGACATTAGATACATGCATTAATAATAATTTCATTTGATGGGAGTGATTGGATTCAAAGGAAAATTAGTTTAATACAATGTGCAATACATAGAAATATGGTGCAATGACCAAATCGAAATTCATTTAAAGGAGAAAAACTCCCTGTTGAAACTCCATCCTGTTGAAAATGGAGACTTTACTGGAACTGAGATAGGAACCTTAAAAGACATGCACCTCCCAGAGCAGTCCTGTTTGTTTATGGGATGGTGAGGGGGGTAGGGGGGGGGGGGGGGAAGAGTGGTTGATGATTCAAAGCTGAATGTTCAGGTTTGGGAGGAGTTTGAATGCTGTTGAAAGCAGTTCTCCGGGTAAGTTAATTCACATTACTGCACAGGTTTGCCAAACAGCAATGGATCATTTTCTCCATAAACTTAATGATAATGTTAAATCTCATTCTGTGAGGTTAGAGTGCTGCACGTTAGGACAAATGAATTTAACAGAGTAGAGAAAATGAAACAAATCACAACCATTCTGATGAAAGATCATTGAACTGAAACAATAATTACTCTCAACCAATGCTAATTGAGCTGTTGAGAATTTCCTTCACCTTTATTTCAGATTATTTATTTCAGTTTGAGTAAATGACTGAAATAGTGGCAGAAGTCAACAGGAACGCAAAGGCAACAGATGTGCAGCTGACACTGAGGGAAGTTCAAAATTCAATGGGATAAAGATATAAGATGACCTATGCTGAGGACCAATCGATCTCTCCAAGGAAATCAAATTGAGTTTAGGTTTAAAACGAACAAATTATGAGAATGAAAGCAGTTACGGGGTCAGAAAAAAATGCAAACAGGAAGAACCAGATGTGATTTCTTTTATTGCCTATAAGTTGAAGCCTGCAGAAGTGAAGTTTCTGTTAAATTTTTTGACTACAGACAAAAACAATTTAGACAAGGTGAGAAATCACAACATATTTGGGGACAGATTTGAGAACACACAAGCAGTGACATGATATACAGTCTGCCCTCCTTATCCACGGGGGTTTGGTATCCACGGATACCAAAATTCGCGAATGCGCAAGTCCCTCATTTAACCTGTCTCAGTGCGGTGGTCTTTAGGACCCAGCGGAACCCCAAACTTTATTTAACATGCCTCTGTGTGGTGGACATTAGGACCTGGCGGTGCAGCTCTGAATCCCCAGTGTTTCTGTTTACAAAAATAATCACGATCATGATTGAAAATAAGGTGAAAGTAATAAAGCAATTGGAAAGAGGTGAAACACCATCAGTCATTAGAAAAGCGTTAGGCTGCAGTCGGTCATCAATCAAAACAATTTTAATGGAGCATTTCAAAGGCCCTGCTCTGATGAAAGCTACAATTATTACTAAGCAACGTAGTGGTTAAATGATTGAAATACATATGTTTCTTAAGTGTTTTATATGCATAGAAAGGTAAAATATGTACTATATACTAAAAACGTTTGACTGACACTAAATAATACCGGATGTACCTGTTCCGACTTCAAATCTGACTTAAAGACGGACTCGGAAACTGAACTCATTCATAATCCAGGGACTGCCTGTACTTTTAAGTCATTTCTAGATTACTTATAATAGCTAATACAATGGAAATGCTATATAAATAGTTGTTATACTGTATTGTTTAGGGAATAATGACAAAAAAAAAGTCTGTATACGCTCAAGTAACAAGTGCTGGAGAGAGAACTTCCGGGTTTTCCCAATCCGCGGCTGGTTGAATCCGCGCATATGGAATCCGCAGATAAGGAGGGCCGACTGTATGTGTTTCCAGAAAACAGCAAGAGAGTGTGTTGAAGTGCTCTGATGTTGGTACTGAATGAGATATCATTAGCCAGGACACTGGGTAAACTCCCTCCTCAGTCTTTAAATGTCAGATTTTCACATTTCCTGATCAGAAAAATTATGATTTTCTACTTCTTCACTCCATTTCATTTCACTGAAAATTAACTTTCCATGAATTTACAATATATATCCCATGGGACAAAATGGTTCAGTCTTGTAGAATTCCATGGAGAATTTTCTTCTGAAAAAAAAAATTAATGGCACTCATTATCTCGAGAGCATTAGTTACACACCAAATCAATTTATTTTTGCACAAACCCAGCTCTTTGTTTTTGCACTGTGCTTAACCAGGATGTGGCAGTTATCAAAGAGAAAATATAAGTGAACCCAGAGATCTTTGAACGTTATACATTAAAAGAAATAAAACTATGTTTGCATCTCAGAATGTCAACCTGCCACAGATAAACACTTAAAAATATACAACATGAAAGCTGAATTAAGTATCATTTCAAGTTATAACATCTAGTACATAAATTTGTACTGAAAAGATTAATTTGTTCAGTAAAGCAATGTCTTAATGGAACTTGCTGGAATGACTTAATGGAGTAGAGATGAATTATTATTAAAGGAATATCACAGATCTTATAAAATTTAACAATGAACTCAATTACCTTTTAGAAAAGCACTCAGTGGCCACTTGATTAGAAAACTCCTGTACCTAATAAAAAGGCCATTGATCGTATGTTCATGGTCTTCTGCTGCTGTAGCCCATCCACTTCAAGGTTCGACGTGTGTGTTCTTCTGCACATCATTGTTGCAACCACGGTTTGAGTTACTGTTCTCTTCCGGTCCACTTTAAACAGTCTGGCATTTCTTCACTGACTTTGCTCAACATGGCATTTTCACTATTGCAGCATTCTCTATAAACTCTAGAAAACGTTGGGCACGAAAATCTCAGATCAAGAGTTTGAGAAACTCGAACCGCTCTGTTTGGCACCAATCATTCCACAGTCAAAGTCACACAGACCACATCTCTTCCACATTCTGATGTTTGGTCCAAATAGCAACTGAACATCTTGACAATATATGCATGTGTTTATGCACTGAGTTGCTGCCACCTGATTGGCTGAACAGATATTTACATTAACAAGGTGTGCAAGTGTACCTAATAAAGTGGCCATTGAATGTACCTCAGAGATGTTAAGTTAAAATATATTGGAACTTTATAAACAATCTTCCTGTTGTTCAGGTAATATTTTAAAGTTGGACATTACAATTGTCCAAAATAGAAAAGGAAAATACAATGGGGCAGGGGGGGAATGATCATATAATTGAAACATGATTCTTTATCTGGTCCATAAAATCAAAAATTTGGATTTGAACTTCTTACTCCTCCCAACACCACCTAATTTACATTTACCGTATTTTTTCCCCAAACTACATTGAGGTTGTGAGGTTGATACCAACAGCGGCAATGCCAGCATTCATTGCTCACTACCATTGCTGGAGGTCAGCTGCAGCCCTGCTTTTTGAAGTATTTCAGTGCCTTCCCCAAGCACCAAATTCTATTATGTCATCGACTCAAATTCAACAGCCTCAGAAGACTGAACTCCAAGCACTTCTCCTATATGGCTCTTTCACACTGTTTTCTGCAGCATTGATTCTTTCACCCACATGTAAACCACAATGCAAGCAACATAGGTCGCAATTACAAAGGTTTTGGTTACATATTTCAATTGTACCAGTCAGATATTTAAGTTCTTATTGTACAGTTATTTTTCCCTTCTTCTTATGCATCTTAATCGTTAGTCAAATGTTTTCTTTAAAAGCATCCATATTACAGTAATTATTTTCCTTTCCAAAAAGACAATTTGGAAATTACATAACCAATTCCAGAAACTGAATGAGTATAACTTGGCTCCAGAGTTGCAGGCAATAGCTAGAAAATACTGCATACGAGATCTTCAATACTTAACAAAGCATAGAAGATATGACTACTTTATAGATGTGAATAACACAATTACTTTAGAATGCTGAAATAAGGTCATAAAACTTAAGTGAAATGACAAGATGGTCAGTGCTATTCTGAAATGTGTTGGAATCTTCAATCCACAATCCCAAGTCCTTGCAAGTAGTGAGACGAGAGGAAAAGAACAGAAACTGCAACACCATTAACTCTCTGTAATGACTCTGGAGCCACATTCATAATAGCTGGAAGCTAAAAGGGCTATACATATGCCCTGCACGCCACTTCAGCAAACATCAGGTATAAACTTAACTGCAGATATAGCCAAAGATTCCAAAAAGTTAAAAACTGTGAGACAAGGCAAAATAGCTAGATCACAGGAAACAATGGGCAATAACGGAAGGTTGTGAACAGAAAGCGACCACAACGATCTGTTCTGTTGGTTATGAATAATGACAGATGTTAATATAGGAGGTACTATTAGCCCTTTGCTCCCAAGATTTCACAAAATGTTGTTGTGTATGGTGAGGAAGTGCAGAAAGATAATGATCAGTTGTTAAGTTGGAGAGAGCAATGCAGGTAGAACCTAATTCAGACAATGAAGTAGTGCATTTCATTCAAACAAATAAGGGTGGAATATACACGCTTTATAAAGCCCAGAGTATTGAGGAATAAAGGGACCTCAGCATAGCTGAAGGCAGAACCATATACAGATAAAGAGGAAAATGGGACACTTACATTTATTAGCTGGAGCACAGAATATAAGAGTAGGGGTAATATAGGGTGCAACTTCTATAAAACACTGGCTGAGGCAACATCTAGAAAACTGTGGACAATTTCAGTCACTTTAGAAAGAGGATATGATTACACTGCAAGATTTACTAAAACGTTACCTTGGAGTGTTTCAGTTATGAAGATACCAGATTCAGCTGCATTTGTTTTCCTTGCAGCAGTGATTGATGAAGGGAACGTGACAGAGATTAACAAAAATAAGAGCACAGATAGGTAGACAGCAGTAAACTATTCCCATAGCAGGGGTGTCAATAACCAAAGGGTAAAAATGTATGGTAGAGTAAGGAGGCAGCTCAGAAGGGATGTTAAAAAATTTTACCCAGAGGATGATTGGGGTTTGGAATGCACCAAAAGGGGGGTGTAATTGTTTCTCTCACATTCAAATAGTATCTGGATAAGCAACTGAATCACCAAGGACATGAACCAAGTGCTGGTAAATGGGATCAGTACAGATACCAGATGGTTGGCATGGACGGTGTGGCCCAAAGGGTCTCTGAAATGTACGATTATCAATTGTCAATGATAATCAAATGAGTACCCACATTACATTTGTTTTGTCCTAATATTGAAAAACTCCATACACGCACACAGAGGAACAATTCATGGAAATATCATAATTACTTCCCATGTCATAATTACCTTCTGTATAATAATCGCAGTTTTTGTTAAGAGTCATCATTGTTTACATAGTTAACTTCAAATCCAATTATGAAGTATCAGTGCATTCACTGTAAGTTCACTGAAGACATTTCTTTTGCTTTTATCACAGGGTATTATATTAACTAATACAAATTAAGTCTTTATATTACAATAATTTCAAAATAGTCATAGAATTGGACATCTATAGTGAAAGATGCAGTCTAATTACCATATCCTAAAGTATAATCAGCTTTAGTATTCTAATGCAGAAAATAGAGAACATGATGAGCCTCAAGACAGATGGCACATACAGTCCAAAAGCTGCAGTTCAAGTTTCACTGATCTGGATTTTTTTCTTCTTGAGATGGAATTCATTCTGTGTTAATTAGTTTAAAACTGCCCATAAACTTCAGTTTAGCAATTCAGGTGATGAAGCAAGCAACAGCTATCTGCGATAATTGTTCATAAGTACCATCCAGTTCTTTCACACAGCCTACTTAAATCAAAAAGGTGGATGTTGTGTACACTTTAGCAGACAAAGATTTTCTTCATGAGATGTTGTGAGTTTACACACAGATATTATTTGCTACAAAATGGCAAACATTAGACGATGTATTCCAAAAACTGCAGCTAGAAAATCCACATGAAAATACACTTTTCTTTCAAAATCCTAGTTTATGGTTATGTGGTTATGTGATTCCAGGAATGCAACCATATTGAAGGCAGTATATACTCTCGCCCCTCCTCTTGAACTTTTGCCATGTGTACATATATACAGTCGGCGCCTCCTTATCTGTGGGGTTTTGGATCTGGGAACCCCCCCCCCCCCCCCCCCGCGGATACCAAAAAACACGGATGCTCAAGTCTCTTATTTAACTTGTCTCACTGCAGTGGACTTTAGAACCTGGCAGAGCTCCGGACCTTATTTAACCTGTCTCACTGTGGTGGACTTTAGGACCTGGCAGAGCTCGGGACGCACCGCCCGCAGCTGAATCCTTAGTGTTTCTGTTCCATTGATGGAAAATGATCACGATTGAAAATAAAGTGGAAATAATAAAGCGATCGGAAAGAGGTGAAATGCCATCGGTCATTGAAAAAGTATTAGATTATAGTCAGTCAATGATCGGAACAATTTTAAAGGATAAAGTGAGAATAATGGAGCATGTGAAAGGCCCTGCCCCAATGAAAGCTACAATTATTACTAAGCAATGCAGTTGTTTAATTATTGAAATACATACGTTTCTTAAGTGTTTTATATGCATAGAAAGGTAAAATATACACTATAAACTAAGATAAACGTTTGACGCTAACTGACTAAGAATACCGGATGCACCTGTTCCGACTTACTTATAATACCTAATACATAAATAGTAAATAGCTACGTAAATAGTTGTTATACTGTATTGCTTAGGAAATAACAAGAAAAAAGTCTGTACAGTACATGCTCAAACAACTAGTGCTGGAGAGAGAACTTGCGTTTTTTTTTCCCCCGATTCCAATCCACAGTAACTTATGCACATCCTCCCATATACTTTAAATCATCTCTAGATTACTTATAATACCTAAAACAATGTAAATGCTATGTAAACAGTTGTTATACTGTATTGTTTAGGAATAATAACAAGGGAAAAAAGTCTGTACATGCTCAAACAAGTGCTGGAGAGGGAACTTCTGGGTTTTCCTGATCTGCGGTTGGTTGAATCCGTGCATGTGGAACCCGCGGATAAGGGGGGCCAACTGTACTGCATTTCAAATTTACTGAATGTTTGTATCATTAATCACTACAAGTCAGGGGTGACACAAAGTAAGAACTTACAGTTGGGATGAGACAGCCAGATACTCCACAAAAATTTGGACAAAAAAAATTGAACACTTATTACAGCAATTAAAGCACTGAAGGGGATATCAAATATCTCAACCATGCTTGAGAAATAATGAAAATCTAGGTCATGACATTGGAGCCCCGTCAAAAGTGGAATAAATAAATATGTGCAGGCAACACTCAAACAGCAATTGAGCTTAGATTTTGAGACAATTAAAGTAAATGGAAACAGACAATGGTCCTTGGTCTACTGATAAAGTTAAGGCAGGTTGTGAAATTAAAACCATCTCCCTTTCTCAGTGATAAATACTTCAAAGCTGACTTATGCTTGGAGGTAAAGGCCTGTTGTATGGAAATATATTAGTACTACTTTTATAGGCTGAGGTCACATTAAATTTCCATAATCTTCTCTGAGGGTGTACTTGAGTGTATTCACAGAGAGGGTGCCCAAACCAATTTTTCTTTAAACCACTAAATCTTGTCAGCAAAGGTGATCACAATTCTAAATCACCAACATCATAAAGATTAATAAGAAACAAACCTGTCTATTTCCTCAAGGCTCTGAAAAAGTGAGAAACAATGGTCAAGAAATTCTAGGCATCCTTTAACATTGGCACTGGAACATTCAACTAAAAACCTAGATGGAATCTCGAATTAATTTTGGTCTCAAGGTTGGAACTGCATACCATGTAATAATTCAATGTAATGCACATTTAAAATATTTTCTCAACTGCAGGGTGAAATATTTTAAAATAAAATTGTAACAATTGTCAACAGCACGAAGTGTTAACTGGCTAAGCCATAGAGGCCATGAAGAGATGCAAAACTGCAGGAGCTAGACTATCAGTAGGAAGACTTCAAAAGAAAAAGTAAATTAGTTAAACTGACTAAGAATGAAAAGTTTTTACCTGAAACTTAAAGACTATGCTTACAGAAACAAATAAATTTGAATGTGACTCTCATTTTTGTTTGTACATTTTGTCTTAAACCTAGTAAATAAAATTTATCTGCTACTAGATTGGCAGGTTAGCAATTTTCAACTTTAGAAAGCCATTTTCAGGTTGAGCTGTCATCACACCACCTCTCAATCATCCAAGGTTAAGAAATAGAACATAATGTCATTTATGCCCCAGCTCCCCACGTGAAAGCTGTTTTAATCCATATTTACCAATTGAAAACTTGCCCTTATGCTAAGTTTCGGAGTAAATGGTACTCATTGGTAGTTATTTTCAATACACCCACCAAGTGCACAGAACTTGAGGAAAGGAATGTTAAAGTAATAAAATTACAAATGGAAACTTTTTTCCCCAAATTATTTCAACAGACTGCTCAATCTGTCATTTTAGGTACAAAATTTGGCAGGATAATGCTTCAAAAAATGAAGATTCCTGGTGTAGTAGTAACTAGAAACTTCCATCTTCCCAAGTGTCAATCACATGGAAATTCAGGTCCAGGAAATTAGTGCACAAGATCTAGAGTCGCACAATGCAATCGCTAGATGGTGCAGATGAGATGATTTCATGTTTGAATTCCATCACTCTGGATTGCTGCAAGGGCATTAGACAAAGAAAATCACATTCTGAAATTGCAAAAATGTATCACCTCAAGCCCATAAATAATGATTCCTCTGAAAAAAACACCTTAACACACATTACATATTTCTTCCAAACTGACAAGATTCCCTGACAAACTTATAGTTATTTAACACCAATTTAATATGCATTATGCAAATAACAAAGTAGGCGCAGAATCACGTTCACAAAAAGTAAGACAAATTTAAATGAGTGACGGAAGGTATCACAGACCTTCTGCAGCACTTTTTCCTCAAATGCTCAGCTTGAGTTCCACTTTGGCCATAGTACACATTAACGGATAAACTCCAACGGCATGGACAGAATGACTATTTTTGCAGCATTTGACATAGTGTAGTGTTAACAAGCTCAAGTAAATTTTTTGCATATAGGAAATTGTGGTAAAAGTTACTTTGGTTGCTCATTACAGGCATAAGATAGCTGTGGCAATGGATATCATTCAGCACAGAACCAGCCTATTGTTGTCAACGAAGAGTCCCCTGATCTTCTGCTGCTTCAACAAGCACCTCCATTCCATCAAAGTGCGAAGTGATATTCACAAATTGCTGTACACTGCTCAAATAAGAAAGCAATCTACACACTCATGCAGCAAGTCCCAAACAATGTTCAACACAGTGATATAGAACAAGTATCATCCACATACAAAAAAGTACCAATCAATAACAAAGAAATAACTATCATTCCTACAGGTCTAACAGCCTCCCCATGAAATGTAAGATTTCTATTGAAAAAAGCCACCCAAAACCATAAACATTTAGTGAGTCCACACTGATTATAAACTTAATAGAACCAGTCATAAATACTGTGGTTAGATCTAAGGATCAGAGGCTGGTGTTACATGATAGCTAGAACTGTGATGAAATTCTCTACTAGCACAGAACAAAATCAACACCATACAAGAAAAGGCAGCCCACTTGATTGCTACTCCTTCCACTGAATGTGATCAACAATAGTATGCATCTATCTCCAAGATGCACTCCATTTAAGACTCCCGCCCAAAGTTGCCATCAGGGACAAGGACAAAAACAGCAGACACTTGGAAATCCCGCCGCCTCTGAAGTTCTCTTTCCAGTCTCACAGAATCTAGTGCCCTATCTTGATTGTCAATGGGCAAGAATCTTAAAACTACCAATCTGCAAGACTGTAGAGACACCAACTGCTCAGCAGAAATTAACAAATAAGCAATAAATGTTAGGAATAATTTTAGCTGTAGTACGTGCATAATTTATTTTACACTGCACTGATGACTAGGATATTTATGTCACTGAAACACTGACAAGAAAGAATTGCTTACCCTAGAAAGAAAAAGTCAGCGCAGGGGTGATATTACACATTCACAACTATATCAGAAATAAATATAGAATGGTACCAAACCCTTGCACTTTGAATTAAGTGCAGTGCATTCCACCTCAAACTCACTATTAGTAGTGCACCAGTTTCACTGTTATTCTGATCTCACCTCTAAAAATTTAATAACTGATGGATTATAATCGATCGTCTTCCTGTTCACAGCCTTTCTCATACGTTTGCCATCAAAGGTCAGTTGCTGCATTGCTTGCTGCTGGGCAAAATCTGGTCGCTTGTAAAAGGTGTGCCGTGGTCCCTGGTGCTGAAACCTTGGCATGTGAAAAAATCGAGGAGGTGAGGTTATTTCCAAAGCCATGGTGATAAAATTCTTCTAACAAATCTGCAAAGGAAAAAAATTCATATGAATTGTCAGCTGAAATTTTATACAATTCCTTTAATTTCTCTGCACTGCCTACTACAAACATTTCTGCATATTCTAAAAACAATTAGTAACTTTTAGTAATATCTTATAACTGCTGTCAGTTAAGTGAGCAAGAAATCTTAACTCCACAAATGAAATCAATGGATACATCCTGTCTCCAGTAGAAATAATTACTGAAGATGAGATTTATCACACATTTGTAAGTCATTTTACTGTATTTCAAGAGCATTGACAAAGAATCTACAATACCAATTGCCTTCAACACTATGCCAATGGAGTTTTACAAAAACATACCATCAGGCTTAAAAATACCATTCTGTCATAGCTCATTTATAATAGTCAGAATTTGAAGAGAATGGGTTTTACAAGTACTTGTCAGAATTCTGCTAGTGAAGATAAATAACTCAATTAAAAACAAGGAATGAGCGCACTGTTGCAAGGAACTGAGAATAGGGCAGTAGAGGGATTAGGAAAACTAACTGCTGGTAGTACAGAATGATTAGATTTCAACTGGTGAGCATGAAGTCTAGATCCCAATGATTCAAAACAAAGTGTCCTTGCTACCTCTAGCTGTAGAAGTAAAGGATTAATACAATAACTGGCAAATCTATTGGTTAATTTTATTTTAAATTGTTCAACATGTTCAAATTATGAGAAGTATTAGATACAACTGTGATGAATTGAAGTTAACTCAGGTGAAATCAACAATTTTATCAAAAATATGAAATTAACCTGAATGGATATTTATTATCAATGAATGTACCTGATGATATTCTTACCAAAAATCCATTAGTTGTTATAACTTTATTTTGAATTACAATTATTTCTACCAGCTTTTCAAAGCTTTGACGTGAAGATGTTCAACTTAAAAATAGTGCTCAACTAAGAACGCTTATATTTTGCACCCTGTTCTAAACTAACTGACATCAGCTACAGCATCAGTAGAATTTTTCAACTTGCTAATCTCACCACCCCAAATTCTCTTGTTCCAGAGTGAAATGTGCAAATATCAAACAGATAGATTCAGGTCACTCAGAACAACCCTCACAAACAAGCTGTCACGTCATGCAATATATACTCACTCATGGAGCTGAAGTACTGGATGACTTCCATTGAATTTTCCTCCAGTAACCATCTAAGAATGAACATGTAGCACCAGAAAATGTAATACTAAGAACCTGGTATAGGCACACATTTTTAGTCAGCTTTGTTGGCTATAAATTTCTCTATTCTCAACTAGAATGAAAATTGCCATTGTAGACCAGTAAGAATGGAACAATTCCCTACTTCATTGATATACTGAACTTTGAAAAGAAATTTAAGTGAAAATGTGACTTTCTTAAAAAGGGATCTACATTTATTTTGCATGCTATTTGCTTTATACTTCAACATGATATTAGAAACAAATTCTTGACAGGTCGTATGTTTCATTTATTCAAAAGCAAAAATTACAAATCAACCAGAAATGCCCAATAAAATAAGGATACAGCAGTACACTGACATTTATGTGCAGTCACTGTATGGAAACTAATGGAGAATTCACCGGATCCATCACAGGGGCAGCATTGTGACATAGCAGCTGGTACATGCAACAGCAACCTGAGTTCAATTCCCGCTGCTATCCACAAGGAGTTTGTATGTCCTCCCCATGACCATGTAGGCTTTATCTGGGTGCTCTAGTTACCTCCCACTTTCCAAAGGATTAGTAGGTGAACTGGTCACATGGGTATAATGGGCAGTGAGGGCTTGTTGGGCTAGAACCATGCTGCATACTTAAATTAAATAAAATTCCTGGGGTGCTGCAGTGTTAAAGCTGTTAGAACAATGCTATTGCAGCTCAGGACGAACTTCTGAGTTCAATTTCAATATTGTCTGTGAGAAGTTTATAAGCATGAATGCCCAGGTTTCCTTTGGGTGCCCTGGTTCCCTCCCACATTACAAATCATTGGTTAACCGGTCATTGTAAATTGCTTTGCATCTCTCAATTTAAAAAAAATGCTAAATTGAAAACACTCTCGGAAACTCAATCTCTTTAGAAGTGCAAACTACTTCTGTACAAGGTATGCAGATATCAGACAACAATGCTCACACACAGACACAAATAAAACACTAATGGATTAATAGAAAATATGCCCACAAAGAAACAAACCATCTGTTCTTCTGTTTTACAAAATAATTTCACAATTATTTTGGAAATGATTTGAAATTATTATTGCCCCTCCCCCAAAGAGGCCAGTCTGTTCTGCTACAAGAGCTATTGTCTCAGGACTCCAGCAGAACTGAAGCATTTAGATAACAGTACTCCAAATGACCATCGTTGGCCAATATAACTCACCCATGTTTAATAAAAAATTACTTAATGAATCTTGGTATAACAAAGCATTTTAATTAATTTGTTGCTTAACAACGACTTCACTCATGACAACGAATGGTAAAAAATACATTTGTAGACCGTCTTCCCAACAGGTCTGTAAAGAACAGTATCGTTTAATCTTTTTTGATTGAAAGGAATCTGTTAAATAAACAAGCCACTTAAAATTGAATTAAAACTCCAAAATCTGCATTCTCAAGCAATTGGCAATTAAAAGCCATTTGATATACAGCTTGCAAGTTTGAGCCCGTCAGAACATCATGGTTTGCTTTTGATTTATTGCGCCTTTACAGAGGTGACTCTTCTGACTTTCCACATCACTCATGGTGGCAATATTCCACACAATAGTTAAAGGTTCTGTACTCTCATTATATGAGTAGTTTGCATAGCAAAGGGTTCTTTAATTTCAAGTTAGAAACCACGAAGAATCAAGGTATTGACAATCATCTTGAATGTTATGATGGAAATGAAGTCTTGAAGGATGCAAACATTGCAGGCAGTATATGAAGGCAGTTCACTATCTGCACCGATTTCCTTCATTTGCAATCAAAAATAAACAGCAATATACTATGCATGAATTCCTCCAGCGCTATTAGGAACTAATAGTTTTATAGTACTATATTGGTAGTATTCTAATTTGATCTGTATTTCATTCATAATTTGCTAGTCACAAACAGTAGTTTGCTTTGTATATACCTTTTTAACTATTTCCATGAAACTTTGTCTAATTGGAGCAGGTGCTTAATTGGGACAAAATGTACTGGTCCAAATTAACCAGAATCCCTGTATTTGGATGGACAGAAGCAACGAGTGATCCAAATTAGGGATGTTTGAGACCATGGCTATTTGGTATTGTGAAAACATTTAAAAACATGTCGCATCAACTGACAGCTAACAATGGAGGAAAACTCTTGACAAAAATACAATGAATGTTTCAGCATAATGTGAATGTACACCAGAAATTGGTCAGAAGTGTCCAGTACGAGCTCACACAGAGAGAGCGCATCTTCTGTGTAAAGGTTTAATTGGAAAGGAATCTAGAGAAGCCTCAGATGCTGATAAACTGAAAATGTTGATCAAGTTTCAAATGGAAATGTTTCCACTTCCAGACAAACCTAAAACTAAAGGGGAAAAGGACAAATTACTCTCAAATTAATCTATAATAAACAGTAACATAATACCAATAGCAGCATATATTGAGTGGAAGGAAACTTGTCTGCAACTAGACTGGTCGGACTACATAACATATTTCTATGCTTAGAATTCCATTCACATCAGAGATAAAAATTCCTCCAGCGATTTTGGAAACCTGCAAAAGCACGAAAAACTACAAAATACTGTATATAACATTGATCACCAGTTAAGAAACACTATTTTAATGAAAGCGGTGGTCCAAATTTTTTTAGCAATCATTTGTACAGAAAATAAGAGCTTAAGATTGCTTTGGTTTTAGTGTTATTTAACCATGCACTTGGTGTAAAAATAGGGCTTCAGGGTGAAGAAGATGCACAAATAATCGAACTAAATGCACTTGCTCTGGAAGCTTAGTTAAAGAGTTCTCAATGATGCAACTCGGTAGTTAAAGGTGACATGTCTGGATTAGAAAAAAATGCAAACAATAACAGCTATCTTCAAATGTGCAGTTATGTCACTTTCAATTTTAGTTGTAATTTATTATAAAATCTTAAGTTAATGCATTTGTGTAACCCAAAATTCATAAATATATCTCTGTATACTTTTGATAAACATCCTAGTTGTTCAATGTTGAAAACAACCAAACTATTGCCCCACCCCTCAAGTTGAAGAATCAAATTTGATTGAGAATTGAGGAATGTTTGTGTTAAAAAATAAAATCAAATAAATTTAATGACAATATTTTAGATCACCTTTCAGATATTTAGATAATTCTTCAGTTCTTCTTCTCAATGTGCACTCATCTTCAGTGACTTGCTCCCAAAATCAAATTGACTAAATGCTGTACCTTTTCATAATTATTTTCCTTGCCTTCCATCAATAAATAAATCAGGTGCACAATTGCCTGCACATTTCCCCACAATCTTATCATATCGAGGTCAGCCATCATCATGACATCTGATGCTACTCAGCATTCACTATCCTTCCCTCTGCTGTGCCTGCCACCTAGTTTGGATGGTCCTCTCAAACTTCATTAAAATAAATTCTAGCAACTGTGACATCAGCACAAACCCTTTCCATACCCCACTAATCAAACAAGACCAACCCAAGAGTAACTTATTTCTACTCTTTTCATCTGTTGAACAATCTTCAGGACACCTCAGACATCAACAACGACCACATAGAGCGCCAGTTCAAAGGTCTTCCAAACTTCCAAATGCACGACCTGTTTCCCATCATCTATTTTAACCTAAAAAAAACTATTTTCATTCATAAATCTATATTAATACTGTCCAATTCCATTACTATTTTCCTAGTGTATTACCGTAACAATATATTCTAACATCTTTATTACTAATACCAAGTTAGTTCATATGTCATTCTCTGCCTTACTTTAATATTGGGGTTATATTTGCTCCCTTCTGATCTGTAGGAACAGTTCTAAAAGTTACAGAATTTTCTGAGAGGAAAAATTGTGTCCACTACCTCCACTGTCAACTCTTTATCAAGTCCTTGAGATGCTGGTCCTAGCTGCAAGGACTTAACCAGCTTTTAGTCCCAATGATTACTTGCAAACCTTTGCTCTCTACCATTTTAAAGATATTTTCTGCATTTTATGTGAATTCTGACAAAATACACAATTTGCCCAACATTTCTTATTCCTTAATATATTTCCATCTCAAATTAATGTTTGCTAACCTTTTCCTACCTGCATTATCTGTTGATGCTTTAAATTTTTTTTTATGCTTCATGCTGGAACACTTCTTTATCCTGCTTTCCCTTATTAATATCTTGGCCCAGCTTTGCCAAGTTCTAGAACTGCACTAATCCACCCCCCCCCCCCCCCCAAGTTTCCTTCTCCATTTGGCAACATAATAAAACTTCTGAGATACAAAAATATGCAAATACTGGAATCTGGAGCAACAATCAACCTATTGGAGGAACAAGACAGGTTGAGCACCATCTGTGCATCAGAATTGACAGCAGAAAGATCGTCGCAGTATTGACAGGAGTAGGGATGAGACCAGGGCCAAGAGTGACAGCTGAACTGAGGAGGGGTGAAGGATGAAGGGCAGAGTGAACCAGGGTTGGGAGGCAAGCTGGAGATAAAAGAAAATAGGTAGTCAGTGGAAACAGACAACAGTGGAGCAAAAAGTGACAATGGAGCCAATTGAGGGAAAAGGAGGAAAGGGAGAGAAAAAAAACTGGTGATAATAGGAACCATTAGTGGATAGTTGAAAAGCAGATAGAACCAATTGAGAGAGAGGAACAAAATTGGTAATGGGAGTCTCAAAGGGATATAGGAAAGGGAATGAAAATGGGAGTGATATCAGAAATGGATTGGAGATAAATACAGATTGAATACAGGAAATATGAGCTAAATGAAATTGAAAATCATTGGGTTGTAGACTATCCAGATAGAATATGAAGTGCTGTTTTTCTAGTTTGCTTTGGCCCTTACCTTTGCTATGAAGACTGTGAAAAGACATTGGGATGTGTGAATAAGAGGGAAGCTGAAATAAAATGCAGCCAGGAGCTGTGAATGGCCATCATGGAAAGGGCACATTGGTCTGCAAATCAGCCATCTTATCTGTCTTTGAGCACTGAATGCAGTATTCAAAGTTTGAGGAAATTAATCGTTGCCTATTTTGGAATGGCTGCTGAAATCCCTGGATGATTTTGAGAGAGGTAGCTCAAGAAGTAGTGTATACTGCCAGTTGTAAAACTTTTAACTTTACTTGCAAACTACAGCTATCCAATTGAATATTTGATTCTTAAAAGCATATACTGCAAAGTATGTAGTAATTCTTTAAAAAGCTAGCCATTGCTTATTTACCAACATCTTTCAGTAAAGTATGTTTCCCCAAATCTTAAAGTCAACTCATGCTTTATATTTTGTTTATATTCAATACACCGATTTCAGATTGACTAAATAATGTTAAACTTTACTTCCATTACTCAGTGAATTTTAAATAGATTATCACCAACAAATTAACTACACTGGTATGCCAAGGTTTTGAATCAGATGAATTGTTGCAAAGCCTAAATTATTTATATAGTAGTGTACAATGGTCTCCGCAATTGTGTAGTTTTCCACTTCAGTCTTTTCAATAACTACCTTTAATGTTTACTCTCTTGAGATTTGTATCCAGAATGCTATTCATACTACTTCGCCAGTGGCATTAGTTACTCCTTTGCCATGCAATATTCTTTGAGGCTTTGAGAAACTTATTTCTGCCAGGGTGGCTGAAATGTTTCCACCGTCTTTGTACAGGTAACAATAAGACAAACTTTGATATTGATACTTCCCCCAAAATAAGGCTTTTACCAACATGACTACCTTTAAAAAAAGATTAGCGATTTCCCAGTGTACATGATCATAAACTCTTCTCAGGCTTACCTGGATCTGGCTGGAAGCCCAGGAAAAGTTTATGACTACTTCTCAAAATTATTAGTCATTCTATTTATAACATTTGAGCTGAATTTCCTTTCTCTCCTGCCATAATTTCTTTCTGCTAATCAATATATGCTTAAACATATTATTTCTACATTGTCTGGCATCCAGTAGTGAGAGGCAACTTTCTCCAACTAAAAACTCTGTTCACTTGTCGCGTGTTCACCCAATGTTTCTAAGCTGTGTTTGTTTTTTTTTAAATTCACATTCAAAAGCCCCCATGGTCTGCCCATTCAAACTCTGTAATGTCTTTAACCTCACTTATTTGCTGTGCTCCTTCATTTCTGGCCTTGAGTATTTTCAAAAGTTGAAAAATCTGGAATTTATTCCCCAAACATTGCCAGTTTTCTTTCGGTCAGCCTCAACTCCCCTTCTGTACTATTTCACCACAACCCTTAATTCTTTAATCAAATATTTATTCCAAGATAGAATTCTAGAAATGCAGCATCTTTGAGAAGAGATTTCTATGCACCTCAGTTTTAAACATCTGGCTCATTTTCCTGTAATCATGTTCCCTTGTTCAGGACTGTTCTGCTCATGAAAACATCCTTACATCGACTGGGACTGTTTGAATAAAGTCAACGCACATTCTCCTGAACTCCATCCAATAAATAGAAACTCAAGCTATCCAATATCTCTTGGATGATAATTCAAGTTATCCTAACAAATTTCCTCAGCACTCAATTGCTAAATCCACATCATAATTACGCAGCATCAAGTATTTTTAGTTGACACTCTCGCAATGTCAATCAAATTTCAGCATATTTTAAGAAATACACAAAAGGAATTCTTATAGGACAAGCGACACAATATCTTTGACTGTGGCAATCTGGAATCGAGCACCAAGGCTTTCAGAATTTCACATCATCTTTCTCAGCACGTGGGTCAGAAATAAGAATTCAGATTTTGGTAGCAACTGTGCTCCCAACATTGTCTCTAAGCCACGTTGATTTCAAACGCATCTTTCAAAGGAAATGTATATGGATTTAAATGTGACATAATTGATTCCAGCCTTATCAGATTTTACTTTCGAGAACGCGGATAAGGAGTAAACCCCAAATAGGTGCACTATGAAATGTTTCACGGATGTAAACGTTGTCATATTTAAATACGGCCACCTGCACTCCATCTTCAGATCATTTTATTTCAATTCTTCCAGGTGTAATTAAACATTCCCGCCCTAAGCAGGAGGGCAAACTGTGTTTCGTCCGAACACACCACTAAATACGGAATTAGGAGATTCAGAGCGGTTGACGGTGTACCTGAACAGCACATTGAGCCCGCTGTTCCACTCCGGCCCAGCGGCCCTCCCTGTCCCGTAACCAAAATGGCGGTGGCCGGATCGCATTGCGCCAGCCTCGCCGCCTTGACTGGGTGGCTGAAGAGAGCAGGTACGGCACTGCAGTATACACCATTCTGACTTACCACACTGCAGCCTTTTTCAGCTCGACCTTACTCCCACTTCGTTTTCCTGCCGATGCTTTTCGTTCCTCAAGTCACGGGTCTCTTTGCTGCCGCCATCTTCCACAAACATCGCCTGCACCGGAATTACGTCAAAGCGTGCTCGTGCGTGGGGTGGATCCGTGGCCCGCGCACACGCAGTTCGTCCGGCCCACGCGTGCAACCGCGCGCGGTTACTTTGCCGTCAGAGTTTCCTTGTTTCTTCCAGCCATTCCGGAGTGACACTATGCACGCTGAATATAATTGTTTCAGTAGCCAAACTAAATCAAATAACCTATTTAACATCCCCCCGCGGCCCACATCTATTTGCGGGGAAAGTCAAGCTAACAATCCCAGTGCTCCGAGGAGCAGTCAACTGAAATGACATGCTCTAACCTAGTATTAACTCCGAGGGTGGACTGTGCATAGTGGGCAGCAGTGAAACATCATTCTGCTGGAAAATCTGGTTGCTCACACCAAGGTAGATACAGCTTGGTGCTTGAAGAACGTAAAGAAACCAAAATATATAGGCAGGAAAATACATTGACGTAAAAGATTGACCCTATTCTAATTAAATAACAAAGGACCAAACGAGTTATATCCACTCATGTTTCTTATTGAATGAGACCAGAAAATGTTGGAAGCATTCAGCAGGTCAATCAACATATGGGAAAAGAGAAAGAACTCGTTTAAACTGTTCTTTTCACGAATCCTAGCTCCTTTGCTATATTTCGGATTTTGTTGAAGATTTCCAACATTGGCAGGTTTTGGAGACATTAAAGACTGCAGTTGCTGAAAATCAGATACAAAAAGCAAAATAGCTGGAGGAACTCAGCACGTCCACAAAGGAGCTGGAAGAACGGAACATTCCTCCATCTCCTTTGTGTCTGCAGTTGTATTTAATTTTCCATTTCCTAAATTCTGATGCATGTTCATCCGAATGGCTGCGAGCGAGAATAGGAAATTTCAAATGCAGATCCTCCTCAGATTAAAAACTCCTGACAGACTCAGCCCGTAGCTATCTATGAACGAGTGTTTATGAGATCAGTGGAATGGATTTGACTGCCGCTGCGGGGCTTAGATCACGGCAACATTACCTGGCAAAGAAACCTGAATAGAGTTATACGCCCTAGTTAGCCTGTTTTTACTTAAATACATTCGGGCTGGCTCAATTTCGACATAGGTTATGAACAATTCTCAGGATCAGAACTCTTTCTTAATCTGGTTAACTCTTATAATGAGGAATTGTTTGAATTAGAACTTAAACATTAATAACTTTATATTAATGCATTTAAGTTTTGAGTGCTACTTTTAATCTTAGTGATTGTTTTTAAAATTAGTCAAAATTATTAAAATCCTTTAATCTCTTGATCTTAATGTAGTTTGAGCGTTTTATACTTTAAATCTTTACATTCTAATTTTTGCAGTTATAACTTATAATGGATTTAGTTTTGACTGACAAATCTTCTGCCACTGACAAATTTTGACAGCCAGTCAGCCTAGGGGTATGGCTTAAACAACTGTCAAAATATTTCTGAAGGAAGAGCCCACTGTTTTGCAGAAGGCCCTCACTGTGCTGGGATTTTGCTGATCTGAAGTGAATTTCAGGAACATGTTCCAGAAAGAGCAGGCATGGCCTTCTACTCTCCTCACTAAATGAGGTCATAACCCTTTGCTTGATAGTATTATTAGAATCAGGAGGTTACAAATCATGTTTATGTACATGCCTGCTATGGCTAATGGCCCAAAGTCCAATGTAGATGTTTGATTTTCAGGTGCTGTTTCTCAAAGTACATCTCAACTCCAGGTTCACAAAACCTCATTATCATTTTACAAATGTTATAGATTGTTATTAGCAACGTAAGAAATCTTCCTGTGACAATTTCCTTATCACTTTTTAGTAACATAGCACTGCAAGATTTGGTTATGTTTAAAATGCCTCTCAACTATTATTTAGTATATTTACATTTTTGTCATGATTTTAACACCGGACCATACAGAAAATTGGTCCTTTAGCTTAGAATGTGGTGTAATTTTTGAAATCCATTAAAAACTGGATGACTCAAGAGGAAAAAAAATTGTCCAAATATAGAAGAAACAAGTGAGTGTACTTCAGAGATGAGTGCCAAGATTGATAATTTGCAGTAAACATTATTTAGAAGGGATGACAGAAATAAAACCGTTTTACTTTTAGATTTGATGATTGGTTTTATAAGTGACAAAAAGTTGTTAGCAATAAACAAAAAATCTGAGTAGGAGAGGGAATTAATCTTCCTATCCAAAATCATTATATCCATCATAATACTGCACACTTCATTCTCACTCTCTTTAGAATTGAAGTCCATGTTTCCTCAACCATGTCTCAATTGGTAACACATTTTCCCAAGTCAGGAAGCTTTGGGTTCAAGTCCCACTCAAGAGAACACAAAATTGTGCCCTGTACAGTACCGAAAGAGCACTGCAACCTTGGAAGTCCCACCTTTAACTTGGGAGGTCAAATTGTGACTTATCAAATCTCAAGACATTAACTTGAAGAGTATGGGAGCAATCCTTGCTATCTCAACCAACATTTGTCCCTCAATTAATGGATTATCTAGTCATGATTACACTACTTGTTGGAGCCTACAGGATACAAATTGATGCAATACTACAGCACATGACAATAAAGGTTTTCTTTGGTTATAACACATCTTTCAGACTAAAATCAGAAAATGCAGCAGATATTCTAGTCGAGAAATACTGTTGGAAAGAAACAGAATGAAAACTATAGGCCAATGGATGACAATAAATCATGCACTAAAACATTTTAATTATTCTCTTGCTACAGTTGGTGACATGTCTGCGATTTCTTACATGTTTTTTTAATCTTATTTCCAGCACCTTCAGTATTTGCCTCTCTCGAAAGGGAACACTGAACTATGTGAACATTGTTTTACTGAACACCAATAGAGCAAAAGACTAAATACATAAAGAGGTCATCAGCTTTCAAAAACTGAGCCTCTCCTCAAGGACCCCACTTTACTTTCATTTATGTGCTTAAATAACTGTCACTTTCAATTCCCTCCAGCCCAGAATATTCTAGCTACACATACTAGCTCAAAATAACTTTGCTTTTTTTTATATAAACGGAATCCACTTTTTAGTTTTTTTTTGTTCAACCACAGCCCAGTCTCATGCCCATTTATTTTCTTTGCCCTGCCATTCATTGATTTGAATGGCCTTTAGCCAATATGATTTGAAAGCTGACTTGAACAATTTATTTATTACTGAGTCATTGTTCCCAAAGCAATCAGCAGTACTTAACCATGAATCCAGAGAGAACAAATACAAAAAGCAGAAAAAGTGGCTGGAACACTTGAACATTTTGGATCGACACGCACTGCCACCTCATAAGCTACTATTTGAATTGAAATCTCAACCACGTGCTTGCTACCTGCAAAAAAAAAGCCAAAGTGTGCAGAAGCCTATAAAATGTCTTTAATTTATAATCACTCAGTTGCAAAGCTGGTTTTGAAAATGGGTCTTAAAATAGCAGCATTGTTGGTACAAAATGCAAGGCACAGCATGTAGTATTGCCACTTCCAGGAACCTGTATTCAATTCTGATAAATGGGTGCTGTCTTTGTGGAGTTTGCATGTTTTCTTTTGACTGCTGGGTCTTCTACTGCATGCACTGACTTTGTCTTGTTTCCCAAAAACACGCTTATTAGTTAACTGGCACTGTAAAATGTAACTTAGGGAAGTGGAAAGCAAGCTGAAGGGATAGGCACTGGCATGGAGCTGTGTGGCTGAATGACCTCCAGTACATGAACTTTTTGACCAACTCCACAGGAGTTTTATTTCAACAACTACTCGTGAAGAGAAGACAAATGGTACTTATAACATTTTCCACTTCATTTCTAGAGGTGAAGAATTTACAGCAAATTAGATTTAGAAAAACAGTACAAGAGCCAGAAGATTTACATGAGTACATCAAATAATGTCAATCTTTTAATGAAACTGTAGAAAGCAAGTTGAGACACCAGGTCTTCACCTCAACATCAAAATGTAAGCACACTCCCCAAGTTCAATCTTCAGACCATAACCAGTCTCAGATGAGTTTAGTCAGTGAGGGAAGGGCAAAGTTGGCCTTAACCTCTCCCCAAGGAGCTTGCGTGCATTCCTACTATGAAACAAAAAAGGAGCCAGGGTGCTGAGAATGGGTCACAAGATTTCACTTTGTCAGTAGTGACAGTTAGAAAATTGACACACAAGGGCACCTGGATATCTGAGTAAAAAAAATAACTTATCTGTAGCAATTCCAGAGTATATTTACATTCAGGGACTCATCAAATGTGCTACTAAATGACTTTGGATGTAGAAATAACCCAGAAGATTATCAGGTCTTCAGGTTGTGTGACTTGTTTGGTCTGTTCAAGCCACAGTTTCTCCATCTTCACTTTTTAAAACGACTTGGTGCCAGTGTGAAGCACCAGTGCCAATTTCCAATGGAAAAACATTGGAAGGAGTTATTGACTGGAGCCAGTAATATTAATACTGGAAGCTTCGCTTGGTCTGAATGTCGTCAAGAATCTGCTGCAGCTCTTCGTCTTCAAATCGACCTTCCAAGCTGAATTCAAGAAATGGAAAACGGTGAAGAAAAAGACAAGATATGAAAATATTGCAAACACAAGAAAATCTGCAGATGCTGCAAATCCAAAGCAACACAGACAAAATGCTGAAGGAACTCAGCAGGCTAGGAAGCATCTATGGAAAAAGAGTAGACAGTTTCACGCAGAGACCCTTCACCAGGACTAATAAAAGATCTCGGCCTGAAACATCGACTGTCTACTCTTTTCTGTAGGTGCTTCCTGGCCTACTGAGGTCTTCCAGCATTTTGCGTGTTGCTTTGAATAGATTGCAACCTTTGCAGACCCTATTACAAAATCCATCCATTTCATACAAAGCCAACTTGAAAGATTAGTTGTTTCTCTCTGCACAGATATTGCATGACATCCTGAGTATTCTTCCGTTTTGTGTTTCATTCATTTCTATCAAGCAAGAAGTTTAGAGGAGACATCGGGGTAAGTATTTTTTTTATTACACGGAGTGTTGTGAATGCCTGGAATGATTTGCCAGGGATGGTGGTGGAGGCTAAAACATTAGGGGTATTTAAGAGCCTCTTGGACTGGCACATGGATGAAAGAAAAATAGAGGGTTATGGAGTAGTGTGGGTTCAGTACTTTTTTTTAAGGATCATATGGGTCGGTACAACACGGAGGGCTGAATGGCCTGAACTGTGCTGTAATGTTCTATGGTTCGTTTTTTCTACAAGGATCAATAAATTATCCAAAGACAAAAATCACACATCATTTGCACTAAAAGCTGGCACAATTAGTCACAGGACCACAGTGAGCTCAGTCTCCTTAAGGGCAAACACTCAGACGATGTTTTATAGACAAAAAGAATGAACATAAACCTTGTCCTTAGAAATCCAAGCACAAGTATAAAAAGGACCTCTTAAATTTGACCATTCTGAAAATATTACTTATAGTCTTAACTTGTTTTCTTTAGCCGCATTTTGAGTGACATCCCAAACAGGATTCTCAAGTTGGGTGATGCCGACCATGGCTTAACAAGCACTGATTGTCATTTAGACAATTTCCACAAGATCACCATTGCAAAAACAATCCAGAAGCTAATAGTTGAATGTTTAGAGTGGTAGCATTCTCATTAAAAATACAGCTGATAATTAATTTGCAAAGTTAAAGTCTGGAAACATCCGTATATTATGCATTCTTATAACGTGAGCAGATAGAACACTGACCTGGGAATAAGAGCTTTGGCCTCTTCAGCTGTTTCAGGACACAAGTTAGCCAGGCTGGCCAGCTCAAATTTGTGCAATTTCTTCTGTAACAGCAGACTGCAAGAAAGGCATTCCAATAAAACTACACTACATCAACTCTTTTCAGTTGTCACTGCATGATTAGACATAACAAGTGAATAAATTCCAAGCATGAATACTTCATATGCCCCCTGCTGTACTCACTGTACACCCATGTTTGTGTAGCCAAGTTTCCATCAAACTCAATATATAAACTTGCTGATGACACCACAATTGTAGACTGTATCTTGGGTAATGATGAGTCTGAGTACAGAGAGGAAATTAAGAACCTGGTGGCATGGTGCAAAGACAATAACCTATCCCTCAACGTCAGCAAGACTAAGGAATTGGTTGTTGACTTCATAAGGAGTAGCGGACCGCACGACCCCATCTACATCGGTGGTGCACAGGTGGAACAGGTCAAAAGCTTTAAGTTCCTCGGGGTGAATATCACAAATGACCTGACTTGGTCTAACCAAGCAGAGTCCACTGCCAAGAAGGCCCACCAGCGCCCTTACTTCCTGAGAAAGCTGAAGAAATTTGGCCTGTCCCCTAAAACCCTACCTAATTTTTATAGATGCACCGTAGAAAGCATTCTTCTAGGGTGCATCACAACCTGGTATGGAAGTTGTCCTGTCCAAGACCGGAAGAAGCTGCAGAAGATCGTGAACATAGCCCAGCACATCACACAAACCAGTCTTCCATCCTTGGACTCACTTTACACCCACGCTGTCGGAGCAGTGCTGCCAGGATAATCAAGGACACAACCCACCCAGCCAACACACTTTTTGTCCATCTTCCCTCTGGAAGAAGGTTCAGGAGCTTGAAGATTTGTATGGCCCGATTTGGGAACAGCTTCTTTCCAATTGTGATAAGACTGCTGAATAGATCCTGACCCGGATCTGGGCCATACCTTCCAAATATCCGGACCTGACTTGCACTACCTTACTTTCCCTTTTCTATTTTCTAATTATGATTTATAATTTAAATTTTTATTATATTTACTCAGATTTGTACTTCAGGGAGCGCAAAGCGCAGAATCAAATATCGCTGTGAAGATTGTATGCTCTAGTATCAATTGTTTGGTGATAATGAAGTAATTATTAAAATGAATTGATTGTACTCTCCATTTTTATAGGTATCCTATGAAGTTAGGTACATGATTCATTCCCAAAGTATGAACATTATCCATATACAGGCTTCTTCAACCTGCATTTTTTTTTAGAATCAATTAAGTCAATAATTCAGTGACACTTACATATGACAAAATTAACCTTAGTTAAAAATTCAGTCAAGACAATGTCCACAGCAGCAAAAAATTCCTTTGGAGCCAAGATGAGATAATGATGAAAAGTTAAAATAATTTTGATAATTGTCTGAGCATGGGTGAGAGAATAGAGTTAACCAGATTTCTTCACCTTTATTTGTGAAACTATAAAGTACATGCAAGAGTTTAGGGATAATTGATGAATTACTGAAGATAAAAACTGAGTGTTATTAAGTAGTAAGGAGTAACACCTTGAGAATCACAGACGAGAGATTCTAGCTACTTGTTTAGTGACAAACTAAGCAAAATTACAAAGGAAGGTGGAGCAATATGTCACGTAACTGTGACAATATTACAATATAAAGAGCACTTAAACTTTATATATTGGTGCTCAACTTGGGAGCCCAAGGTTTCATTGTGTGCACTTGTATACATTGAAGTACCAATTACACACTCAATAAAACTCAGATAACCTGCTCTTCAACCATCTGGAAATATCCTCAATCAGCTCACTAGGTAATATTTACTACTTTGCTCTGCAACTCACCAGCTGCCCAGCTCCTGCACTCCCACCTGCCTTTCCACAGCCCATTCCCATATCAGGGTTCCAGTTCCCCTGCTCCCCTCCAACTCTCCGGCACCACTGTTTCAGAACACCCAGTTAACTGCCATTACCTCAGTTTCTGGACTCTTTCTAAAATCACCAGGGATCCACTTTATACTGTCCTTCTAAACTCACCAGGTTCACTGAAAAATTTATTAGTAATATCTAAATAAAGTGAATTGAAATGTGTTTGGGTGTTTAAATAACCTCCAACAGACCTGAAAGTCTCCCAGACCAGCAGTCTCAAGAGTCCCAGATAATCAAAATTTTACTGTACATCTTCATACTTTTAAGACTCCTCAATTGCAATCAATTATTAGCAACTTTACTAATTAGTACAGATATGAAAAGCACATAGAAATGATGAAGAATATAGTTTCACAGAAGTGTGCAGCAGACCCAATCTCATCCTACCCCCCCCCCCCACCTCTTTGAGAAAACATATTAAGGTCAGACTTCAGTAAATGAGGCATTCGGCCTTCAAAAAGCTTACACACTGACCTTCTCACACTTGCAATGGTCTCCCTGTTTTTGAACCGGCTGAACCTGGCTGTGTAGTTCAACGTTTTCATGAAAACCTCTGAAAGCTCCTGTTCATCCTCTGCACTCTCATTCTGTTGTTTCCTGTGTTCCAGCAGCATATGAACTTCAGAGTTCAACAGTGTCTCTGAACTCTCGAACTCTGAGGGAACACAAAATTCATCCAAATTATGCCAATACAAATAACTTTTCCAATCAAATCGCTTCTAAGATTTTTTTGTTGTCTAAGATCTCTCCAGTCTAAAGAGAGGACGGTAGGGGGAGGGGTGGAATTTAGGGAAGAGAGGGATCGGCAGGGTTGGAGGAGGGGGCATAGCGGGGGGGGGGGGAGAAAGAGGACGAAGGGGGACGAGGACCGGCGGTGGGGCGAGGAGTGAAAGGAGGGAATTGGTTTGTAGACGGGAGGGGGGTTATAAGTGTTGGGGAGATGATGCAGTAGCAAAATTCGGCTCGGCCCTTGCCATCCCCCCTCCCGTGTCCCTGCCGCTGTCGCCAGGTTTCATTGGGTATCGGGCCCATCGCCTTCGGCTACCTTTGGGGAAGACGAGCTGCGAGGCGTCCTCCTCCACGTCTCCCACTCGGGCCTCGGTGCCGCACGCCGCCATCTTCACAGGAAATGGGCAACACGCATGCGCAGAGTCGGCGATGCCGGGGAGGGATGGCGGCCGCTTGCTTATTGCACCGATCTATCCTGAGTAACTTCAGTGCCGGGCTTGCGTGGCTTCAGCTAGAAATGTACACTTTTTTTGTGCTACGTTAATGTCCCAATCTTTTGTCTGTTCAAAATCCGGAGATTCCTGCGGATGTATTGCACCCATTCGTTAGCAACATACAGAAAATGCTGGAGGAACTCAGCAGGCCGAGCAGCATCCATGGAAAGAATGAACGTTCAGTGTTTCGGCCAAGACACTTCATCTAGACTATAAAGGAAGGGGAAGGTGCCAGAAGAAAAAAAGATAGGGGAGGGGAAGGATAAGGTAATAGGTAAAGTAGAGATCTCAACCTGCAAAAACTAATTTCAGGGAGGTAGCACTTCCACCCCCTCCCCCCGTCGACCTCCAAGGGTGTAAGTCAGAGCAAGAAGGTGGGAGGAGGGGAACAAAAAGTACAAGATAGTAGGTGTGGTGAACTACATATACCTGTCTGGACATGCCCCCTGCTGACTGCTCCTGTGGCTCCTCCCACAGACCCTGGTATAAAGGCGATTGAGGTCTGAACCCAGCCTCTCAGTCTCCAGGGTGTAGTATGGTGGTCAACCATTGCTTGTTCCTTCATCCAGTCAATAAAAGCCCATATCTCGCCTTTACGTCTCAGAGTGAGTTATTGATGGTGCATCAGTAGGTGATAGGTGAAACCAGGAGAGGGGTAGGAGTGAAGTAAAGACCTGGGAAGAGATTAAGGGCTGGAGGAGGAATCTGATAGGAAAGGACAGAAGACCATCAAAGAAAGGGAAGGGGGAGGAGCACCAGAGAGAGGTGATGGGCAGGCAAGGACATAAGGTGAGAGAGGGAATGGTGAAGGAGGTAGAGTGGGGGTAATTACCGGAAGTTTGAGAAATCGATGTTCATACCATCAGGTTGGAGGTCACCCAGATGGAATACAAGGTGTTGCTCCTCCAACCTGAGTGTGATCTCATTGCTGAAGTAGAAGAGGGCATGGACTGACATATGGGAATGGGAAGTACAAACCCCATTTCCAGAAAAGTTGTGATATTTTCCAAAATGCAATAAAAACAAAAATCTGTGATATGTTAATTCACATGAACCTTCATTTAACTGACAAAAGTACAAAGAAAAGATTTTCAATAGTTTTACTGACCAACTTAATTGTATTTTGTAAATATACACAGATTTAGAATTTGATGGCTGCAACACACTCAATAAAAGTTGGGACAGAGTTAAGATTGAAAAGTGCACAGAATATTCAAGTAACACCAGTTTGGAAGACTCCACACTAAGCAGGCTAATTGGTAGCAGGTGAGGTATCATGACTGGATATAAAAGTAGCGTCCATCAAAGGCTCAGTCTTTGCAAGCAAGAATGGGTCGTGGCTCACCCCTTTGTGCCAAAATTCATGAGAGAATTGTTAGTCAGTTCAAAAGGAACATTTCTCAATGCAAGATTGCAGAAAAATTTAGGTCTTTCAACATCTACAGTACATAATATTGTGATAAGATTCAGACAATTCAGAGACATATCAGTGCGTAAAGGGCAAGGTCGGAAACCACTGTTGAATGTGCGTGAACTTCGATCCTTCAGGCGGCACTGCCTAAGAAACCGTCATGCTACTGTGACAATTATAGCCACCTGGGCTCGGGAGTACTTTGGAAAACCATTGTCACTTAACACAGTCCATCGCTGCATCCAGAAATGCAACTTGAAACTGTATTACACAAGGAGGAAGCCATACATCAACTCTATGCAGAAACGCCAGCGAGTTCTTTGGGCCCAAGCTCATCTCAGATGGACCGAAAGACTGTGGAACCGTGTGCTGTGGTCAGATGAGTCCACATTTCAGCTAGTTTTCAGAAAAAACAGGCGTCGAGTTCTCCATGCCAAAGATGAAAACGATCATCCTGATTGTTATCAGCGAAAGGTGCAAAAGCCAGCATCTGTGATGGTATGGGGTGCATCAGTGCCCACGGCATGGGTGAGTTGCATGTATGTGAAGGTACCATTGACTCTGAGGCGTATATTAGGATTTTAGAGAGACATATGTTGCCATCAAGGCAATGTCTCTTCCCAGGACGTCCATGCTTATTTCAGCAGGACAATGCCAGACCACATTCTGCACGGGCTACAACAGCATGGCTTTGTAGACACAGAGTGCGTGTGCTTGAGATTGAGAAAGGTGGGGGGTGGGGGGAGCTGTTGGAAATGGACCAGCTAAATTTAAGGGCAGGGTGGAAGTTGGAGGCAAAGTTGATGAAGTTGAAGAGCACAGCATGGGTTCTGGAAGCAGCACCGATACAGTTGTCAATGTAGCACAGGAAAAGTTAGGCAATGAAGTATACACCAGTAGTGTATACTCAGAACATGGACTGTTTCATGTAGCCAACAAAAGGCAACCATAGTGGGAGGGGCCAAAGGAGAAATTATTGAGCGTGAGGACCAGTTCCACCAGACAGAGGAGAGTAGTGGTGGAGGGGAACTTGTTGGGTCTGGTGTCCAGAAAGATTGGGAGGTAGTTTTGGGTGATTGGAGTTGTATGGAGGAAGGCAAATGGCAGGTTTCTGGGAAATGGGAAAATCAGCTGCTGATTGAGGATTGTGGTATTTTATCATCCTGAGATAATGAGAGTAGACTGGATTTAAATAAAAGAAGGAAGGCAGAATTTAAGGTTTTGTTGTGTTTTAAATGTGGACCTGTTTCTGATATCAATCTAATTAGATTAATTAATATTTGAAAAAGCATTAGGAGGTATTCTGGGCACAAAACCTTTAAGAGATGGGACACTCAGTATTTTGTAAAGATAGTAAGCAATGTGAGAAAGCTTTGGGGTTAAAAGCTGTGGCAGGAAGGAAAGTAACACCCAAGAAATTATAGTGAATGACAGTGGGTTTGGGGAATAATCTCCAGTGGCTTGATGTATCTGTGGACCAAGTTAAAAATAATTTAGTCAGGGAAAAGTTGTGGACCCTAAATGTTTAAAAGTGTACCCATCCCATCCAGGAGTCTCTTAAAAGACCCTATTGTTTCCACCTCCACCACCGCCGCTGGCAGCCCATTCCATGCACTCACAACTCTCTGCGTAAAAACTTACCCCTGACACCTCCTTTGTACCTACTTCCAAGCACCTTAAAACTATGTCCTCTTATGCTAGCAATTTCAGCCCTGGGAAAAAGCCTCTGATAATCCACACAATCAATGCCTCTCATTATCTTGTACACCTCTATCAGGTCACCTCTCATCCTCTGTTGCTCCAAGGAGAAAAGGCCGAGTTCACTCAACCTATTCTCATAAGGCATGCTCCCCAATCCAGGCATCATCCTTGTAAATCTCCTTTGCACCCTTTCTATGGCTTCCACATCCTTCCTGTAGTGAGGTGACCAGAACTGAGCACAGTACTCCAAGTGGGGTCTGACCAGGGTCCTATATAACTGCAACATTACTTCTTGGTTCTTAAACTTAATCCCATGATTAATGAAGGCCAATGCACCATATGCCTTCTTAACAACAAAGTCAACCTGTGTAGCAGCTTTGAGTGTATTATGGACTTGGACCCCAAGAACCATCTGATCCTCCACGCTGCTAAGAGTCTTGCATTAATGTCATCTTCTGCCATCCAGTAAGTTTTTACGCAGAGAATTGTGAGTGCGTGGAATGGGCTGCCAGCGGTGGTGGTGGAGGTGGAAACAATAGGGTCGTTTAAGAGACTCCTGGATGGGTACATAGAAAAATAGAGGGCTTTGGATAAGCCTAGGTAGTTATAAGGTGAGGACATGTTCAGTACAGCTTTGTGGGCCGATGGGCCTGTATTGTGTTGTAGGTTTTCTATCTTTCTGTGGATGGAAACATGAAAGATGCATGTGAGTGAAAAAGAGAAGTGTAAAAAAGCCCTTACTTGATCAGAGTGCGAGTAGAAGGTCACTTCAACAAAAGTATATTGTTTTACTCAGATCTGTCTTTGATTATGGATGTATTGCTTATGGATCAGCCTCACCAGCAGTGCCAAACTGACTAAATAAAGTTTGAGCTCAAGCATTGAGATTATGTTGTGGTGCAATTAAATCATCCCCAATTTCACCACTACTCGTAGAAATGGGCAAAGTACTCTTATATCTATGCAGGCTACAGTTAGCAATGGTTTATTGGGTTAATATAAGAGGGCAGAAGGTTGATCATTCAACATTGGCATCAATAGTAGAGTGTTGGGAGCACTGCATTGGTAAGGTCTTCACTTTTGGGTGGATGGGAAATGAATGGGCACAAAATCTTGGGTTGTTTAATGTGGAATATAGTCCCAATGTACCTTTTCTGCCACTTCTCCATGGCTTTTCCCTTTGTCTGTGGTTGATTTAAGCCTTCAAGAAAAGATCAAGATGAAGAATGAGTGACACATAAAGTTCAGCAAATGTGTCTACCCTGTTTAAGATTTCTGGTGAAAGTGTTTAGGAATGTTGTGTCAGCCATCAGGATGGTGGGATGGAGAGAAGGCTCTAGAGAGAGTAGGGTGAAGAGAGATTTCTGATGGACAGTAGTCGGTTTTGTGGTCTTTTAGAGGGAGATGTAGAGAGGAGAGGATCAGGAAACATGCCTGGAGGATCCTATCTGAAGGGAAGACCTTAATGTAAGGAGTGCCTCACAAGACAAAGAAGGGAAGTTTTACCCCTGATTGGTGATGAGAATTCAGCACAGGAAGTAAGGTGGTACACCCAACTATTACAGACAAGAGCTCCAAAGTTTATGTGCTCATTTAGATTGGTTTAATTGTAATGGGCCCTTTATTTTTTTTTCTTTTTCCTATTAACTGTTTGCTAAAGCTGAAATTGGTAAATATACTTTCTTTATAATTTTATGCAGTGTATGATCTGTTATGTCTGGCAAATGATATTTGTGTATGGGCAGTACTTACACAGCATTCACTTAAATTGAAGTTCCTTTAATCAGAATTCCCAACATTCCTGTTTGGTTGATCCCCAAATCATACCGTCCCTGGACATATATTGTTTAGAAAGGTGGCCTGCTCACTGCTGAGTCACATGGCTGTTAGCAGAGTTAACTAAAGATCCAAGCTGGCATATGAGCTCTGGTGAGGGTGTTACATTTGTGGGGGCTCATCCGGGATTCAAATGCTCTGTGACTGCTGTTTAAGGATTGATTAAGCAGTTTGTGTGTTTAAGCCAGTGTTTAAACTAGTGTCGGGGAAAGTAATTACTGTTCACTATTATGGATGCCGCAGGGATAAAGGTTTGGTGCGATTCTAAGAGGTTATCCATAAACAGTAGTTGTGTTCTGAGCAGGGTGGATATTTAAAGTCCCAACGACCTGCTACTCAGAGTGCTGAATTGGGTAAGTTATGCTGGTTGAATGGCATTTTGACTAATTGGCTGGTAAGGATGTCATGTTAGCCCAGAAAACAGTGATGTAACTGAAGTTGCACTGCCTGATGCATTAGGAGAACCTAGAGAGGTGGGGCTATGGGCAGTCTGTATTCTTAGAGAAGGGGGGAATGTAGCTGAGGGTGCAGACTTTAAAGACAAGTTGCTTGTAGCTGAGGGTGAAGATGAGTTCTTCTCATTTTTGCGAAGTGAGGGAAAGTGGTTGTCAGATGTAAAAGGTCTATTGGGTCCTGCAGTGGTTGATCTAAATTCTGAGTTGGCTTTGGCAATTATATTACTAGCTGATAAATGCCAAAGCATACCTGTGGAGAACCAAAATTATTGGAGGCTGAGAATGTTCTCCAGAGTCAGGTCTACCCCCGATGGGGAAGAAGGATATGAGACTTGGTCAGAGGAGACACCTTAGTTATTGGATGAGTGGCAGTGCTCAGATAATATGAAAAGACAGCGACTGGTAGAGAGTCTGATAGGTCCAGCTGCTGAGGTGGTGAGGTCCCTAAAGGTTGAAAACCTGTTGGTTATGTCTGTGGACTACATGCAAGCATTAGAAAATGACAGAGCTTACAATGAGGTTTAGGCACATTCCAGAAGAAAGGGGAAAAACTCTCTGCCTACATTTTCAGATTAGAGTGAACAGATTGGCATCTCGGAGAGAACATACTCTAATCAACCTATCAAGGGAAATACTAAAGTGAAAAACCCTATTCCTGAAGGCTTAGTGGGACCAAGTTTGAGTGTATCCATACAGATTGAGGGTATTTATGCTAGAGCCATACTTGACACAGGTTCTCAGGTTACTCAACTCTACAGATCCTTTTACAACCCTATTTGACACATTTACCATTGATGCCACTCAATGCCCTAGAAATTGGGGCCTTAGTACTGATGATTACCCATACAGTAGTTACTTGTCATTGAATCAGAAGTTTTTGGAAGCATATTTTGGAGTAGCTGAGATCTTTGAAATATTAATGTTGGTTTGTCCAGATCTGGTTGAAAAGGTGAAACTTCCATTATTGTGGAAACAAATAGTCCCATTGCGAGAGGACTCATGGGAGCACGCAAGGAGAGAAAATGGAGAGAATTTTTTGAAAACCTTATCTATCCATCCAGTGTTCAGAGCTGTTTTTGAGAACGTGCAAGTTCCTCCTAAGCAGGATGGTGAGCATAAACAAGGAACTGTATGGTACACCCAGTCAAAACTCACCATATTACATCCTGGGAAAATAGCTTGAGTGATGGGAAAGCCCAAATTCCCTGGAATGCCTGATGCTGAGGCCCTTCTGGTGGATGCTCCAAAGGATCACAATAAAGAGTCATGCTTACCTGCTATAATGCTGGTGGGACCTAAACAGGAGAAACCTTTGGCTGTACATGTAAACAGGATGACAGTGACTGTCAGAAACTCCTCGAGAGAGAGAGGTCACCCTCAGATGTGGGATACCAATGGCACATCTTTCCCTGGTCAAGTCAAGTCGTCGAGTCACTTTTATTATCATTTCGACCATAACTGCTGGTACAGTACATAGTGAAAATGAGACAACTTTTTTCAGAACCATGGTGTTACATGACACGGTACAAAAACTGGACTGAACTACTTAAAAAAAATAACACAGAGAAAGTTACACTAGACAAAAGTGCACAAAAACAGTGCAGGCATTACAATAAATAATAAACAGGACAATAGGGCAAGGTATCAGTCCAGGGTTTGGGTATTGAGGAGTCTGATAGCTTGGGGGAAGAAACTGTTACAGAGTCTGGCCGTGAGAGCCCGAATGCTTCGGAGCCTTTTCCCAGACAGCAGGAGGGAGAAGAGATTGTATGAGGGGTGCATGAGGTCCTTCATAATGCTGTTTCCTTTGCAGATGCAGCGTGTAGTGTAAATATCTGTGATGGTGGGAAGAGAGACCCCGATGATCTTCTCAGCTGACCTCACTATCTGCTGCAGGGTCTTAAGATCTGAGACGGTGCAATTTCCGAACCAGGCAGTGATGCAGCTGCTCAGGATGCTCTCAATACAAACCCTGTAGAATGTGATGAGGATGGGGGGGTGGGAGACGGACTTTCTTCAGCCTTCGCAGAAAGTAGAGACACTGCTGGGCTTTCTTGGCTATGGAGCTGGTGTTGTGGGACCAGGTGAGATTCTCTGCCAAATGAAGTTTGGTGCTCTTTATGATCTCTACCAAGGAGCTGTCGATGTTAAGTGGGGAGTGGTCACTCTGTGCCCTCCTGAAGTCAACAACTATCTCTTTTGTTTTGTTCACATTAAGAGACAGGTTGTTGGCTCTGCATCAGTCCGTTAGCCGCTGCACATCCTCTCTGTAAGCTGACTCCTCATTCTTGCTGATGAGACCCACCACGATCATGTCATCAGTGAACTTGATTATATGTTTTGAGCTGTGTGTTGCAGCACAGTCATAGGTCAGCAGAGTGAACAGCAGTGGACTGAGCACGAAGCCCTGGGGAGCCCCCATGCTCAGTGTGATGGTGTTGAAGATGCTGCTCCCGATCCGGACTGACCATAATACCTAGTTTTCTGGTGAGAAAACCAGGAGAGAGACAGTTTCCTGGATTGGGAAAGTTAACAGCAAAGACATTCAACTTTGATGACTCTGGTACCTGAGGAATGGAAAAGGAGACTAACGGAGAGGATGTTGAAGCTCAAGGGTGTCTTTTCTACTGACAAATTTGATGTGGATTGCTCCAGGAGAACTTTCCACACTATTTGAGTGACGGAGGATGCCCCTTTCAGACAGAAGTCTCGATGGTTAGCACCAGCAGAGGTCTAAGATGTTCAGCAGCACCTGTTAAAACTGAGGGAAGATGGCATTATCACGGAGTCAGGAGTTCCTATGTGTCTCCCATAGTGGTGGTGAGGAAGAAGAATGGGAAGGTACAAATGTGTGTTGACTATCCGACACGGAACCGACATACAGTCTCAGACCAATATACTGTTCCATTGATCAAGGATGCTTTGGCCTGCCTGAGTGGAGCAAAATAGTTCTGTGTGTTGGATCTAAAGAGTGAGTATTATCAGATGTCCTGTTGGGGACATGAACTTTTGGGAGGTACTGGTGCACTTGGACAATATCATAGTGTTTGGGTGCACACTCGAGGGACATGTGAACGAGTCTACTGACGGCACTAGACTGCCTGAAAGCTGTAGGGTTAAAACTGTCACTGGACAAGTGCCAGTTCTGTAAGATGCTAGTCAACTACATTAGACATGTAGTTTTACAGGACGGAGTAGCTATGGATCCATCCAAGACAGATGCGGTGACCGCATGGCCAGGGCCCAAAGAATGTGAGTGCTCTGCGCTCAATCCTTGGATTCTGTGGGTATTACTGGAGATTTGTGAAGGACTACTCCAGAGTAAGCCACCCTTTGAATAAGTTTCTGTATAGTTACCCCCCCCCCCCCCACAACCTTTGGGGGAGAAAGGGAGGGCAATGAATGAAAAAGGCAAGGTTTATCTTAGCCCTTTGGAGTCTATTGGGAAAGATGGGATGCAAAATATGAAGAGGCCTTTCAGCTGCTGAAAGAGTTGCTGACTAAAGCACGTGTGCAGGCCTTTGGAAAACCCTAGTTGCTGTATGTACTGCATACAGTTGCCAGCAATGAGGGCTTAGGCAGTATTCTGTATCAGGACCGAGGTAAAGGATTGAGACCTGATTCTTTCATCAGCCCAAGTCTGTCACCCTCCAAATAAAACTAGCCTATGCATAAATTGGAGTTTCTGGCATTGAAATAGGTCATGGTGGATGAGTTAAGTGACCATCTGTATGGTGCCAAGTTTGAGATGAAGGCTGACAACAATCCACTGAAGTTGGATGCCACTGGTCATTGCTGGTTGGTGGTGTTGGTGGTGATTTCAGCCTGATGTATTGGCGGGGAGTTGGAACATAGATGCTGATGCTTGTCCCTGTGTTCGCATGAGGTGCTGGAAATGGAAGGACAGTGGAAGGGTGTTCCTGACTCTGGTATTGAAGTAACGCGTCAGTTTTCCACAGTGGGGAAATTAGAGGCAAGCTTGCAGCATGATGGAGCTGTGGATGATTTAGTTGTGCTATACCACAAGCACATTGCAACGTTACTGCTCTGGATATGAAGCAGTTGCCTGACGAGTCTTGTGGAATTGGCAGCAGCCCAGTGAGACATGCCTTGTATATGTGTAATTTGGTTGTCTATTGTCAAAAGGGATTTGCCCAATTAAGAGTCATATCTCCTCCAGACAGACCTCAGTGTTCCCAGTTGGTTTTGCCTGAGAAGTTCCAGAGGATTGTACTAAAGTTACTTCATGCTAATTCAGGTCATTTGGGTTTGGCAAGACCTACGGATTGATCCGAGATCAGTTCTATTGGCCCCCAATGAAGTCTAAGGCTGAAGAGTACTGTAAGTCATGTATCCAATTGGAGGAAGATGCTGCCTATGAGAGTTGCTCCATTATCTCACTTACAGAGTATGGGACCACTTGATTTAGTATATATGGATTTCCTCTCCATAGAGCCTGATTCCAGTCATGCTGTGGATGTCTTGGTCATCACAGATCACTACACCATATATGCTCAAGCCTTTCCCTCAAAAGATTAGAGACTATCCATAGTTGCTAAGGTGTTCTGGGAGAAGTATTTTGTTCATTATGGCCTCCCAAGAAGGATACACAGTGATGAGGGTAGGGATTTTATGAGTCAGCTCATATGTGAGTTACTGGTTATGCTTATAATCAAGAAGTCAAGGATCACACCATATCACCCTCAGGGCGATCCTCAGCCTGAAAGGTACAACCAGACCTAACTAGACATGCTTGGAACCCTGGATGCTAACAAAAATAACAAGTGGAGTCAGCGTATTGGGCATTTGGTACTTTGCTACAACTGTACACAGAATGAAGCTACTGGATATTAGCCATACTATTTGATGTCCGGGCACAAAGCAAGATTACCTGTAGATCTCTGTTTTGAAGCTGGGAGTGAAGACTTGCTACAGAAGACGTTTCTCAGGTATATGCTTGACATCAGGAAAGAACTGCAAAAACCTTCTGAGTTGGCAGAGATTTTTGCTACCAAGCAAAACCAAACAAACGAGGAGGTATGATCAAAAGATTAGGTTCTCTCAACTGATGCCAGGAGACTGAGTTTTAATAAGAAACTTGGGGCTACCAGGAAAGCATAAGTTGGCTGACCACTAGGTGTCTACACCTTAGATAGTAGACAACCAGAAGCCAAATGTGCCAGTTTTCTGCGTGAAGCCAGGGGATGGGAATGATCTTGTCATAGTTCTAATCAGAATCACGTTCTACACCTTGGGCAGGAAGTATGTATTGATCCAGAGCCTGACATGGAACCTCCATCTAGCAGGAGAATTCTGTGCAGAAGGGGAAGAACAGAAAGGCATCCAGCTGACAACAGTGTGATTTCAGTGGAAAGACCTGAAGAGGGACCAGCCACTGAGTACTATATAGACTCAGAGGATGAGGACGTGAGAGTATGGTATGCTTTAACTTGGGCAAACTCCCCAAGAATTGACAAAAAGATTTCTGAATCTCCCAGCCCTGACTCAGGTGTAGCGGGGAAGATTACCAGTGGACAGGCAGACGTGATAATAGACAGTGAGGAGAACCTGGACTCCAATATAATATGGAATGAAGCTGAGTTTAGTCAGATGTCCAGGGTACCTGAGTCATCAGAAGAGGTATCAGAAGTGATAGATGGGGAGGCATCCACAAGTAAACAGGAACATTTATAAGAAGTGCCTGAGTCTGAAGAAGCTGAAAATGAGTTAAGAAAGTCGCAGAGAGTCAGGAAACCCTGAGTTAAGCTGGCATATGATGCACCAGGGAAACATGGTGTTGCATCCATCCCAATAGTGAGATATGTTACTGCCTTACAAATGGATTGGGGGGTCCTGAACTCATAAAATTCATTTGAATACTGTGTTATTAATAATGGTTTAATAAGTTCCAAAGTCGTGAGGACATGACTATTTTTGGTGGGGGGGGGGGGTGGCGTGGTGGGGAAGAATGTAATGCCCTAGTTCTATTGCTATGCTGTGAGATATTTTATTTTAGCCTCTTTATATAAAAGCAGTATGTTCTGCTGGTGAAAGTGTTTTGGTTTCAACTAAAGATAAGGAGCCATACTGTTCAATTTAAGAATGTTGTGTCAGCCATTCAGGATGGTGGGATGGAGAGAAGGTTCTAGAGGGTGTGGGGCAGAGAGGGATTTCTGATGGACAGCAGTCGGGTTCGTGGTCTTTTGGTAGGGGATGCAGAGAGGAGAGGATCTGGGAAGATGCCTGGAAGTTCCTATCTCAAGGAAAGCCACGCTGAAGGGTCTCGGCCCAAAACGTCGACTATACTCTTTTCTATAGATACTGCCTGGCCTGCTGAGTTCCTCCAGCATTTTCTGTGTTTTGCTTGGATTTCCGGCATCTGCAGATATTCTTGTTTGTGATTGGAAGACCTTAATACAAGGAGTGCTTCACAAGACAGAGTCCAAGAAGGGAAGTTCTACCTGTAATTTGTGATGAGAATTCAGCACGATGAGTGAAGTGGTACACCCAACCATTACAGACATGAATTCCAACACTGGGTATACATTTAGACTGGTTTAATTGTAATGGGCCCCTTTCTTTTTCCTATTAACTGCTTGATAAAGCTGAAATGAGTAAGTATACTTTCTTGATAATTTTATGCTTGCGTACAATCTAATTTCTTGGCGACTTATAATTGTGTATGGGCAGAATTTACACAGCATTCTCTCAAATTGAGGATTCTTTAATTGGAATTCCCAGCATTCCTGTTTGGTTGAACCCTAAGTCATACCAACCCTAGATGCATATTGTTTAGAAGGTGGGCCTGCTCACCACTGAGTCACGTGGCTATTAGGTAGAGTTACCGGAGCTCATGTGCCAGCTTGGCTCGCCAGCCAAGGATGTTATATATGCAGGGCAGATATTATGGATTCTTACATATCTACATGGATGTTTCAAAAGATCCAGTGACAAGTTGTACAGGTGTTTCTGTTTCCAAGGCTATCATTCTAGCCTTTGAACAGGTTGAAGAAATAAGCCCTGATTATGTACTACTGTGCTCTGATTCATTCTCAATCTAAGCATCTATTAAATCAAGCACTTCAAATTGTAGGCCAGACGTTCTCCTTGAGCTTGGACGACATCTGTAGAAGCTTTAGGGTTTAGGCCTGTCTATATACTTCATACGGGTTCCTGCCCCCCCCCCCCATGTTGGGGTTGAAGGAAACAAGATGGCAGACATGCTTGCTAAGTAATCACAAAATTAAGGAAAAAATGTAGTGGCTTTTCATAAAGGGGAGACGAAAGCCATAATTAAAAAGTCCATCAAATTACTTTGGCAACAAAGTTGGGATAAGGAAAAGAAAGGATGGCATTTGTATAAAATTTAGAGGATGGTGGGAAGTCAAATGGGAGAGGGGTATAAAAGGATATGTGACGTTATACTTACATGTTTATGTATTGGACATACTAGGTTGAATAATTCCCTGTTCAGAATTAATATGCATGATACTGGCATCTGTGTGGAGTGCACTTGTCAAGAAACAGTGCCCCAGTTTGAATGCAGTTTCTATGATGTGGAGAGGAAACATCCAATTGCTCAATTGAGATATTTGGGACAGACACAGTTAAACATGGAAAGTTTATTAGGCTATCACTGCCATCGTAATGTATATATGTGTATTTGACTTTCTGAAAAACATTAAACTTTTTGATATCTTTTGAGTTTTTTTGGGGGGGATGGTGAATTTAGTGGGTATACTTCCTGTCCCTTTGCTACACCTTCCAACTCAGTGGGCAATGGTAATGCACATTTTGTTGAAGATAGGTAGAAAGGTAAAGGGCTGGAGGAGAAGGAATCTGATAGAAGACGAGAGTGGACCATGGGAGAAAGTGAAAAAGGAGGGGCTCCAGGGGAAGGTGATAGGCAAGTGAGGAGAAGAGGTAAAAGGCCAGAGTCAGAAACAGAAGAAGAGAGAAGGGGCAGGAAAAAAATTTCTGGAAGGAGAAATTGACGTTCATGCTATTGCATTGGACACTACCTAGTTAGCATAAGCGGTATTGCTCCTCCACCCTGAGAGTGGCCACATTGTGGCAGAAGAGAAGGACTTCAATTGACATGTCAGAATGAGAGTGAGATAGGAATTAAAATGGTTAGCCAATGGGAAATTCCACTTTTTGCAGATGCTCAAAAAAGCAGTCCTCCAATTTATGTCAGGTCACACTGATGTAGAGGAGGACACACTGGGAGCACTGGATACAGTATTCAAACCCAACAGATTCGCAGGTGACGTGTTGCCTCATTTGTAAGGACAGTTTGTCATCTGTCATTCAGGCTACTCTCGCCGATTGTTCTCATCCTTGTCATCTTAAATTTAGATATTTATTGAGGGGTTTGACAGATATTTCAAAGATTCATTTATACCTTTTTATCCTGGAATTCAGAGATAACTCCTGTCTTCTTTGCATCAATATCCTTTCTCCTTTCTCTTCTCATACAAGGAAGAGGGTCTAATGGACTTGGTCAGAGTCTAAAACTCTCAGCTTCTGTCCATCCCTCACTTCATAGACTTCTCATCAGTGGCATTGTGCCTTTCTAGGCTCTCCCCACCCAACAACCAATCCCTGAACTCAAATCTTGTTCTATTTTCTGCTGTTTCCCCTCATGTTCTTTCTGAGTCCCTTCTTGTCCGCACCATGCTACTCGTCGTATACCTTCCCCACCTGACTTCATCTGCCTGCTGATTTTTTCTAATGATTCTCTAGAAAGTAATTTGCCAGTCCTTCATTTTTTCTGCCTCCAAAATACTCCCCTTTGTCCTTCAAAACTTTTGCCTTAAAGTGAATGTGCATCCCTCTAATTGTGTTCCCACACTAATGCCATCTGATAAGATTGTGTTAGAGGCAGCTTATACTTGCTTATCCTTACTGTTTTCCTCCTCCAACATACTTCAATTGGTGTCTACATTTGCCTGGTTCCATTCTTGTCCAAGCAGTGTAGTTTAAGGACTAAAAACAAAGGTCCTCTTCCTGACCTAACAAAAGCTATCCTTATCCTCTCCTGATTTCCATATATTTGCTGCTCCTTAACATCCATCAATGGCTCTGCTAGTCACTTCTTGGCTGTAAAATGTAAGATGCCTCTTAAATAATCTCGTTAACCCACTTTTAATCATCTGCTTTAAGATTGGTAATGGGGCTTCTTCTCAAAGTTTATTGTTATTATTCCATGAAGAATCTTGGAATGATTTGGTAAGTAAATTGCATTGAATAAATTCAATTCTTGATGTTGATGTTGGTTGCAAAGATATCAATCCAGTGATGTAAAAAGGATTCTACAGAGACTTTCTATTGATCCTTCCTCCTGAACCCAGAAAGATATTGGTGTTCTCTATTTTCAAGACTTATTTTGCTTGATCCATAATTGTTTTCCAGCAGGAAAGTGATTGTTTTTGTTTTTATTTGCTATAGATGATCTAAAAACCGAAAAGAAAGAACAAGTTTTGGTGAAAGTTAGATTTAGCATTTCAGGATATGATGTGGAAACAGAAGCAGGAGTTGGTCTCTTAATCCCTTGAATTTATCCACCAATCTAAATCAAATGATGCTACCTGATACAAAAAGATATCCATGACATGGATGACTAGTCGGAGATAGGGAAGGGGGGGGGGGAGGGAGAGTGATTTATTTTAATTAATTTTTGAAGAAATAAGGCATTGCTAAAATCGATAGCATTTATTACTCAACAATAATTGCCTTTGGATGCTTTGAACATGCTTAGTGTTGTTAGAGCAACACTTATTCACCCAGTCACTAACCACAGGATGCACAATCTCTGGCCTATTCCTTATCCACATATGTGTGGATCTTCTGGTTGTGCTTCTGGTTATTGCTGACCTTCAAGATATTATTACTGGGGAACTTAGTAACTCTAATATCATTGCATATGAGGGATAGATGGTTAAACTCTGCAGTTAAAATAGTCATTGGCTGGCAGTTTTGTGGCCTGAACATGACTTGCCAGTTATCAGCTCATACATTAATATTGTCCAGACACAGCATGCACTTTGCTACAGAGTTACCAATGCAACTGGACATTGTGCAACTGTGATGGATAGTCACTTTCCAGGATCTGAGAGGCTTATTGTTCACCTCAACTTTCTAGCATTACAGCATGACCTTTCCAAAGGGTCAGAGTTGATAGTGACCAAGTTAAACTTCTAACCAATATTCCTTACTCAGTTTCTTGTAAACAGGTAAACAATGAGGTCTTGTAGGCTCCTGTTTAATCAATGTAAAACAATGGGGTTATGTTAATTGGCCTGCTTCAAATTAGAAAACACTGGCAAAGTATTTGCACCATTGTGACCGAGTTAATGGAAGTTTGCAGACCAGACTGATTTTGTCATTTAGCACATCAAACATGGTCACACGTAGAGTTGATCAAGGAAGAGTTGGGATATTTTTGTACTCAGTGAGTCAGCTCTCACAGTATTAATTTTGGGTGTCTGGGATCTCTGTCCCCAGAAACCCTTAGACCATCTGTGTGAATTACTTTGTCCCATGAAAAACATCACATGCAGATAATATCAAAAGTATCAGAAAAACATCACGTGTAAAACAGTGTAAATGTTGGAAAGCATTGGAGATTATTAGGAATGACAAGGAGAATGATAGAAAGATGGCGTGACAGAAAGAAGAACCAAAATTCATTCCTTGACCTTGAATTTCTGAGACAAATAACATGTTCGTCTGGAACCTAATGGTATATTCTTTTAGTTCTAAGAATTATATCTGTATTTGTAAATCCTTTGTAGTTTATAAATCTTTTGTAATTTGGAAATCTTATATAAATCAAAAATCCTCCATTGGTGTTAAGTGTGTTAAGAACTATTTGTCTAAATTTTAATGTTTATCATTAAAAATAAATTCATCTGTGTTCAAACTTAGATAACTAGAAGTATCTCCTCCTTGGTAGGGATGGGGACCCACCACCCACTCAAGTAGTGGATATTTCAGCTAGACTTCACCACAGAGACTAGACATGGAAGTAAACTAGTCTTTGAAGAGAAGGTTGATGCAGTATGATCTCCCTGTAGTGAGAGTACCCATAGATACCTTTGTCGATAGGGCTTAAAATTTCATTTTGAGTTAAGGTCTTTGCAGACAGTGAATCCAATAGATAATCATCAGCAAATGCCACTAATTTTGAGCTTATTATGGAAAGACCAGTGATGAAGCTGTTCAAGATGGTTGACGTTGAACCCCACTATGAGTAATTCTTGCTGTGATATCTTAGGGATGGAATGTTTGATCTCCAACATCTACAAACATATTGCAGGACAGCAGAAGACTCCAACCACTGCAGAGATATGCTGCTGCCTCACAGTGGCAAAGACCCAGATTAAATCATGACCTTAGTATATTTTGGGAGAGCTTGTATGTTTGCTGTGACCAATTTCATCCAGTTTCCTCTCACATCCCAAAGGCATGAATTCTGGTTGGGTAATTGACTGCTGTAACTTTGCACTAGTCAGTAGTTGAATGGTGAAAAATGGGAGAGAATCCTGTGCATGAGGATCTGAAGAGAATAAGAATAATGGAATTAACATAGATTTGTGAAAATGAATGTGGATGGTTATTGCCAACTCTGTGAGACAACAAGCCTGTTTCTGTGCTGTATCTCTGGTCCCACAATTCCATTCCTGGGCAATTTTTCACATTGGCAGATAGATGGCAGTGTTGTTACTTGTTTCTCAATCTGTTTTACCTCCTGCAAGCTTCCTGTGAAAGTGGATCTAATCTCAGAAGTAATGATAAAACTGTTTGGCTGGTGGATACATTCAAAACCAAGGTGGTGTCAAATTCACTATCCCATTAGAGTCACACAACTAAAAACTGGTGAAGGGTATACTTTATTCAAGATTGTAACTATAAGGCAAAGCACAAGTGCTCACGGATTGCATGGTTTCCATTTACAAAGGCAACTGGTGATGTGTCAGAGTTGTAGTACTCAGCCTTCTCTAAATCTTTCACTCAGGGTTCCTACCTTTATTGAACATCTGTACTTCATTCTCATGCTGTTTACAATCGGCCTTGTTATAACAGTGAAGGAAGTCACAGACTGATAGGTTGGATTATATATACACCTTGAGTGAGAGGTACCAAGGATGCACCAATTAATGTTTGATGCACAAAGAACATGGACAAAAGAACAGAAATAAAGGAATGTAGGAGCTTCAATATGCAGAACTGGAAGACATGCTCAGCAGATCTGGCTGGATGTGCCCTCCACTCCCAGAGGGAGAAAAATCGAGCCAAGCCATTTTTTTTTACATTTAGACAATAGATATTAGGCTAGGATTAAATCAGGATGGGGGTTTACTGGGTGGCGTGGTTTGAAGGGCCGGAAGGACCTATTTCTATTATCAATAAAAAAAAATAAAACTATTAAATAGAGTCAGCTGAAATTGTAGGATTCAATATGGAGTCCAAGAGGACAGAGGTGCTATTCTTCAAGCTTGCAATGGGCCTCATAATAATAGTGCAGGAGATCACAGACCAATAGGTCAGAGTTGGGGTGGAATGGGGAATTAAAGTGACAGTGATAGAAAGCTCAGGGACATCTCTGAGGAATGAATACAAAGTGATCATCCAATTTGTGTTTGGTCTCTCCAGTGTAGAGGAAGCCAGATTATGAACACTGAATGCAGTGAACTTGATTGGAAGAAATACACGTGAATGCTGATGAGAAGGAAAGAGATAAAAGAATAGGTGCTGCATTACTTGGCAGTTGCAAGGGAAAGTGAATTGAACTGAATGATCTTTATTGTCATTATACATAGGTACAATGAAACTCTGTTTGGCTTCCTCTCAGCCAATCAAACAAAGTGGTAGATAAAAACAAGACAGTAATAGAAAAACAATATTAGATAGCTAAGTAGCAGAAAATAAATTGAAGCAGCATCAGAACATCATAGGAATGCACAAAGTGCTGTTAGTGCAAGTATTTGAGTTCTTGTGTGTGCATGTGTGTGCTCACAGTTTCAGTCATTGTTCTGTGCGAGTGGTGTGATGGAGGCCACAGCTCTGGGGTAGAAGCTGTTCCTCAGTCTGGCTTTTAGTGTCCTGAACCTTTTGCTGGACAGCAGCGGGTCAAACAGGGAGTGGCCGGGGTGTGTGGTGTCTCTGGTTATGCTGATTACTTTCCTCCTAAGTCTGCTGGAATAGATGGTGTCCGGTCCTGGGAGCTCCATCCTGACAATTCACTGGGCCACCTTCACATGATGCAGGTCTTGTCACTCAGTGGCTGTGCAGCTGACACACCACACTGTGGCACTGTTGGTCAGGATGGTTTCAATTGTGCTTCTGTAGAGGTTAAGCAACAGCTTTTGTGGGAGTTTGGCCTGTTTCAGCTTTCTGAGGACGAAGAGTCTTTGTTGTGCCTTTTATACAAGCAGCGAGGTGTTGGTGGTCCATGTCAGCGAGGTGTTGGTGGTCCATGTCAGCGAGGTGTTGGTGATCCATGTCAGCGAGGTGTTGGTGATCCATGTCAACGAGGTGTTGGTGGTCCATGTCAGCGAGGTGTCGGTGGGCCATGTCAGTGAGGTGTTGGTGATCCATGTCAGCGAGGTGTTGGTGGTCCATGTCAACGAGGTGTTGGTGGTCCATGTCAGCGAGGTGTTGGTGATCCATGTCAGCGAGGTGTTGGTGGTCCATGTCAGCGAGGTGTTGGTGGTCCATGTCAGCTGCTTTGACAACATAACTCCAAGGAACTTTAGGTTTTCCACACTTTCCACTACCTCTCCATGTATATGGAAGGGGTGTGTGTACTCTGTCCTTTGATTTCCTGAAGTCAATGATCATCTCTTTTGTTTTAGAAGTGTTAAGGACCAGGTCGTTGTGCTTACACCACTCCGTCAGATGATCCACCTCGAGCCTGTAGGCTGTTTCATCCTCGTCCGAGATCAGGCCAACCACTGTGGTATCATCCGCAAATTTAATTATGGAGTTGGAGGTGTAGACGAGGGTGCAGTCGTGTGTGAAGAGTGTGTAGAGCATAGGGCTCAGCACACTGCCCTGCGGGGTGCCTGTGTTTAAGATGAGGGTGGTGGAGGTGTGCTCACCAACTCTGACTTGCTGTGGTCGGTCTGTGAGGAAGTCCATAAACTGGTCAGCAAACTGAACTGGCCATTATGGCCATTATATCTTACATCCAGGGAGGAACCAAGGCCAAGAGTGTTCAGTTTGCTGACCAGTTTATGCGGGATGACTGTGTTCAATGCAGAACTGAAGTCCACAAATAGCATCCTCATATATGTGTTTGGTTCCTCTAAGTGAGTCAGAGCAATATGGAGGGCTGTTGTGATTGCATCCTCTGTGGAGTGGTTTGCCTGGTAGGTAAACTGGTGTTTGTCCAGATCAGGTGGGATTATAGCTTTACTGTGTGAGAGCACAAGTCTCTCAAAGCACTTCATGGCTATGGGTGGCAGTGCTACAGGGCAATAATCATTCAGGCACTGGGATGATGGTGGAGGTTTTAAGGCATATTGGAACAGCAGCTTGTTGGTGAGAGGTTAAATATACTTGTAAACACCTCAGCAAGCCGGTCAGCACGTGCTTTCAGTATCCAGCCGGGCACTCCATCAAGGCCAGCTGCATTACATGCATTCACTTTCCTCAGGGTGGATCTCACCTGGTGTTGCTTAAGGACCAGTGTGGAATCATCATCAGGTGGGTTGATGAGTGGAGCAGCCTCCTCCCACTGATTATCAAAGCAGGCAAAGAACTGGTTTAGGATATCAGGCAGTGTGGCGTCATCATCTGGCAGCAGATTATTGGTTTTGCAGTCTGTCAGCACCTTGATACCTTTCCACATACTGTGGGGGTTGTTGTTATCAAACTGATTTTCAATGCACAATTTGTATTTATGCTTTGCATCCCTGATGCCCCTGCGGAGATTCCTCCATGCTTCACTGAAGGTTTGTTTGTCTCCTGACCTGAAGGCTGCATTACGCTCCCTGAGTTGTGCCCTCACATTGCTGTTAATCCATGGCTTTTGTTTGGGAAACACCTTAACTGTCTTTTGTGTTATTACATTCTCTGAGTAAAACTTAATATATCCTAGGACTGAACCAGCATATTCCTCCAGGTCTGCTCCCTTTGCGAACAAGCCCCAATATGTGTTGTCAAAACAGTCCTGTAGCCTTGAGGTGGCTTCCTCAGACCACACATGTACTGTCTTGATAGTTGTTTTTACTCTGCAGATCTGTGGTCTGTAAGCTGGGGTCAGTGTGAGGGAGATATGGTCTGATTGTCCTAGGTGTGCAGATGGGGTCGCTTTGAATGCACCTGGAATATTTGTGTAGACTTGGTCTAGTATGTTATTTTCTCACGTTGGGAAATCCACATTTTTGTAAAATTTGGGCATGACCAGTTTAGGATCTGTGTGATTGAAGTCCCCTGCTACAATGATCATTCCATGCGGGTGAGCCATGAGCTGTTTATTGGTGCTATCATGTAGCTTTTCCAATGCTAACTTAGCTTTAGCTTGTGGCCATCATAGCTTACATCCATAATTATTATCGTCGTGAATTCCCTCGGGAGAAAGAACGGTATACACCTTACCACGAGGAGCTCCAAGTCCATGCAGCAGTGTTTATCCACAATGTTCACGGCTGTGCACCAATTATTGTTTAGAAGTGGCTAGTTTAAGGCTTTGGTGAAAAGAGGCGAAGGCTAAGATAAATTTCTGGTAGGTTTCTTTCTTTCTTTGTCTATTAGTTCATAGCTAGCACAGTGAGAATGGGTCCAGGGTCAGTGGTGTCTTCTTCTAAGATGTGGGAATTCTGAGAGATCTCCAGACTCCATCATAACTGCATCTGCAGCTCCTTACAAATCACGTTAGTGAACTGAAGCTGCTGCTGGAAGACTTCCGGCTCATATGGGGAATGAGAAGGTGATTGATAGAAGCTGCAGTGAAGTAGTCACCTCTACATTGCAGGAGGCAGGTTGCTGGGTGACTCTCAGGTGAGGAAAAAGTTCAAACTAAATTTATTATTAAAGTACATATGTGTCACCCTGAGATTCATTTCCTTGTAAGCATACTCAATAAATCCTTAATAGAATAATAAACAAGTTTTAGATGTGCTGAATTCACAAATTCCTAAGGAAGTTACTGCACTGCTTTCTTCATAATTGCACTTACTTGCTGGGTCCAGGACAGATCCTCTGAAACACCAAGGAAAGTTGCTTATCTTCTCTACCCCCAATCCTCTTATGACGACTGGCTCATGGACCTCAGGTTTCCTCCTGCTGAGGTCAATAATCAGCTCCTTGGTCTTGCTGACATTGAATAAGAGGCTGTTGTTGTGGCACCACTCAGCCAGATTTTCAGTCTCCTTCCTAAATGCTGATTCGTCACCACCTTTGATTCAGCCTACGACAGTGGTGTCGTCAGCAAGCTTGAATATCACATTAGAGCTGTGCCTAGCCACACAGTCATAAGTATAAAGCAAGTAGAACGTGGGGCTAAACACACAGGCTTGGGGTGCTGATGGAGATCATGGGAGAGATGCTGTTGCTAATCCAAACTGACTGGGGTCTGTAAGTGAGGAAATCCAGGATCCAATTGCACAAGGAGGTATTGAGGCCTGGGTCTTTAAGCTTATTGATTAGTTTTGAAGGGTTGATGGTATTGAATGCCAAGATGTAGTCAATGAAGAGCATCCTAATATATGAAAATTTGCCATCCAGATAGTCTAGGGTTGAGCGAAGAGCCAGTGAGGCAGCATCTGCTGTGGTTTGTTGTTCCGGTAGTCAAATGTAAGCAGATCCAAGTCGCTGTCAGGCAGGAGTTGATATGTTTCACACCAACCTCTCAAAGCACTTCATTACACTGGCCATAAGTGCTACTGGATGACAGTCATTGAGGCAGGTTACTGCATTCTTCTTAGGGACTAGGTAACTGAAGCCTGCTTGAAACAGGTTAATACCACAGGCTGCCAAAGTGAGAGTTTAAAGATCTCAACGAGCACTCCTGCTGGTTGATCAGCACAGGTCTTTAGTATTTGGCCGGGTACCCCATCTGGGCTGGATGCTTTTTATGGGTTAACCCTCCTGACTGCTGCTTGCACAATCAGAGAATGAAATCGCAAGAATGTCAGGGGCTGTGGGAGTTCATGATAGTTCTTCTATGTTTTGACAGTCAAAGCAAGCATAGAAGGCATTGAGCTCATCTGGAAGCAAGCCCTGTTATCATCTATGAAACTTGATTTAATTTTATAAGAGGTGATAGTATTCAAACCTACCATAACAGTAAAGCATACTGTGTTGATTCGTGTTTAGTCTGGAATTGCCACTTCACCTCTAAGATGGCTTTTCTGAAATCATATCTGGACCTCTTGTAACTTTCTGGGTCACCAGACTTGAATGCCTCTGATCTGGCCCTCAGCAGATTGTAGATCTCATGGGCTTCTGATTGGGGAAGACTCTGAATGATTTTGTGGAGTCACACTCATCTACAACTGTTTTAATAAAGTGTATTACAACCATGGTGTATTCATTCAGATCCACAGAGGAGTACTTAAATACGACCCAGTCCACTAACTCAAAACAATCACATAGCTGCTCCTCTGCCTCCCAAGAACACCTCTTTGTTGTCCTAATTTCCGGAGTGTTGCCCTTTCACCTTGGCCTATATGCAGGTAGAAGGATAGCCAAGAGTGGTCAGAGCTAAAGATGGCACCGGAAGGCGACTTCTCCCAACTCATCAGTGAGCAGTTAAATTCTTCCTATTCTAAATGTCTCTGTTTTCCTTTTCAGGGTGGCTGGGGTCCTATCAGAATCTTTGATCTACAGCGGCACTCAAAAACTGCAGTGTTTTCACGATGGCGTGTTCCCGTTCTTGGAGCTCGGTATGTCCAGGTCAATGCCTGGCCTGCGTGACCCTGTGGACACAAATTCTCGCTGCTGTCGCATTCTGAAGCATAGCGGGAGTTGGAACATCAAAGACAGCGAGGTTGGCCCTTGGAGGGCTCTGCACTCGGTAATTGATTTGCTGACTCTCATGTCAGGTTATCTGGAAATGAAAAAGTAACGCCTCAGACTGACTGTAACATCAAAATAGCAACTGTTTTATTCCCTGTTGCTATGGAAAGAGCAATATCTGGAGGGAGGGAAGAAGAGAGACAAATAGTAGTTGAAGTGAACAGTTTTAGTTTTTGATATACGGTAGACCATGGACTCTCTTTGGAGGCTTCACTGTTGCTTGCAAGGTGGGTGATGGGAATGCTGATGCTTTATGCCAGAATAATTTGGGGAAGGGGGAGAGTTGCTGCTGCTTGTGTGTGGGAGGGGGACAGGGGACTTTGGGGTTCTTGCTTCTTTTTTTCTTTCATCCCTTCTTTGGGGGTTTTTCTTCTGTTTCAAGGATGTCTGAGGAGTGTAAGAATTTCAAGTTCTATATTGGATACATTTCTCTGATTTTTAAATGGAACTATTGAAGTGATCAGATTTACCGAAATGCAGTCTGGGCATGGAATGGTAGGCATACTTGTCTTAGTATAACAGTGGTCTTGTGTGTTGGGACCTCTGGTTATATGCCGATGGTAATTGGATAGGGTTTTCTTCAAACAAGTTTGGTTGAAGTCCACAGCTCTGATTTGAAATGCATTAGGATGGACTGTTTCTTGTTTGGAGACAGCATCATGCAGTTGATTATAGTCAGCCACTGGTGGGATGTAAACTACAGTCAAAATTATGGAGGAGAATTCCCTAAGTAAGTCAATAGAATGGATGGCATTTGACTGTTAAGCATTCAAGGTCAGGAGAACACGAGTGCAACAAAATCACCTCATCAGAGCGCAACCATCATGAAACACACATCTCCACCTTTTGCCTTTTCTGAATCAATAGTTTGTCCATCCTGTGAATTGAGAACCTTCGGGTTTGATTACTGAATCCGGTGTGCTGGGAGCAAGCCACGTTTGGTTCAAACAAGGAACAGAACAATTTCTCATTTCCCTATGATATAGCAATCTTGCCCTTGGACCTTCACTATTTTACTCCAGTGACTGCACATTTGGAAGGTGCAGGATAGATACATCTCAAAGAAGAGGAAGTATTCTAAAGACAGTTTGACACAACTGTAACTCACAAGGGGAGTCAAAACCAACATAAAAGCGAAGGAGAGGGCAGATAATAGAGCAAAAAAATGTGGGTAGTTAGAGGATTGGGGAAGTTTTAAAAATAAAACAAAAAAAGGAAAAGACCTGTGGTTGGGAAGATGTTGGAGTTGGTTGCTAAGGAGGTGCTTTTGGGGTACTGGGAGGTACATGATAAAATAGGCCAAAGTCAGCATAGGTTCCTGAAGAGAAAATCTTGCCTGTCAAATCTGTTGGAATTCTTTGAAGAAATAACAAGCAGATTGTCAAAGGAAAATTGCTGGATGTTGTGTACTTGGACTTCCAGAAGGCCTTCGGCAAGGTGCTGCACGTGGAGCTGCTAAACAAGGTAAGAGCCCAGTGTATTACAGGGAAGATACTAGCATGGATAGAGTATTGACTGACTGGGAGAAGGCAAAGAGTAGGAGTAAAAGGAGCCCTTTCTGGTTGGCTGCCAGTAACTAGTGGTGTTCCACAGGGGTCTATGTTGGGATCGATTCTTTTTAAATTGTATGTTAATGATTTGGATGAAGAAATTGATGGCTTTGTGACCAGGTTTGTAAATAATAGAAAGATACGTGGAGGACCAGGTAGTGTTGAGGAAGCAGAGAGGCTACAGAAGGGCATAGACAGATCAGGAGAATGGGCAAAGAGATGGCAGGTGGAATACAGTGTCATGAAGTGTATGGTCATGCACTTTGGTAGAAGGAACAAAAACATAGATTATTTTCTAAAAGGGTAGAACGTTCAAAAATCTGAGGTGCAAAGGGTATAAGGAGTCCTTGTGCAGGATTCTCCAGAGGTTAATTTGCAGGTTGAGTCAGTGTTGAGGAAGGCAAATGCAATGTTAGCATTCATTTCAAGAGGACTAGAATATACGTAAAAGCAAGGATGTAATGTAAAGGCTGAATAAAGCGCTGGTAAGGCCTCACTTGGAGTATCATGAGCAGTTCATGAGCAGTTTTGGACCCCTTATTTAAGAAAAGATGTGCTGACATTGGAGAGGATTCCAAGGGAGTTCACGAGAATGATTCCAGGAATGAAAGGGTTATAATATGAACAGTGATTGAAGACTTTGGGGCTGTACTCACTGGAATTTAGAAAAATGAGGGGCAATCTCATTGAAAACTATTGAATGTTGAAAGGCCTAGATCAGGGGTCAGCAGCCTTTACCACTGAAAGAGCCACTTGGACCCGTTTCCCACAGAAAAGAAAACACTGGGAGCCACAAAACCCGTTTGACATTTAAAATGAAATAACACTGCATACAACGTTTTTTTGCCTTTATGCTATGTATAAACAAACTATAATGTGTTGCATTTATGAAATTGATGAACTCCTGCAGAGAAAACGAAATTACATTTCTGCATGCAACAAAAACATTTTGAACTCCGAAAAAAAGACGTTGGGTTGAAGGTTACTTTTAAGTAAAATACTCAATGTCTATTTGAGTTCTTCTTGTATTTATGAAAAACGCTGAACTTAAATTTTCCGCCAGCAGCAAACCAAAAATAACATCAGCCAGCTGTCAACCTGAAAAATAAAAGGACTATTTCACTGAACAATGAAAAAATATGAATATTCCTAAAATAATAGGCAATTAAAATATGTATCATACGGTTAATGGGATTTCTGCTCCTGGACCTCAGCGCACAGCATCTGCACATCAGGGCTGTATGACGTCACCTTCATCTTTACACAGAATCGCAAGCTGTCATCTGTGAGGCGTGCACGATGTTTGTTTTTAATAAAGTTCATGTTGGAGAACACCTGCTCACATACATATGTGGATCCAAAGATCGACAGGACTCCAAGCGCATACTTTTTAATGTTTACATAAATGTCGGGGATAGCATTCCATGTTTCGAACACAAGTTTGTCCGGTTTAGGGAGGTTTTCAATATCACTCCATTTGTGATTCTGAGCAAGAACGGCCTTCTGACGGGCAACATCTTCAAGGTCTGCTGTCAAGCGTCTAAACTTGGACACCCATATGTCTTTGTCGGCTATTTCGGCCAGTTCCATCTCAAGATCAGGTTTACTCACACCTGCCAATGCAGTCGTATTCAGTAGAGATGAATCGATGCTTGGGGGAGTGACCGGGAAGGATAATGTGTTTTTTTTTCCTCTCTGAACTCACAGAAGCGTTTCCCAAACGATGTTTGCATTGCGATGATTGCAGAATGTAAATACTCCGAACTTATCATGTCGTGACCTTGTTTGAACTCTCTCAAATTGGGGAAGTGAGACAAAGTGCCTTTCTGTCAATCTCTGGCAAGCACTGTCAACTTGCGCTCGAATGCTAAAACTCCTCCAACATGTGTAGGGCTGTACGTCCTTTCCCCTGAAGAGCTGTGTTCAGCGTGTTCAGGTGCGCTGTCGTGTCTACCATGAAGTGTAGCTTTTCCAGCCCTTTGCTGCCCAGGAAAGTTTTCACTTCTTCCAGACACGCGACAAAGCGTTTCAGCACCTCCCCTCTGGACAGCCACCAGACTTTGTTGTGCAGCAGGAGATCAGAATATGCGCTTTCCAGCTCGTCCAGTAACAAACGGAATTGACAGTGATTTAAACTTTTTGCCATTATTTTATTGACAATCTGAATGACAACATCCATTACTTCTGTGCATTCCGGAGGAAATGTTTGAGCGCACAGTGCCTCTTGGTGCAAGATGCAGTGAAAAATCAGCAGCTTTCTGTCCAGCGACTTCTGCAGTAAAGCCACAATTCCCTTGTGCGTTCCCGTCGTATTCGGTGCCCCCATCAGTAGCTACTGACACCAGGTGGGTAGTCTTTATTCCTTTGGCTCTTAAACAATTCAAGACAGCCTCACAGATGTCCTCCCCCCGTGTTTGGTCTTTTAGAGGTATCAACTCAATCAGTTCTTCTTGTGGCCCGGCAGAGTTTACATACCGGCAGAACAACGCTATTTGTTCAATATCACCTTTGTCTTTAGACTCGTCACAGGCAATCGAGTAGGCCACAGCTGAATTGATGTCTTTAATTTGCCGTCTTGTGATGTCTTCTGCCATTTTTATGGTTCTGTCTTTGACAGTCTTTGCAGAGAGGGGCATATCCCTGATTTTCTGCACAATTTCACTCGTTTTTAAAGTCCGTGAATAGATGTTCTGAAATCTTAATGAAAGATTCTTTTATATATTCACCATCTGTAAACTGCTTCCCGTGCCTGACTATTTCCTAAGCGGCAATATAACTAGCGTATGTCGTTGGTTTTTCGGACTTCATCCATTGCTTGAAATGATTTTTGCTCAGATCAACCTTCCGCATCAGTTCCGAAACGGCTTTTTTTCTCTCATCTCCATCCGGATATTTTTGAGCAAAGGCTGCGTGTTTATTCTAGAAATGCTTTGCAACATTTGACTTTTTGTTGTTTGCTAGTTTCTCATTGCATATTAAGCATACCGGTAAACCAGTCTCGTCAACAGTGAAAGCAAATGAATCTGTCCATGTATCATTAAACGTTCTGTTTTCTTCAGTCACTTTTCTTTTTTTTAGAATTCTCCATAGTTGGCCTACCTTGGATCGAAAAATTAAAGAAATTGCGCGCTGACGGGTGTCAGGTATTGGCAGTGGTGACGTATATTAATAGCGATAAAAACACATTGTAGCGGTGTGCTCACGCAGTCAGTAAACTGCAGTCGAATAACTTCATTCGAACTAAACAGCCTTGCTTTTAAGCCTCCCTCAACCTGGCCCCCATGGGCGCGGATGCTGCAAAAGACCAATTATTTCCCAAAGCAACAGGGAGCCGCAGCACAGAGGTAAAAGAGCCGTGGGTTGCCGACCCCCGGCCTAGATAGAGGGGATGTGAAAAGGATATTTCCTTTGGTGGAGGAGTCTAGAATCAGAGGGCACAGTCTCAAAATAGAGGGACGACCATTTAGAACAGAGATGGGGAGGGGGAATTTCCTTAATCAGAGGGTGGTGATTCTGTGAAATTCATTGTCACAGGCGCCTGTGGAAGCCAGAGTCACAGGCTAAGGTTGATAGGTTCTTGATTAGTCAGGATGTAAAAGGTTATGGGTAGAAGGCAGGAGAATGGAGCTGAGAGGGAAATAGATCAGCCATGATGAAACATAGAAACATAGAAAATAGGTGCAGGAGTAGGCCATTCGGCCCTTCGAGCCTGCACCACCATTCAGTATGATCCTGGCTGATCATCCAACTCAGAACCCTGTACCTGCCTTCTCTCCATACCCCCTGATCCCTTTAACCACAAGGGCCATATCTAACTCCCTCTTAAATATAGCCAATGAACCAGCCTCAACTGTTTCCTGTGGCAGAGAATTCCACAGATTCACCACTCTCTGTGTGAAGAAGTTTTTCCTCATCACTGTCCTAAAAGGCTTCCCCTTTATCCTTAAACTGTGACCCCTCGTTCCGGATTTCCCCAGCATTGGGAACAATCTTGCCTGTCCAACCCCTTTAGAATTTTATACGTTTCAATAAAATCCCCCCTCAAACTTCTAAATTCCAGTGAGTATAAACCTAGTCAATCCAGTCTTTCTTCATATGAAAGTCCTGCCATCCCAGGAATCAATCTTGTGAATCTTCTTTGTACTCCCTCTATGGCAAAAATGTCTTTCCTCAGATTAGGGGACTAAAACTGCACACAATATTCCAGCTGTGGTCTCACCAAGGTCTTGCACAACTGCAGTAGAACCTCCCTGCTCCTGTACTCGAATCCTCTTGCTATGAATGCCAACATACCATTCGCCTTTTTCACCGCCTGCTGTACCTACATGCCCACTTTCAATGACTGGTGTATAATGACACCCAGGTCTCGTTGCACCTCCCCTTTTCCTAATCGGCCACCATTCAGATAATAATCTGTTTTCCTTTTCTTGCCACCAAAGTGGATAACCTCACATTTATCCACATTAAATTGCATCTGCCATAAATTTGCCCACTCATCTAACCTATCCAAGTCACCCTGCATCCTCTTAGCATACTCCTCACAGCTAACACTGCTGCCCAGCTTCGTGTCATCCGCAAACTTGGAGATGCTACATTTAATTCCCTCGTCTAAATCATTAATATATATTGTAAACAACAGGGGTCCCAGCACTGAGCCTTGCGGTACCCCACTAGTCACTGCCTGCCAGTCTGAAAAGGTCCCATTTACTCCCACTCTTTGCTTCCTGTCTGCCATCCAATTGTCTATCCACATCAATACCATAGCCCCAATACTGTGTGCTTTAAGTTTGCACACTAATCTCTTGTGTGGGACCTTTTCAAAAGCCTTTTGAAAATCCAAATATACCACATCCACTGGTTCTCCCCATCCACTCTACTAGTTACATCCTCAAAAAATTCTATAAGATTCGTCAGACATGATTTTCCTTTCACAAATCCATGCTGACTCTGTCCGATGATTTCACCACTTTCCAAATGTGCTGTTATCACATCTTTGATAACCGACTCTTAACATTTTCCCCACCACTGATGTCAGTCTAACCAGTCTATAATTCCCCGGTTTCTCTCTCCCTCCTTTTTTAAAAAGTGGGGTTACATTAGCCACCCTCCAATCCTCAGGAACTAATCCAGAATCTAAGGAGTTTTGAAAAATTATCACTAATACATCCACTATTTCTTGGGCTACTTCCTTAAGCACTCTGGGATGCAGACCATCTGGCCCTGGGGATTTATCTGCCTTTAATCCCTTCAATTTACCTAACACCACTTTCCTACTAACATGTATTTCCCTCAGTTCCTCCATCTCACTAGACCCTCGGTCCCCTACTATTTCCAGAAGATTATTTCTGTCCTCCTTAGTGAAGACAGAACCAAAGTAGTTATTCAATTGGTCTGCCATGTCTTTGTTCCCTATGATCAATTCACCTGTTTCTGACTGTAAGGGACCTACATTTGTCTTAACCAATCTTTTTCTTTTCACATATCTATAAAAGCTTTTACAGTCAGTTTTTATGTTCCCTGACAGCTTTCTCTCATAATCTTTTTTCCCTTTCCTAATTAAGCCCTTTGTCCTCCTCTGCTGGACTCTGAATTTCTCCCTGTCCTCAGGTGTGCTGCTTATAGTGAAATAGTGGAGCAGACTCCGTAGGTCGAACGGTCTAATTCTGCTTCTATGTCTTATGATCTTTTGGTCTAATGAACCAGATATAATTAAGGAGCCTACAGCAAAGGAAACGTTAGGAGGCATCAATCACCCTGCACTTTTGAAAGGGACAAGCTAGAATCAGAGTTATCAGTATTACAGTGGCATAAAGGGAACTACAGAGGCATGAAAGAGGAGCTGGCCAAAGTTGATTGGAAGGGGAAAATAGCAGGGATGATGGAAGAATGGCATTGGTTGGAGTTTTTGGGAGCAATCCAGAAGACATTGGATAGATTCATTCCAAAGAAGTATTCTAATGAGAGGATGAGGCAAACATGGCTTACTCGGGAAGCCAAAGACAACATAAAAGCAAAATCCTATGGGTAAGATCACCTCTCATTCTTCTAAGGTCAATGGAACATAAGCCCAACTTTCCAGACTAGCAGTGATGTGACTGAAGTCACGCTGCCTGATACGTTAGAAAACCTTGGAGAGGTGGGGCCATGGGTTGTCCATATTTTAGGAGAAAGGGGGAAGGTAGCTGAGGGTAAAGACTTTAAAGCCAAGTTGCTCTGGCTTCTGTGAAGTAAGGGAAAGGGGTTGTCTGATGTGAATGGTATAATGGCTCCTTCAGCGGTTGATTTAAATCTGAGCTGGTTTCGGCTATGACATCACTGGTTAATAAATGCTGAAGCGTAACTGCAGAGAGCCAAAATTATCATAGGCTGGGAGTGTTCTCTGGAGTCGAGCCCACACCCACTGGGGAAGAAGAATATGAAACACGTGGTCTGAGCAGACATCCCAGTAACTGGATGAATGGAAGTGCTCTGATAAGATGAAAAAACTGGTAGAGAGCTTAAAGTGTACAGTGGCTGAAATACTGAGGTTCCTAGAGGCAGAAGACCCATTAGCCACATCAGCTAATTACTTGAAAACTCTTGGCATTGCTGAAAGTGCAGCTGATTTTAGGGTGAAGCTTAGACACACATTCCAGGAGGAAGGGGAGAAGCGGTCTGCACAGCTTTTCAGGTTGGAGAAACAGCTGCATTGTTTGTGCCACAAAGGGGACATTCAGCTGTCTGAGAGAAATTGCTTGAGGGTGGAGCAGGTTGTGAAGGGCACACTGTTACGTGATGATGGCTCTGGATAATCAAACAGAGAAGAAAAGAGGCAAACCTAGGGAGGCATCCAGTGAAGGAGTGGGCTGGTGTCCAGAAGACAGTATATCCCAATCAGTGTACCTAGGGAAATGAAGTGCAAATTACTATTCCTGCAGGTTTAGTGGGACCAAGCTCTAATGTATCCATATGGATTAAAGGTGTTTTTGCTACACCCATACTTGACACAGGTTCTTAAGTTACTTTGCTTTATAGATCCTTTTACAACTGGTAGTTTGCACATTTACCTTGACACCACTCAGTGCCCTTGAGACTTGGGGGCTTAGCACTGATGAGTACCCGTACAATGGTTACTTGTCATTGAAACTGGAGTTTTCAGAAGCAGATGTTGGAGTAACTGAGATAATTAGATCATAAGCCCAGAACACATAGGAGCAGAATTAGGCCATTTGTCCCACCAAGTCTGCTCCGCTGTTTCATCCTGGGTGATCCATTTCCTTCTCAGTCCAAATCTCCTGCCTTCTCCCCGAAACCCTTCATATCTGGACTAGTCAAGAAGTTATCAACCTGTGCCTTATATATACCCAATGGCCTGGCCTCCATAGCCACATGTGGCCACAAATTCTAAATTCACTCCGCTCTGGCAAAAGAAATTCCTCCTCTAAATGAACATCCCTCTATTCTGAGGGCCTCCAGTCCTAGACTCCCCCACAATAGGAAACATCCTCTCTACATCCACTGTATTGAGGCCCTTTCAGTATTTGATAGGTTTCAATGAGATCCCCACTCATTCTTCTGAATTCCAGTAAATATAGGCCCAGAGCCATCATTCGGTCCTCACTGGGTAACCCTTTCATTTAAGGAATCATCTCGCGAACCTCCTCTGAACCTTTCTGATGTCAGCTCATCCTTTCTTAGATAAGGGGTCCAAAACTACTCACAATACTCTTAAGTGAGGTCTCACCAGTGCCTTATAAAACCTCAACATTGACACACCAGTGTTGATCTGGCTGGATCTGGTTAAAAAGGGAGAAGTTTCCATTCTTGTAGGAACAAATTTTTCCATTGTGAGAAAGCTCATGGAGCATGCAAAGAGAGAAATGGGGAGAACTTTGTCCATTCACTAAACAGGATGATAAGCACAAATGAGGGAGTGTGTGGTACGCTGAGTAGCTAGGTTCCGTCACCCCAGCTACTCCTCCAGGGCAATACATGACAGTTTGCTTTGAAAACCAAAGCAGCAGATGTAGGTTTTGTTGATATTGTAAAAGTGATGCAGGAACACTTAGGACTGAAGCTATTGTTGATTGCAGAATGCTTTAGGTTTCATAAATAGAATTACTAGAAAGGAGAGTCCATTTCAGCATATGTGGCTGAATTAAAGAGACTTGAGTCTTGTCAGTTTGATAATCGTCTTAATGATGCACAGAGAGATCATGTAGTTTGTGGAATTTTACAAGGAAGTATTCAAAAATGACTCCCGACTGAGGCACAACTTACTTTAATAGAACAGTTAAAATTGCTGTTTCAATGGAATCTACAGACAGAGATGCAATTGAGTTGCAGTCAGTAATGAAAGTGACCGTGAATAAAATTGCAACACTTGAACAGAAACTGGCCAGGCTGAACAAGTTGTGTTATTGCTGCAGCAGGGGCTCATATACACCATATATATGAAAAGGGAGTGACCTCCCTTTTCAGGCAAGACGTTACCCCACAAGAGTAAGAAATCCACCACAATGATTAAATCTTAAGGCTTGGATGGGTCAATTTAAAAATTTACTATACTGTGGATGCCTGTATATAGTGGTTGTATTATATAGTATACGATGTATATAGTTGAAATGCATTCTCTATTGAGTTGGAGTTTACAGCTAAGCGTGGATGAGTGTTGCGTATTCAATATTTCTGTAATGTTTGAGTAAACTTGCATGTGTGTATGTATATATATATATATATATATAGGTTCATTAAGCATTCCTGTTCATTTAAAGAATTTATTATGGGTTATATGAATAAATATGTGGATTGCATACATCATCATGCTACCATGTGATAGTGGTCGCCTCAATAAAAAATAAATTTAAAGTTAGACCCACATTTTGTACTCTTGAGTCTTGAATTAGTTCAATGTTTTGAAGTTACAAAACATAACACACAGGTAACGGGCAGGTGGGTGAAGTGAGAATGGGAATAGTGCCAGTAGGTGGAATTATGATCAGTGGAAGTGACAAAGGGCTGAAGATGATGGAATCTGATAGAAGAGGAAAGTGGAGCATGGAGTAAAGGGTGGAAGGTGGTGTGGGTAGTAGGGAGGTGAATTAGTATCTTCAGTGTTCCTGCACATCCTTTGGTTGTCAGAGTAAAGTGGAACTTGAAAATAAAGACCTCAAACCTCATGCAAAGGTCATGGTCTATTGGTCAGCAATGATCCCTCTACTCCTCAACATTTCTGAGACTTAAACCACCTGCAGCAGGCACTTCTAGGCACTGGAAATAAACCACCAGTGTGGTCTTTGTAAAATACTCCAAATCTTCCAGAGAGGTGAACCATCAATAGTGTACACTTCCCAGTCAACATGCCCAGGATTTAGGCCTTAATTCGGTAAGCTTTGTTGAGCAGGCTATAAGTTCATATGATCCTACTATCTATCTATCACTGCAAAAGATAACCAGGAGGACAGAAGAAAAGCATTATGGATTTTATAAAGGTCTCTGAAGACAGTATAACATTCACATCAAACCCAGTGTGGCCTGCGACCAATCAAAATGGAGGAACTCTGCATGACACTGAGAACCTCAAATCTCTGAAGCAAAGCCTTGCAGAAGCCCATTGAAAATGGAGGAAGGAATACTACAACGCCCAAACTACCTGTCTTCCTACTTCATTTGTTTGTTTTATTTAGTGATTTAATGTCTTTGCTGCCACAACACAATGAATTTCATGTCACATGAGAAAGTGATAATAACTCTGATTCTGTGGCAGGGTCTGCACGTTCCACATTAGGCTAAGTTGTCACCCACAGAACTGGAATGGGGGCAAGTCATCCTTGATCCCAGGCACTGTCTAAGAGAATCACAATGGATTTCCCTGTCTTTATACTCCTTACAGTATCCTCCATCAAATATTTGCCCTCTCAACTCATCTATCTTTTTCCATTGTTCTCCTCACAACCAGTCTATCTACTTTTTCAATCAGCAAGTGCAGCTGCAACACATTCATTCTCTTTATTGTTGCTTGTCAATCTGAAAATATCCCATCTATCCTGATCCCCTGTTTTCTGTGGGTAAGCCTATCCTTAATCATATATGTTACCCCAACACCACAAGGTCTTACCTCGTGCCTTATCCTTTTATATGGCAACAGTGATGAAGTATTTTAGAAATCCAAAAATCCTCTGTGAATAATTGATGGTCAAGATGGACAGGATGGGCTGAAGGTTGTGTTGTCTGACTATATGACTCCATGATTATATCTGCTGTTTCCCCTTTATCTATCTGCTTTTTATATCCTCATGTGCATTTGAATTTTTTTTCTAAACGCTCTGAAACTTTGGGAGTAAGAACAGGAAGGCAAATTATTATCTGAACGGTGTAGAGTTAGGTAAGGGAGAAATACAAAGAGATCTAGGAGTCCTTGTTCATCAGTCACTGAAGGTGAATGAGCAAGTGCAGCAGGCAGTGAAGAAGGCTAATGGAATGTTGGCCTATATTACAAAGGGAATTGAGTACAAGAGCAAGGAAATCCTCTTGCATTTGTACAGAGCCCTGGTGAGACCACATCTGGAGTGTTGTGTATAGTTTTGGTCTCCAGAGTTAAGGAAGGACATGCTGGCTGTTGAGGAAGTGCAGCGTAGATTCACAAGGTTAATTCCTGGGATGTCTGGACTGTCTTACGCAGAGAGGTTAGAGAGACTGGGCTTGTACACGCTGGAATTAAGGAGATTGAGAGGGGATCTGATTGAAACATATAAGATTATTAAGATTGAGAGGGGATATGATTGAAACATATAAGATTATTAAGGGATTGGACAAGATAGAGGCAGGAAATATGTTCCAGATGTTGGGAGAGTCCAGAGGGCATGGTTTGAGAATAAGGGGTAGGTCATTTAGGACAGAGTTAAGGAAAAACTTCTCCCAGAGAGTTGTGGGGGTCTGGAATGCACTGCCTCAGAAGGTAGTGGAGGCCAATTCTCTGGATGCTTTCAAGAAGGAGCTAGATAGGTATCTTATGGATAGGGGAATCAAGGGATATGGGGACAAGGCAGGAACCGGGTATTGATTGTAGATGATCAGCCATGATCTCAAAATGGCGGTGCAGGCTCGAAGGGCTGAATGGTCTACTTCTGCACCTATTGTCTATTGGAACTATCATAACATATCCCATTATTTTCCAAACAACAGCTCTTGGGTTAACAAGCCTGAAGCTTCCTGCTTTCTTTCCCCCTTCCTTATTGAATACTGTGTTACATTTATTGTATTATGATATGCTAAGACCATTCCAAATCTACGAATTTAGGAAGATCACAACCACCATCTGCTGCCATTGTTTTTGGACCTTAGGAAGCAAGTTGTGAGGTTCAGGGCACTTCACAGCTTTTAGATGCATCTATCTGTTGAGTAACTTACCTTGTGATAATAATTGTTTTAAGCTCTTCCTTTCCTTTTGCTGCTTAATTTTATGTTTTGTTGGGTTGCTTTTAGTGTCCACTGTCATAAAGATAGGTAGACTTTGGTCAATGTACCTGTCATTTCCTTATTTTCCATTTTTAATTGCCCAATCTTGTCTAATATGGCAATGGTTCGCAATTCCTTTTGTTTTCAAGAACTTTTTTCTAAACTGGCATAGCTACTTTTATAGTCCCAGCCACTCTTGTTTATTGTTTTATGGCCAGATTTATGTATAGGAGCTAGAAATGAAACAAAAGTACACACACTTGGTTGTAATTAAATTGAAAAATCTGAAACTAATCCCAATCCAGTAGACATAACAATATAAAAAGTATATTTTACTATTGAAATTCAACTTTTTAAAAAATCCTTTGACATGAAATGGGCATGGTCATTACTTTTTAATATGTTGGTACTGGCTCTGGTTGGAGTTTTTCTTCAGTGATCTGTATAATTTATGTGTAATTTCTGTTCTGAGTATTGTCTTCACTGACGTGTTTGTGATGCTGCTGCAAGCAAGATTTTTATTGTATTTGTATCTCACCACACTTGTGCACGTGACAATAAACTACTTGGAGAGTCATTAATTCCACCAATTAAACTGCAAAAAACTGGTATAATGTTTTCACAGAAGCACGATTAAAGATAAAATAAGTTGTTTTTGTGTGTTTCCATTAACATGGGGAAATCAGGTATTACACAGGCTTCCTAGAGTGAGGACTAAGTTCTATGTTCTAATCACTCTGCAATGAATGTAGGCTGAAAATGTTGGAAACTGTTGGTATAGCTCATCTTCTGCCTGTTTTCAGAATGCTAATGGTTAGAACAATTCGCAAATGAAGTCACCTGCTTACAGAATTAATTCAATATGATTTAGTTCAATATTGCAAGGCAAAGAATCAAAATGAATGGTTGTGCAGTACCTTGATAACCCTGTTGTAGGAAAGACACTGAGTGCAACAAATATTTACAAGAAGCTGGACAGGTTGGGACTTTATTCTTCAGAGCACAGGAGGACCTCGTCCTCCTATGGACCCACATTCCCAGCTCCAGCTATGCATCTTATCCATGCTCTTGACCCCGGTCCCATTCTCAGACTGTGTCTTTGGCTACCTACCTATCCACACTCCTAGCTCCAGGCACACACCCAACGTGTGTTCACACTGCACTCCAACCTGAGCACTACAGTAGCATAGCGGTTAGTGCGACGCAATTACAGCTTGGGATATTCCAGAGTTTGGAGCTCAATTCTGGTGTCCATTCTGTAAAGGGTCTCCGCACGTCCTCCCCGTGGAATGCTTGGCTTTTCCCTGGATCCTCCAGTTTCCACCTGCAGTCCAAAGATGCACCAGGTAGGTTAATTGGTCATTATAAATTGTCCTGTGATTAGATTAGGGTTAAATTGGGTTTTGGGGGTTACTGGCTGCTTAAAGGGCCAGAACAGCTAATTCCACACTGTTTTGCTAAATAATTAAAACACCTGACTCCTGTGCCACATTTCTAGTTTTTTAAATTACTTTTAGCTCTTGATTCCTGCCACAAATCAGGTCCATGTTCCCAGCTTCTGTCCTACATTGATAAGGCTATACACCAGACTCATGTTTCCAATGACTTGGACCCAGCTGTTCAGCTTATAGCCCACGTTACTGACTCCAGAAACACACAAAGCCCACATCCCTGGCTCTTGGCTCCAGCTGCACACCAGCCCCAGTTCTGTCTCCACATCTAGCTTGTCAACGTTACTGATATTATGAATTATAAGACCTTCTGAATACAGTTTTGTAAACTGTTAGAAGTTTTGAGTCACTATGTCAGGAGTATAGCACCTATCCCACTACAGCCATGTATGTAGCATTGATGGATGCTATCCAAGACAGTAAATCAGAATGTTTGCTAGTAATTGGAATAATTCTATGTTTCTTTTGTTTTACACTTCTGTGGTTTGTGTCTGATTGTATTAGTTCTTCATTCAAATTTGATAATCAAGTAGGTAAAAATAAGTTGAATTTAACAGAGGCCAAATGAACCCATACTATATACAGTATTCACACTCCTGCAGAACATAGAAAATTGATGTGGCTTCAAAGCCATTTATTTTTGTTTCATTGGACTATAAAAGTAAGTTAAATGTGCAGAGGTGAAAGACTGACATAAGATATTGCTGTGTTAGTGATTGTGAGTATGGTTAACTTACATTCTTGCTTAAACATTTCAATTACAGTAAAAACACCGGAGATATTTTTAATTCACCCTGGGATATAAAACAGCCATAATAAAAATAACTCAGAATTTATAATGTTCCTGGCCCTACCAAAAAAAAGCACTTTTACATCCATCAACAAGTTGAAAATTCTGATTTCAGCTAGAGGGAAATGAGGAGAGTAAGAAGGGAGATTTTGGATCATATGCATATTGTGTGGAAGGAAGTATTTACACCCTTGATTGGTATTAAGATTAAGTCCCCAGGACCTGACCAGTTGCACCCCGGACCTTATAGGAGGCTAGGAGAGAAATCGTGGAGGCTCTTATCGAAAAACAGTACTTGCTTCATCGTTTGTCACTGGTCAAGCTCTAGAAGACTGATGCACCATCAGTAACTCTGAGACATGGATTAAGGTAGGCTTTTATTGGCTGGAAGAAAGCACAAGCAGCAAGTGACCACCACACGACATCCTGGAGACTGAGGAATGGTCTTTGTCTCCAATCGCCTTTATACCGTGGTCTGTGGGAGGAGCCACAGGAGCAGTCAGCAGGGGGGGGCATGTCCAGACAGGTATATGTAGTTCACCACAAAGACTAATGTTGTTCTTTTGTTTAAGAAGGGTAGCAAGGACAGGCCAGGCCAGGCCAGAGAACTACAGGTTAGTGAGCCTGACTCCAGTTGTAGGGAAGTTACTGGAGGGAATCCTTAGGAACAAGATCTACCATGACTTGGATAGTCATCATAGTTTTGTGCATGGGAGGTCATGTCTAAGAATATTTTTTAGAGTTCTTTGAAGAGGTAACTAAGAGGATAGATGAATGTAGGATAATGGAGCTTGTCCATATGGACCTTTAGTAAAGGTCCCGCGTGGCAGACTGATCTGGAAAGTTAGTCGCATGGGATTCAGGAGGAACTGATGAGATAGATTCAGAATTGGCTTAATGATAGGAAGCAGAGAGTTTACTCCCCATAGAGGATTAGCGGGGTGCTCAAGGAGTCAGTTTTGGGATCTCTGTTATTCATTACTTATACAAACAATTCATTCCATAGTCAGACGAGGTTCCGTGGCATGATAGACACTCCTGAATGGTATGTGTCCTTCCACGTTTCAGAGTCAGGGATGTCTCGGATCAGGTGCATTGCATTCTCAAGGGAGAGGGGGGTGCAACTGGAAGTCTTGGTTGTCAGTACCTCCAGGTGAATGCTGTCTTTTTGTGTGTTTCCCCCTAGCTGTCAGTCTGTGGTTTTGTATTGCCATGTGCTTCTGTCCCCGTTCCTGCGCTACTCCAGCCCCTGTATCACTGAGTACTCCGTCTCTCATCTGTTTCTCATTATTACCTGTATTGCTGCCACCTGTGTCTCATTGTGCTCCACCTATCATCTGCCTCTCTGTTTATTGCTCAGTGTAGCTCAGTCCTGTATTTTCACCTGTTTGTTGCCAGATTGTGCCAGCGAGTTTTCCTGAGCCATTCCAGCATTTGTATCTGTACTCTGTCCATTTGAATATTGACTCTGCCTGATTCTGGTCTTTGGATTTCTCTGGATGTTTTGATCTCTGCCTGAACTTAGATCCTGACTTTTTTTGTACCTCGGGATTTGTTACTCAATTAATACCACTGTGTGCACAGTGCTGGGTTTGCAATCGGATCCCTGCTTCAATGTCCTGACATTGAAGCACCAATGACAAGATGAGGATGTCCTGAAGAGAGATTTTCGGGAACTAGGTAGAAAGTTGAAAAACAGTACTTTCAGGGTAGTAATCTCTGGATTGCTGCCTATGCCAGTGAGGGTAAGAATATGATGATTTGGCAAGAGAATGGATGGCTGTGGAACTGGGGTTCAGACTTAAGGATCTTTGGGATGTCTTCTGGGGAAGGTATGACCTGTACAAAAAGGATGGGTTACATCTGGACCTGAGGGGGACCAATATTCTTGCAGCAAGTTTGTTAGAGTTGTTCAGAAGGATTTAAACTAATTTGGCAGGGGATGGGAATCAGAGTGATAGTGATGAGGTAGTTTGTTCACAAACAGAAGCAGTGTGAAGAGAGATTTTGAACAAGAATAGGTTGATGATAGGGCAAAATTGCAGTCAACAGGATGAATTGCAATGTAAAAGGTGGACAAAATTGGAAAGGGGGAATACAGGACTGAAGGCTTACAAAGTAGCTTTTTAGAGCAACTCATGGTTGAGCCCACTAGGGGATCAGCTATCTTAATTGAGTGTTGTGCAATGAACTGGAATTGATTAGACAGGGGAAAATTAATGTAATATGATCAAAATTGCCCTGCAATTTGAGAAGGAGACTCTTAATCCAGATGTATCAGTATTGCAGTGGAGTAAAGGGAATTACAGAAGCATGTGAGAGGAGTTGGCCAGAATTGATTGGAAAAGAACACTGGCAGGGATGATGGCAGAGCAGCAATAGCCGGAATTTCTAGAAGCAATTCAAAAGGCACAGGATGTGTACATCCCAAAGAGGAAGAAGGTAAGATGATGCCACAATGGCTAACAAGGGAAGTCAAAGCCAACATAAAAGCCAAAGAGAAGGCAGATAACAGCAGATGTTAGTGGGAAGTTAGAGGATTAGGAAGCTTTTAAAAAAAAAACTGTAGAAGGCAACTGAAAAGTCATTGAGAAGGAAAGATGGAAGCTAATAATATTAAAGAAGATTTCTTAATATTAGAGAGTAGATTTCAGACCTCTGGAAAATGATGCCGAAGAGGTAGTAATGGGGGACAAGGAAATAGTGGATGGACTGAATAAGTTCTTTGTGTTACGTATCCTGTAACTGGATAACTCACCAGCAAAGATAGAGAGGTCCGTTGGAGTCTGATGGCACTATTTTCGAATGGTTTTATTCATTAAGGGGGGCACAAAAGTAAGGTTAATACAAACGTTCAGAACATACATCGGCAAAACTCAATCTAAAGTGCGGGTATAGCAACAATCATCATTAAGAAATAATCTCGACTGTTGTCTAGGGGATAATATATTGTCCGTTGGAAATATAAAAGTCACTCAGAAGTCTGCAGGCTTCAGTCTTTTTGGGGAATCGCTGGGTTTCACGTGTTTCAGAGAAAGTGAGGAGAAATGACAAAACTTGCCCGGGTCTTTGACGAAGCAACTCCATTGAATCAGGGGAGCGTTGTTTCTTTGTTATTAGTTCGAAGTCCTTCTCGGTATTATCAGCCACCCGCTCCCCAGGCAGAGAAGTTACGGAGCGCAAGTGGCTTTTGACTGGCTTCCAGCTATCACGGGAACGTTGAGCGATCGAGTCCTTCTGGTGCGTCTCTCTCTGGGGTACCGCCTTCTGCAGTCCCCTTTTATCTTGACTTGCAGAGTTGTAGATGTCCATCAAAGTAGGGTGATGCAATCCCCACCCCCACATTACCCGAGGGTGTCCATATCCGTGGTAGCTGTCACGTAGCAGGGTCATGCCCTCAGCACAGGTGCCTCTAAGAGCAATGGCCAAAACCATTACATTGTCTCTTATTTGCCTGGGTCCGAGACCCGAATTAATAGTGCTCTTGCGATTCTCCGGAAGGAGGGGGCTGCTCCCGCCCCTTCGGCCCCTCAGAGCTGTGGTACATTCATAACACCTCCCCTCTAAAAAAACATTTTTTACCAGCGGTTAAAAACTGAGTTGTACAGAGTCTTACATGGTTTTTAATCTAACACAATACCCAAGCTTTTTCTTTTTAATTACAGAGCCATACAGTTATACACTTATTTTAGCATCGGGATAAACAATCCGCTAGCACATTATCACTCCCCTTAATGTGCTGTATCTTAATATCGAATTCCTGCAGCATCAGACTCCAGCTCAATAACCTCCTGTTTTTATTTTCCATATTGGCCAGGAATACCAACGGGTTGTGATCAGTTTTCATGGCTGCACCGACCACCGCGGGGGTAGTGTCATGGTACCTTTTCATTGTGTTCATATGAACTAACTGGGTCGGCTTTCGCCGATCGGGAGTTTCAATCACGTAATTCAGCGAGTCTATTTTTTTACGCACTGTATATGGTCCTTGAAACCTCGCCTGAAGGGGATGGTTAACTACCGGAAATAGGACCAAAACCTTGTCGCCTACGTAAAACTCTCGTTCTCTCACTCTTGGGTTATACCACTGGCTCATTTTTTTCTGGGATTCTTTAAGGTTTTCCTTTGCCAAGGCGCATACTTTATGCAGTCTCTCCCGGAATTTCAGAACATAGTCGATCACACTGACTTGAACGGTTGGGCTAGACCACTTTTCTCTCAGGAGGGTTAGAAGGCCCCTGGGCCTGTGACCGAAAACGAGCTCAAACGGACTGAACCCAAGTGAGCACTGGACTGTATCCCTGACGGCAAATAACCGAAGGGGTAAAGCCTCATCCCAGTCTCAAATGTTCTCCTGACAATAAGTTTTAAGCATGGTCTTTAGTGTAGCGTGGAACCTTTCCAACGCCCCTTGGGATTCCGGGTGGTACGCGGAGGCTAGAATTTGTTTGACCCCTAGCTGGGTCACCATCTGCCGAAATGCGTTAGATGTGAAGGTACTCCCCTGATCCGATTGTATCTCCTTAGGCAGCCCCACTGTGGTAAAGAATTTGATGAGGGCCCTCACCACCACAGCGGTCCTAATATTACCCAGAGGCACAGCCTCTGGAAATCGTGTAGCGGCACACATCATGGTCATGATATACTGCCGCCCCCTCGCAGTTTTAGGTAGGGGTCCCACAAAATCTACAATGGTTCGGGAGAAAGGCTCCTCGCACGCGGGGATGGGTTGGAGGGGTGCCTTAGGGATAACTTGGTTCGGCTTACCCACCATTTGGCAGGTATGACACCTTTTACAATATTCAGTGATCTCTTTTCTCATGTTTGGCCAATAGAACTCTCTTTGAACCCAATCCACTGTCTTCGTTATTCCCAAATGCCCACCTAACGGTCCCTTATGAGCTAAGTTCAGAATTTCGTCCCGATACGCTTTCGGGACTACTTTCTGATGTACCACCGACCAGTCCTCATCGACCGACACCTTGGGGGGCCTCCACTTCCTCATCAACACACCCTCCTTCAGGTAGTAACCTTCGGGCTCGGTTTCAACCACGGTCTCCGAAAGAACCAACTCTCTCAAGGCTATCAGCTCCTCGTCCCTTTCCTGTTCCCGTACAAACTCTCGTCTGGCTAAGGGCAGGTCTACCTCCCCCTGTTTACTCTCTCCCCCCTCCTTACTCTCCGGTTTACCTTCCTCGAACCCTCGCTGGTACAGAGTAGGTAAAAACGTGTTGGCCAAATCAAAACTGGCCAGATTTAGACTGCTTTCTCTCTCAGCTGTCTTTTTCGACATGCTGCGAGTGACCGCGCAGGTGGGGTATATCTTCAGATCTGAGGGAGGGGCCTCAATCCTCGCAGGCTGCGTTGTCAGCTTCACGGCTGCTCCCATTTACCCTCCCGCTAGGTCGTTCCCCAGAAGGACATCCACACCTTCGCCCGGCAACTCCGGCAGGACCCCCAGCTCCACTGGTCCCGACACCAACTCACAATCTAGAAGGACCCTATGCAAGGGTACCACTTCGGTCCATTTTCCTATGCCTCTCAGGGCTACCTCTCCCGTCGAAGATCCGAACTCTAGCACTTTACGGCTAATCAATGATAGCTCAGCTCCACTGTCTCTCCAGATCCATACTGGAATTTGTGGGCCTCCCTCCTCCAGGGACACGGTTCCTACGGAACTAAACGTCTCACGCCCCTCCTGTACTCCATCTACCGGGGGCCCTCTCGCCAATTTTCCTATCGAGGCGATACATCCTATAGGGATAGCTGCTTTCCCTTTTTCCGGCTCCTTCCTCGGAGTGGGGCACTTAGATGCAATGTGTCCCACCTTTCCACAATTAAAACAGGTCAAACCAGGAAATCTCCAGGTTTCTGGCCTGGTATCCTCACTTTTCCGGCCAGCTCCCGGCTGAGTTTCTACCTTAGCCGGTGGGCTTTCCCTACCGTTCCCACGGTGTCTCGGGTAACTTTTTGTTGAGGAAAACTTTGTCTTGTGAGTTAGGACATATTCATCTGCGAACCTAGCAAATTCTGCGACAGACCTAGTCGGCCTCTCATTCAAATACATCCGGATCTCCTCCGGAACACAACTTTTAAATTCCTCAAACAACAGTAACTCTCTGAGACGCCCATAATCCTCGTCCACCCTTTCTGCGGTGCACCAACGGTCCAAGAGCACCCCCTTCTCATGGGCTAGCTCGATATACGTTTGATTCCACCCTTTCCTTAAATTTCTAAACTTTTGTCTATAGGCCTCAGGTACCAATTCGTAAGCCTGGAGAATGGCCTCCTTTACTTCAGCATAATTCTCCGCTTCTCCCTCCTCCAGGGACAACGCCATATATGCTCGTTGGGCCTTCCCCTTTAACACGCTTTGTAACAACGCCACCCACTGCTCTTTTGGCCACTTCTGATTTACTGCCACCTTTTCAAAAAGCAAGAAATAACTATCGACATCTGTCTCCTCGAATGGGGGTACCAATCTCAACTCCCTACTAACATTAAACCGCTCCGCTCGGTCTAACTCTTGATCTCTTCGCTCGTTCCTTACCTTCTCCATCTCACAGTCATGTTCCTCTGTTTCTCTTTCTCAACTGCTTCTAGCTCCTTTAGGTGAATTTCATGCTGTCTTTGCCTGTCCCTTTCTCTCTCAGCCCTTTCTTTCTCTCTATCAGCCGCTTCCAGCTCTTTTAACTTAATTTCATGTTCCAGCCTTAATTTCTCCACCTCTAACTGAACTGTCCCACTTGATGGTACCTCTTCAGGGATATCTTCCAATACCTCAGCTTCAAACACCTTCTTCTCAATGTAATACTGGGTTATGGCCCTTCGTACCTCCCACTTTTTCATGGACTACCTCACTTCTGCGAGGTTCAACCCCTTCGCCAAATTTAACAAGTCTGATTTGGTGGCCACTTCAAGCGGCCACAAAAATCCCAGTCTGGTTTTTCATAAATTCACCCACGTCCATCTTTGCTGGTTTCCCGTCTGGCTACCCGCGTAACCAGATTCAAGTTTTGGACTACAAGCCCGATTCACTGGCCTCCCAATTTGGTGTCAAATCCTGGATGAGCCCCCAAGTTGTTACGTATCCCGTAACTGGATAACTCACCAGCAAAGATAGAGAGGTCCGTTGGAGTCTGATGGTACTATTTTCGAACGGTTTTATTCATAAAGGGGGGCACAAAAGTAAGGTTAATACAAATGTTCAGAACATATACATCAGCAAACCTCAATCTAAAGTGCGGGTATAGCAATAATCATCATTAAGAAATAATCTCGACTGTTGTCTAGGGGATAATATATTGTCCGTTGCAAATATAAAAGTCACTCAGAAGTCTGCAGGCTTCAGTCTTTTTGGGGAATCGCTGGGTTTCACGTGTTTCAGAGAAAGTGAGGAGAAATGACAAAACTTGCCCGGGTCTTTGACAAAGCAACTCCATTGAATCAGGGGAGCGTTGTTTCCCTGTTATTAGTTTGAAGTCCTTCTCGGTATTATTAGCCACCCGCTGCCCAGGTAGAGAAGTTACGGAGCGCACGTGGCTTTTGACTGGCTTCCAGCTATCACGGGAGCGTTGAGCGATTGAGTCCTTCTGGTGCGTCTCTCTGCGGTACCGCCTTCTGCAGTCCCCTTTTATCTTGACTTGCAGAGTTGTAGATGTCCATCAAAGTAGGGTGATGCAATCCCCACCCCCACATTGCCCGAGGGTGTCCATATCCGTGGTAGCTGTCACGTAGCAGGGTCATGCCCTTAGCACAGGTGCCTCTAAGAGCCCTGGCCAAAACCATTACATTGTCTCTTATTTGCCTGGGTCTGAGACCCAAATTAATAGTGCTCTTGCGATTCTCCAGAAGGAGGGGGCTGCTCCCGCCCCCGGCCCCTCAGAGCTGTGGTACATTCATAACATTTGCAATCAGTCTTCACTGTGGAAGACACTAGCTGTATGCTGGAAGTTTGAGAGTGTGAAGGGGCCCGAAGATTACTATAGCAAAGGTACTTGAGAAACCTAAAGTTCTGGAGGTAGGTAAGTCACCTGGACTCCAGGTGGTGCACATCCCAGGGTTTTGAAAGAGCCGGCTGAACAGACTGTGGCCATACTAGCAATGATCTATCAAGAAGCATGAGATTCTGGAATGGTTCTAGAAAACTGTTAAATTGAAAATGTCACTCCATCCTTTAAGAAAGGAGAGAAGCAGAGATAAGGAAATTATAGGTCAGCTAAGGATGTGGTTTTGGGGGAGGGGGCACATGATAAAATAGGCCATAGTCAGCATGGTTTCCTCAAGGGAAAATCTTGTCTATTAAATCTGTTGGAATTCTGCAAGATACTAAATGGATAAATCAGGGTTTTATAGGCAGGAGGCAGAGTGGGAATAAAGGGAGCTTTTTTCTTTCTGGCTGCTGGTGATTAGTAGTGTTCCACAGGGGTTGGTGTTGGGACTTTTTTTTAATGTTATAGGTCAGTGACTTGGATAATAGAATTTATAGCTTTGTTGCAAAGTTTACAGACAATATGAAGATGAGTGGAGGGGCAGGCAGTTTTGAGGAAGTAGAGGGGCTACAGAAGAACTTAGACAAATTAGGAGAATGGGCAAAGAAGTGGCAGATGGAATACAGTGTCAGGAATTGTATGGTCATGCACTTTGCTAGAAGAAATCAAAGGGTTGATTATTTTCTAAATGGAGATAAAATTCAAAAACCTGAGCTGCAAAGGGACTTGGGAGACCTTGTGCAGGATTCCCTAAAGGTTCATTTGCAGGCTAAATTGGTGGTGAGGAAGGCAAATGCGATGTTTGCATGCATTTCAAGAGATCGAGAATATGAAGGGTGATTGATCAGTTCATGCCATAAGGAGATGAGTTATACAGCTCTCGTTACATGCACGTGCAGTTCAACTCTTTGAGTGATTATACAGGCAGTTTGAAGTTGATAACTCATTTCCTTCTACCTTGAGCCATGAACTTATCACCCCTGCTGTGGACCACTTCTGGAATTCCAAGACGCTGACTTCTACAAAGAAGGGATCCGTATGCTACATGACCGCTGGACAAATGTGTAAGTGTAGGAAAAATAAATGTGCTAGGTTTTTTAAAATTGACTTCTTCTACCTTAGGCCATGAATTATCAATCACCCCTCGTATAAAATCAGGCATGTAACATTGAGATTTTATAAAGCACTGGTGATTCTTCACTTGGAGTTTTGAGCAGTTTTGGCCCCTTATCTTAGAAATGATGTGCTGGCACTACAGAGAGTTCAAAGGAGATTCATGAAAATGATTCCAGGATTTGATGACCTGTCATATGAAGAGCATTAATGGCTCTGGGCCTATATTCACTGAAATTTAGGGAAAAAAGAGGGGTGACCTATCAAACATTGAAATAGTGCACAACTTGGTCGGTCAATCAGTGTGCAAGAGACAACAAACTGTGCAAATACAAAAATAAAATAATAAATAAATAAACAATAAATATTCCAAATTTGAGCTGAAGAGTCCTTGAAAGTGAGTCTATAGGTTGTGGAAACATTTCAATTATGAGCCAAGTGAAGCTCGAGTGTTATTATCCCCTTTTGTTCAAGAGCCTGATGGTTGAGGGGTGTTGAGCTGTTCCTGAACCTGGTGGTGTGAGTCCTGAGGCCCGTTATTCAAAAATTTTCCAGCAGATTTGCCAAACGCAATTTTAATTTTATAAATTCCTGTTGATTCTAACCATTGTCTTTAAGATTTTCTAAGTACACTTGCTGGAAAACATGATACCTGTAATAGATTCTAGCACTTTCTGTACTACTGATCCCAGGTTAATAGTTCAATAATTAATTGATTTCTCTCTTTTACTTGAATTGGTCAATTATGTTTATCATTTTCAGTTCTTTGGAAATTATTCAAAAGGCCTGTATTCCAGTAGCGAGATAACACAAATAAGAGAAAATCTGCAAATGCCAGAAATCTGAACAACACACACAAAATGCTGGTGAAACTCAGCAGGACAGACAGCATTTATGGAAAAAAAAGTACAGTTAACATTTCAGGCCAACAGATCGACTGTAGTTTTTGCCATAGATGCTACCTGGCCTACTGAGTTCCTCCAGCTTTTTGTGCAAGGAACACAAATGATGTCTTCCTTAGAAAAGCAGAAATATGGGGTGGAAAAACTGATGAGGGTAGTAATTTTAGTTTGGTGGGCAAACTTGTTGGCATCATGAGGCATCAACATGGTAAAGTTCTTAATGTAAAACTACCTTTCTTTGTTAACTCCACAATTCTAATGGCAACTGCTATGGGGAAACCCCCAATTTGGTGCCAACATTCACTCCTGAAGGTGCATGAGATTGAGGTACAGTGGTGTTTTGACATTGGTTGGTTTCCAAGTGTCTCTGGTCTATGTTCTGAGTTTCTCTAGTCCATGTTCTGAACTTCTCTAGTCTACATTCATTGCTTTCTCCAAGGATTTCAAGGTCATAGTGTGGTCGTTCAGGTTTCTGAGGTTTATTCCATGTTTTAATGTTTGCTAGGTTTATTCTATGTCTGGAGTTCCCCAGGTCTACTTGGGCCGTCAGATGCCAGCCATAGGGAGGGGAGTACTGTCATGAGCTCTTCAGGCCTGTGCAGAGAGCCAGAGAGCATTTGCCTTCAAGGTTTCTCAAGCACCTGAATTTGCTAATTGTTGTCTTAATGAGAATCTTTCATTCCTGGTGCTTTCTGTTTAATCTAGATGTGTTTATTTTGACAGGCATGGATTTTCCATATTCTGTGATTACTTAAGCAGGCTCCTGATTAGTGCTTATTGTGGGGTCCTAGCTTTGAGTGTTACATCTCATGGTGCTGCTCTGCCGAGCCACTGAGGTTTTACTGGAACTCTTATGAACAATTTGGCTGATGTCTCCACATGGAAGTCTGTCTTTCCTCTGCACTTGGGTTCACTCATTGCCTGCATACATTCTGATATCAAGTTCTTTACTGACAACAGAGTTGTGCTCAGTTATATAATTAATAAAACAAGATTTGACATTTATGTACTTAATAGAATCCAATGTGTGAGGCAATCAACTCAGAAGAGCTAACAGAACTATGTTCCTACTGATCTCAACCTGGCTGATCCTGCCACAAGAGGTTATCTGGCCCAGCATTTCTTGCTCACCCCACCAGGAATTTTATCAAGGCTGATATTTTTGAAGTGAAACCAGTTCAAGACTGGTTAATAAACACTGTTTTCAAAAACATTCTCTGAGACTATGCTTCTTTTGCCAAAGAAGTGGGGGGGGGGGGGGGGAAGAAATGGCAGATGAACTAAATGGGTACTTTGCTCTGTCTTCATTGTGGAAGACTCTAGCAGTGTGCCAGAGCTCCGTGAGTAACAGAGAGCAGGAGTGAGTGCCATTGCTATTACAAAGCTAGGCTAACTGAAAGGTCTTAAGTTGAATAAGTCACCTGGACCAGATGAACTGCATCCCAGAGTCCTAAGAGAGGATTCTGAAGAGATAACAAATGTGTTGGTCGTGATTTTTCAAGAATCACTTGATTCTGGCATGGTCCCGGAGGACTGGAAAATTGAAATATCACTCCACTCTTTAAGAAGAGAGGAAAGCAACCAACTGCAGTGGAAGTGTTGGAGTCTACTACTAAGGAGGAGGTTTCAAGGTACTTGGAGACTAATGATAAAGTAAGTCAAAGTCAGCATGGTTTCTGAGAAGGGAAATATTGCCTGACAAAACTGTTAGAGTTCTTCAAGGTAGTAACAAGCAGGGTGGACAAAGGAAGCAGTGGATGTCATTTACTTGGATTTTCAGAAGATGTTTGATAAGATGCTACACATGAGGCTGCTTAACAAGCTAAAATCCATTGGCATTGCAGGAAAGATACTGGCATGGATAGTGGAATGGCTGACAGGCAGGAGGCAACAAGTGGGAATAAAAGGGATCTTCGTATCATCTGCAATTTTGCCACAAAGCCATCAATTTCATTATCTAAATCGTTGACAATGTGAAAAGCAGTGGTCCCAATACTGAGACTGAAGGAACACTACTGGTCACCAGCAGCCAACCAGAAGATATGAAGATCGGTGGAGGGGTAGGCAGTGCTGAGGAAGCAATGCGATTGCAGCAGGGCTTAGACAAATTGGGAGAATGGGCAAAAAAAGAGACGGATGGAATACAGTGTTGGGAAATGTATGATAATGCATTTTGGTAAAAGGAACAATAGTGCAGACTATTATCTAAATGGAGAGAAGGTTCAAACCTCAGAGGTGCAGAGGAACTTAGGAGTCCTTGTGCAAGACTCCAAAAAGGTTAATTTACAGGTTGAGTCTGTGGTAAAGAAGGCAAATCCAATGCTGGCATTTATTTCAAGGAGAATAGAATATCAAAACAAGGAGATAATGTTGAGCCTTTATAAGACACCAGTCAGGCCATACTTGGAGTATTGTGAACAGTTTTGGACCCCATTATCTTGAAAAGGATGTGTTGTCATTGGAGAGAGTCTAGAGGAAGTTCATGAAGATTATTCTGGGAATGAAGGGGTTAACATATGAGAAGTGTTTGGCAGCTTTGGGCCTGTACTCATTGGAATTTAGAAGAATGCATGGAGGTCTCATTGAAACCTACTGAACATTGAAAGGACTAGATAGGGTGGATGAGGAGAGGGTGATTCCTATGATGGGGGTATTCTGAACTGAACGGTACAGCCTCACAATTGAAGGGTGACCCTTTAGAACAGAGATAAGGAGGAATATTTTTTAGCCAGAGAGTAGTAAATCCGTAGAATGCTCCGCCACAGACTGTGGTGGAGGCCAAGTACGTGCCCATATTTAAGGCAGAAGTTGATAGTTTCCTGATTGGTCAGGGCATCAAAGGATATGACAAGAAAGCAGGTGTATGGGATTGAATAGGATCCAAGAGCAAACATGATGGAATGGCAGAGCAGTCTTGATGGGCTGAATGGCCTAATTCTGCTCCTATGTCTTGTGGATTAAAGTCTCAGTAGTTAAACTTGACATTCTATGGATGCCAGGAGGAGTGTTCTGGCCTACAGAGGCACAGTTTGTTTTATATGAACATCACTTCCTGCCTGCAAGCTGCTTTGTTATATCATTACCTGCGTGGGTTAATTTTGATTCAACTGGAAGCACAGTGGAAAGACATTCATCTCCATTCTCTCTTTATTTGCCTTTGAAACAACAATATCTTTTTACAACTGAGATTTCATTAAAAGCTGAAAGAAAACTTCTGTCTTTGGTGATTTTTGAGAAGTTGTTTAACTCACTGCGTAGCTGTGTGGATAAGCTCTGTGAAGCAGCAGATCTTTCCTTTCATATGATGAGCAATCTTCTGTTCAAGAAGCTGCCAGTAAATCACTGCATTAAATATAATACAGTGAATTATGATTGGGACCTCTGTCCTATATTCTTGTGTCATCTCAGTGTGATGAGCTGAGAACTTGTCCACTGTTACACCACCTACCATGCCATTCTACGCTCGCCCTTTGGCAAGTCCGATCATCTGGCTGTACATCTACTCCTGGTGTATTGGCAGAAACTGAAGACTCAGTATCAGTGGTGATTGGGAGGAAGAGCAGTACTTACAGAACTTATTTGAATTGGCGGACTGGAAAGTACTCGGGTGTTTACCTTTGAATCTGATTGAATATGCCACCATTTTCATACAAAACAAGTGTGCATGAGTGTATGACTTTGCGAACATATTGGACACATGCAAACCAGAAGCCTTGGATGTAGCAGAATATTGGCAGTTTGCTGAGGGCTAGATCAATGCCATTCAGGACTGGTAATCCAGTCTGTATACAAGAAGTCAAGGTACAACCTAAGGAAGTCTATTTCGAGAGCAAAGAAGCAGTCGCTATTGAAGTTAGAACCAAAATCAGTTACCTGTCAGCTCCGGTAGGGTTTGCAGGCCATTACTTCCTACAAGGCATCATATATGGCTGTGATACTTCACTCCTAGATGAGCTCCTGTCGTTTACTCATGCTTTGAAAGGAAAAACAAAACAACACCTGTGTCAATCCCTGTAGTACCTGGTGACCCTGTGCCTCAGAGGCTGACATCAGAACATCTTTCAAGAGGGTGAGCCCTTGCAAGGTGGCAAGCCCCAGTGGTGTACCCAGTAGGGCATTGAAAACCTGTGCCAACCAACAGGCAGGAGTATTCAAGCACATCTTCAATCTCTCAAAGTTGCAGTCGGAGGTTCTCACCTACTTCAAAAGGACAATCATTCTAGTGCCCAAGAAGAGCAGGATGAGCTGCCTCAATGTCTATCATTCAGATGCACTCACATCAACTACGATGAAGTATTTTGAGAACTTAGTCATGGCTAGAATCAACTGCTGCCTAAGCAAGAACCTGGGCCCCCTGCAATTTGCCTACTGCTGCAACAGCTCTACAGCAGATATAATCTCATAGGCTCTCTACTCAGCCTTGGGTCACCTGGGCAATACAAATATGTATGTCAGGCTGCTGTTTATTACATACAGCTCAGCGTTCAACACCATCATCCCCTCAGTATTGACCAACAAGCTCCAAAACCTGGGCCCTTGTACCTCCCTCTGCAACTGGAGTCTTGACATCTTCATTGGGAACCAAAGTCAGTGCAGATCGGCAATAACATCTCTTCCTCGCTGACAATCAACACTGGTGCACCTCAAGGATGCGTGCTCAGCCCACTGGTCTATTCTCTCTACATGCATGAATGTGTGGCTAGGCACAGCTCAAACACTATCTGTAAATTGGCCAATGATATAACTGTTGTTTGCAGATTCTCAGATGGTGAAGAGGAGGTGTACAAGAATGGGACAGATCAGCTGGTTGACTGTTGTTGCAACAACAACGTTGCATTCAACATCAGTAAGCCCAAGGAATGATTGTGGACTTCAGGAAAGGGATGATGAGGGAACACACACCAGTCTTCACTGAGCTGTCAGCAGTGGAAAGGGTGAGCAGTTTCAGTTACCCAGGGGCCACCACCTCTCAAGATCTATTCTGGGCCCAACATATTAATGCAATTACAAAGGAGGCACATCCGTGGCAACATTTCATAAGGACTCTGAGGAGATTTGTTACGTTACCAAAGCCTCTGACAAATGTTCACCCTCGTACTGTGGAGAGTGTTCTAACTGGTTGCATCACTGCCTGGTGTGGAGGGGCTGCTGCACAGGATCAGAAAAAGCCAGTACCATCATGGGCACTAGCTCCCCCAACGTCCAGGATATTTTCATGAGGCGATGCCTCAAAAAGGTGTCATCCATCATTAAGGACTCTCATCACTCAGGGCATGCTCTCAGATAGGAGATCTAAGGGCATGAAGCCACCCACTCAACGTTTTAGGAACACAGCTTCTTCCCCTTTGCTATCAGATTTCTGAACGGACATTGAACCAACCCGTGAACTATCGTTGTTCTCTTTATGCACTACTTAATTAATTTTAAATATACTTTATTGTAATTTATAGTTTTTTCTATGCATTGCACTGTCCTGCTGCTGCAAAACATCAAATTTCATGACATGTTGGTGATATTAAACCCCATTCTCAAAATAACCACAGTGGACCATGGATAAAAAGAGATCAAAATAGAAAACGCTGGAAATACTCAGCAGGTTGTGCAGCATCTTCTGGTAGAAGAAACTGCAAAACTTTTGTCAGAGCTGGCGAAGGTTTCTGCTTTGACTTCAGATTTCGAGCATCTACACCTTTTTAGTTTTCATTCGTAACTAAGCAGAGTCTGTGTGTACTTGGGTGGCATCTCTTCAGGTTTCTACTGGTCATGATGTTGTGGGGGAACGACACGCTGAATTTCAGTTTGAGGGAAGAGCGCGTTATCCAGATGAGTGTGCCATTCATACAATGGCCAGAGAGGGCGCCACATCCCTGTGAGAACAAGCGCTACGCTGGTGTGCCGTTGTGCATTCTGGGAAATGTAGTCAATTTGAATGAGAGACGCTTATGCTCGGAATCGAAGGTCTGAGAATGGACTGCATCTCCCGAAATGCAATGGGATTGTGGTTGGTCTGAGACGGGACGAGAGCTGGTGAAAGGAGGAGCTGGATTTTGGGTCGGACCCAGTCAAGGACTGCCCCTTTCCCCACCCTTTCCTTTCCTGGGCCGTGCCGGGCCTGGCTGCGGCTTGACTTCCGCTTCCCTCCGCCATTCGGTGGCGGTTTACCCTGTGTGTTCGTGTCGGTCTGTCCGTTCGCAGGAATCTGGAGCAGCTCAGCCCAAGCTGCCGGAGCGTCGGCCCTACACACCGGGTGAGTGTGCGCTGTTGCAGCGAGGCTCCGGCGGCTTGTTTTGCCCCGACCGGCACCTGCTGCCTTTGAGTGAAAGATGTCGGGGACAGAGAGGGGGTTAGTCTCAGAATGCGGCACTAACTGGACGGGTGGATAGGCATGTGAGGGGGCCGGGTGGTGCCTGCAACCAGTGTTTGTTGCTGGAAGAAGGAAGCGGGGTTCTCCAAGTTCCGAGCAGGAGGAAGAGAGAGGAAAAAGGGGTGTGGATGTCCGAAGGCGGAGGAGAGATTGCGGGTGAGAAGCATGGGAAGTGGAAGGGGTACAGGTGGTCGAGGATGGGGCGGGCATGCGACGGCGGAAGATTTGGAGAGGGGCGGCCGAGGGGGTTGCGGGTGGCAGAGGAGGAGTGGGGGCACAGGTGTCCGAAGAGTTTACAGGTGGTCAAAGAGGAGGGGGTGAGGGAGCCGAGGGGGGGGGGGAATAGCGTCCAAAAAGGAAGGGGATCACCTGAGCGGAGGAGGGGCCGCGGGTTCCCTCGGGTGGAGGAAATGGGGGAGCAGGTGTCCGAAAAGAAAGAGTGAGGGCTGCAGGTTAGTTTGCCTGAGGACGGGAGGAAGGGGTGCAGACACTGAGGATGGTGGAGGAGGGGGCATGGGTGCGGGTGCCTGAAGTGGCAGAAGAGGTGGTACAGTCTCCCAAGGGTGGTTGAGGTGGGGGTGAGTGTGGAGGAGGTGGGAGAGCAGGTGTTCAAAAAGATAGAAGGAAGGGTACACCTGACCAAGGAGGAGGAGTGGGCACGGGTGCCCCAGGCTGGGAAGGAGGGGTGTGTGGGTGTACGAAGATGGGGGAGGAGGAGTGGTTATGGGTGCCTTAATGTGGAGGAGGATGATAGATTACTGGTGGCCAAGGGTGGGGGAGAGACCATGGCTGTCCGAAAAGAAAGGGGTACAGGTGACTTAAGGAGGTGGAGGGTCAAGGGTGACTGAGGGCAAGGATGTGGAGGGGGAATGGACATCCAACAGCAGGGGAATTGGAGTGGGGGTGCAACTACAAGGGCAGCAGCGATTACATGGTTGGGGGAGGGAATCTGTGACATTTCTTGATATTACAACATTGGAAAAGTTTTGTGTCATTATGTGATGGGTGATGTTGAGAGATTTCTGTGATTTGAGCAAATGAAGATTTTGTCAAGAAATTATTTTGTTGGAAAGCTGAAGCAGGTCACTAACCGGTGAGTGAGGGTTTCGGATCAGGAAACATAAAAAATGCTATCCTTCAGCATGACTCTATGCCCTTATTTTAGTTACAGGTAGAATGTACACGGTAAAGCAGTGAGGTTTATATTGGGCATGTAATTGTATTTATAGCACTGTATTCGGTCATGGAGTTGAGCAAAGGTTTTGTGTTTGGTCATAGCTAGTGGTGAAGGATTCCAATTCAGCACGCAAGCTTGAACTTGTACTCACTCGTTTTAGTTTCTCAAAGTTCCATGGGTCTGCTCTTCAAAGTACAAGGATATAAGAACAATGGGACTGAAGTGTGTGTGTTCCCCAATTGCAATAAACAGGTTGATTTGCTTTCATCAAGACGCGCCTGGATGCATTAAATAAAAGAACGATCCTGCATTTATACAGAAATAACTGCTTAAATAGGATCTTATTGTTATGAATGGAAACTTATTGTTAATGCGATAACTCACAAACAACAAGGGAAGTAATGTTTTGTATTTTGTTGCTGTTAGTTGAATGGTCGATGATGGCCGGTATTATGATAGTGCATGCTGCTTTATCGTGTGTTATGGAACCTTGAATATCCATTTGACTGAGCAGTTTAATATTGCACTGTGAAATGAATCACTACCATTGTAGCATTGTTTCAATACCACAGTGTGTCAATAAAATTAATGCTTGAGCCAAGATCTTCTGTTTCAGAGGTAAGTAGTGTGGTCTCAACCAAGATGGTATTTTTATTTTCATCATTTGAATATCTTCTACATTTGTGTGCTAGTCTGCTCTTGTGCATTAAACGGTTTTTGGAGACTCTTATTTGTGAATTAGTAATGTTGAGTATAAGAGGTAGCCTAGTTGGAGAGAGCACCACTTCTGCAGTAATTGATTGTAAGGCTCAATCTTTGGTCTGTTACAAAAGCAAAATATAGATGCTGAAATTTGGAATAATAATAAAAAAAATGTTGAAAATATTCTGCAGATCAAGCAGCATCTCTGGTGAAACAATTGCCATTCAGGTTGGCCTATAGACATATATCAGAATGCATCTGTATCCTGGATGATAATGAATTATAACATCTCACATTAGCTCTTTTAGTCCGTAATCTGCTGACAACCAGACCAATGGTGTTAAGATCTGACGACCAAGTAAAATGTAAGAGGTCCAGGTACAACCTTTGGAATGCTGTCTTACGTGAGAAATGGCAATTCTGGACCAAACTTGAATCACAGATGGATGTTGCACAGTTGTTGCAGGGCTTGGATGCTGCCACCTCTTACAAAGTGAAACCAAAATAATTTGTGACGACATTTTTGCTCGCAGATGAGCTTGATACCTCTTATGCGTGCTTTGACTTACAAACTCCCAAAGTCCCTGACGAACCTGTAATTTCAGTCTCTGAGTCAGCCCTGACAGCATCCTTCAGGAGTGTGAACCCCCAGAAAGCATCTGGCCCAGACAGTAAACTTTTGAAGACTCATGCGAATCAACTGACTGGCATCTTCATTGATACCTTGAACCCCTTGCTTCAGTAGTCAGAGGTACCCACCTGATTCAAGCAGGCTTCAATCATACTGTTAGCCAAAAAGAATGTGGTAATCTACCTCAATGACTATCGTCCAGTGGCACTTACCTCCACTGTGATGAAGTGCTTTGAGAGGTTAGTGATGAAACGTATCAACTCCTTCCTGAGGTTTGACTTGGATCTGTCTCCCATCACAGCAGATTCCATCTTATTGGCTCTTCACTCAACCTTGGAGCTCTGGTCAGTGAAGATGTTCTTCATTCAACACGATCATCCCCTCAAAAGTAATCAATCCATTCTGACACCCAGGCCTCACTTGCAGACCCCAGTCAGTTTGGATTTGTTAATTGACATACAGCGTGGAGTAGGCTTTCTGACCCTTTGAGCTGAGCTGCACAGCAATCCCCAGTGTAATCCTAGCCTAGTCATGGGACGATTTACAATGAGCAATTAATCTGCCAAACAGTACGGCTTTGGAATGTATGAGGAAACTGGAGCCCCCGAAGGAAACCACGCTGTCATGGGAACACAGAGCCAGCGGCAGGATTGGCAACAACATCTCCACGATCACCATCAGCACAGGTGAACCACAAAGCTGTGTGCTTAGCCACCTGCTCGACTCATTTTATACTTGTAACTGTGAGACTAAGCGCAGCTCCAACCCCCATATTTAAGTTTGCTGACGATACCACTGTTGTTGGCTGAATCAAAGATGGTGACGAATCAGCTTATCAAAGGTCCAGCTTAGTGTCAGAGGCATGTATACAATGTATGTCCTTAAATGTTTTTTCTTCGCAAACATCCAAGAAGACAGAGAAATGCTGCAAAGAAAGAACAACAGATAAACATAGGAACCCCAAAGTCCCTTCCCTCAGCTCTCCTGCCTCCCACACGTAAGTGGCAGTGAGCACCAATCCCCCTCCCCCATCAGCAAGCGTTGGTGCCGCACCAAGCACGAGCAAAGCACAGACCTGCTTGTAGTTCAAGTCAAGTTTATTGTCATTTTGACCATAGACTGCCGGTACGGTACACAGTAAAAACGAAACAACATTCCTCCAGGACTCTGGTGCTACAACACAAAACTACACTAGACTATGTGAGACAGCACAAGGCTACACTAGACTACATAAAACAACATAAAAACTGCACTAGACTACAGAGCTGCACAGGACTACATAAAGTGCATAAAACAGTGCAGGGCAGTACAATAATTAATAAACAAGGCAATAGGCACAATAGAGGACAGATTTCAATATAATAATAAATGATATGGATGTCAGTCCAGACTCTGAGTATTGAAGAGTCTGATGGCTTGGGGGAAGAATCTGTTGCACAGTCTGGTTGTGAGAGCCCGAATGCTTCAGTACCTTTTGCCAGATGGCAGGAGGGAGAAGAGTTTGTGTGAGGGGTGCGAGGGGTCCTTCACAATACTGTTAGCTTTGCGGGCGCGGCGTGTGGTGTAAATGTCTGTAATGGCGGGAAGAGAGACCCCGATGATCATCTCAGCTCACTATCCGCTGCAGGGTCTTGCGATCCAAGATGGTGCAAATCCCGAACCAGGCGGTGATACAGCTGCTCAGGATGCTCTCGATACAACCCCTATAGAATGTGGTGAGGATGGGTGGTGGGGGGGGGAAATGGACTTTTCTCAGCCTTCACAGAAAGTAGAGACACTGCTGGGCTTTCTTGGCTATGGAGCTGGTATTGAAGGACCATTACCCCAAACACTTCATGTTTCATCTGGCACTCAACATCCCACAAGCTCTCTCTCCCTAATAAGGAGAAAGATGTCTCCATTTTCCCAGCAATTGGGGAGACATAACAAGCAACTTGCTGGTATATGATGTTAAAAGTTCGTTAATTCACTTTTTTTGAGCTATGGGCCTGCAAAGATCCCGGGTCTTTGGGCCCACAGCGGATATCCCGAATCCCCTGACAACACACAGTTTTCCTGCCGTGACGCTGACCCTCGATCCACCTGTCTCCAGAGCCCCGAGATCTTAGGCTTCGGAATTTGAGCCAAACTCTCAGGCTGAACAACATCCAGAACTGAAACCCCGAGAAGGGGACCCATTCCCTCAAAGAACCAAAGTCAGCGTGTAACTCCAGATCAGGGTCTTCAAAAGAACCTTGAAAGGGAAAAATAAAAATATTAAAGATGGAAATGGAGCTGTTTCCAAAGGTGCAAGCAAAGGAATCACCATTTAGCACCATCTTAACTTTGCTCCGCCTTTATATAAGTGAAAGATTAAAAATCTGGCTGAATGGTTCCACAGCAATAAAGTCTCACTAGATGACAGCAAAACCAAAGAGCTGATGTTGTCTACAGGAGGAGGAAACCAGAGATCCCCGAGCCAGTCCTCTTCAGGTCTTCAGTGGTGGAGCTGGTCAGCAACTACAAATTCTTCTGTGTTATCATTTCAGAGTATCTGTCATGGTTGCAGCCTATAAGTAAGTGCAATTACAAAGAAGGCACGGCAGTGCCTCTACTTAGGAATTTGAGATGATTTATCATGTCATCTAAAACTTTGACAAACTTCTGTAGATATGTGGTGGACAATGTACTGACTGGTTGCTTCACGGCCTGGTATGGAAACATCAATGTCCTTGAATGCAAAAGCCTACAAAATGTAGTGCATATGGCCGTGGCCATCACAGGCAAAGCCCTCCCCACCATTGAGCAGTTTGACATGGAGTGCTGTCCCAGGAAAGCAGCATCCATCATCAAGGACCCCCACTGCTCAGACCATGCTCTCTTCTCACTGCTGCCATTAGGAAAGGGGGTATGAGAGCTTCAGGTCCCACAGCACCAAGTTCCTGTGATTCAGGAGCAGTTATTCTCTCTCAACAATCAGGGTCTTGAATCCGTGTGGATAATTTCACTTACCCCAACATTGAACTGATTCCACACACAATCTTCTCTCCTTTGGCTGTTCATCGATTTCAATGTTGACTGAGGCCTGGACAAGGTTGTATGGAAGACCAGCAGTTGCCCATGCTGTAAGTCTCCCCTCTCCACGCCACCAGTGTTATCCAAGGGAAGGGCACTAGGCCGATACAGCTTGGCACCTGTGTCATCGCAGAGTAAGTGCCTTGCTCAAGGACACAACACGCTGCCTCAGCTGAGGCTCGAACGAGCGACCTTCAGACCACTAGGCCAACGCCTTAGCCACTTGGCCACGTGCCAACACGCTATGGACTAATTTTCAAGAATTCTGTAACTCACGTTCTCAATATTTATTACTTATTATTATTTTGTTTTTTTTTCCTTTTTGTACTTGCACAATTTGTTGTCTTTTGCACATTGGTTGTCTGTGTTGCATGCAGTTTATTCTTTGATTCTATTGTTTCTTTTCATTTACTGTAAATGTCTGCAAGAAAATAAATCTCATGGTAGTATACGGTGACATATACGTACTTTGGTAACAAACTTACTTTGAACTTTAAATGAGTCTGTGATGTCCATCCTTGGAAACCAAAGGGGCATGATCTGGTTCAATGACTTGGGTGCATTTTGGTCAGGTATGGGCATGGTTTAAAAACTAGAGCAACTTTGAATCTAAGTGCAGAATGGTATCCCATTGTATCTGTACTGTTTTTAGAGCTATCCAGTTAGTCTTTATTAAACGTTATTCCCTGGAACCTTTTGAGTAAAAATCCAGTTGCGTATGACAGTTCTGTGCTCATTATTCTGCAGCTTGCCATCTCTCATTAGACCTGGATTTGGGTTTGAGGAATATATCACTGTATGAACTAGTGTTGTGGTATGTAGCATACAGGCAGGGATAAGGTTGAATGTTGCAGTGCATAAAAAGAGAAAGCATTCCCCATTGATTAGGGAAGACATGTCATTAGAATTACCTCATTATTACACAGGGTGAAGCAAAGGAGTGTGTCTTTCAGATTGCCTCCAGTCTCTCAACACTACCAGTGAGCAAGCATGAATGTGCTCTACATTGTTTCTTAATTACTGCACTTCCTATAGTCCTGAAATGACTCCAGTTTAAAAGCACTCAATGGCTCCAGAGTGCTTTAGGTGGTCATGAAAGGCTGCTTCCATTGACAATGGATACTATTTTAGAGCTGTGATGGCTCTATAAACCTTAAATCCTTTAGCCTCTCCACAAGTCTCGTAAAGTTTACTAAGTTCTTCTAGCCAGTTTGATTAAGTCCGTAAACTGGCATGATGTGCAGTCTGTTTCTGCGATTTATGTAAAAGTAGTAGTCATCATGGAACTCATGAATGGAAATGAACTGGCTGATGTGAATTGAGGGAATTGAATTGGAGTGGGTGATGGCACTGAACTGGTATAGAGGATGTTGCTGTTTTGACTGAGGTTCAGTAAAAGTAGTGCTTATCACAAATGCAATAATTATCTGCAGGAGCAGAGTTTAGGGTAATTTAAATTGAACCGGAATCACTATCAGCATCAGCGACAGAACAAGCTTCACTTACCTGGCTTGCGAAGGTGGTATATTTACTTTGCTGTGATTAGTTTCTCTGCTGCACCTAATGGGTTTGTTGCTTTGCAATAACAGGAACTGAGGTTCTTTGTTCTGTTCTGTACTTGTGTGGCTTCCTCCTTCAGTTTCCACTGCCTCTTGCATAAGTGGAAAGCTTTTAAGAGTAGAAAGTGCAGGTCAGGACAAATGCTAGTTATTCACCTGGAGAGCCATTGGAAGTTTGCTCAACAGAACCTCCCCACCCCCACTCCCCACCCAACTTTGGACTTTGTCCTGGTTGCTTTTGTTTCCTTAACTGCAGAGCCTTTTTTCTCTACTCCGAGTGAGCTACTTCCTTTTCTCTTCAACTTGAAAGTGGCTTTTGGGAACCTGCTAATACATGTTGAGCCAGGAACTTCTACAGACGAAAAGTTAGTGCTTTCTTGCAGCAGTTAGTTTTCAGACAGCGTTGAAAGCGGAGAATTGTCTGATAACATGAGTCCAGACTATATCCTGTTAGCAGAAAGTTAATTGCAAAATTGTAGTAGTTTGTGCAAGGCCCTTTGAGGTTGCTTTCAGGCCGAGGCTGTGCTACTGTTTTGTAAGGTTCATAAACTGTGATTTACACCTGTAGACTGGTGCCAATGCTTTGTAATTGGGCAAATTGGTAACCTGTTTGCTTTTAATTTGGAATATCAGCCTTGGTTAGTAAGGCAAGGGAATAGAATTAGGTCATCAAGCCTACTCCATCATTCAGTTGTGACTTTTATTTACCCTACCACATTCTCTTGTCTTCTCCCTTAACCCATGTATCAATGAAGAACCCATTGATTTCTGCATTAAATGCACCAAATTACTTGGCCTCTTCAGCCCTGTGTGGCGGTAAATTGCACAAATTTACCAACTGCTGGCTGAAGAATTCCCTCATCATCTCAGTTCTAAGGGGGCGTCTTTGTATCTGGCTGGAAAGAGATCCCTTGCTAGAGCTCATTTCTCCATACCTGGCAGTTTCCCGCCTCCTTTCTTTCAAGTGTCTTTCTAACGTTAAACACTGGCATGTCTTTATTTTACATTAGCAGTTCTTTTTAATCAGTTACAATTCAGTATCTTCTTGGACAAAATAATAGTTTTCTATGAATTAGCCCATTCTTTGAAAGAGTAAAATCTTTCAAGCCTTGTTTTCTGACATTGCTTTCTTCTACCTCTTGAAGGAAGGGTCTCTGTTATTTGCTGCGAGGATATGTAAGTGTAATGCAGTGTGTTATAGTAGCAAATGAATTCAAACAAGGTGATCCCATAGATGGCCACACTGCGACACCCACCTTGTGCAGTTTGGTATTACTTCCTCTGAGGTTATGTTGAGAAATCCTGTTATTCTGAGATGCTCTTTTTGGTCATTAGTTGTTATGTACAGCTGAAGTGTGTAAATAAATTAAGGAATCTAACAGTTCTGTTTGTTAGCAGTTTAGCTTTTCTCAGTGTTTTGCTGCGTGTATATTATGTCTCCTATAATGGATATGCCCAACAATTCCCTATTTAACCCTAGCATTATCATGGGACCAATTAATCTTTGGACTGTAGGAGGACACCAGAGCATCTGGAGGAAACCCATGTGGTCATGGGAGGAACGTACAAACTCCTTACAGGCAGCACTGGAAATTGAACCTGAGGTTACCTGTCTGTAAAGCATTGTGCTAACCACAATGTGTGTGAGTGAAGAAGTATCCTTCTAGGCCAGTTGGCCTTTGATTCATTAAACTGTTGGATTGAATGTACCAGGGTTTTAAACATGAGTCATGATTAGGCTGACACCAAGGGAGTTCTACTCTGTTAGAGATGCTAATCTCATAATAAAATGTGACCCAGTTAACCTGTTTGAATTCTTATCCTCCAACCCCCCCCCCCACTCCATGTCACCTGTGAGTAGTGTATGTAAATGAGTTTGCATGCATATGTGTGGCTGTGTGGGATGCTGTGGTTTCTGCTGTGACAACACGGTAGATTCCAGTTAATTAGGAAACATTGGCTCTACTAAATTTTGGCCCAATTAAGTGGCTACCTCAGTTAGCTGAAGTTTCATTGAAATACTTAAAAAGGTATTTTTAAAAAGAACTACTGTTTAATTAAGCAACAAATTATGTATTTCAATAAAGCACAGGACAAATTAGTACACTATCAGTGCCACTACAGTTCTTTGATTCAGAGAATTGTCATTGTAACATTCAAGTTGATTGTCAATACTTTCTAAATCTTCATAGTTTCTAACTTGTTGAAGTAGTGAAATAGTTTCATTTTCACTCCTGGCCATTTCTGGCATTCCCAAGCCTGGATGGTTGAAAACACAGTGAGCAAAGCAGTTCTGAATTATCTTATTTCTTGCCAACAAAAATCACTGCTTTTTGAACACAAACGCCTGCAGCTGATGCTATTTAAAAACTGTTCGCTTTAAGCACAGTGCAGTATTTTATGGCCACACAAGTGCACACGTTTGACGCTAGTTAAAAATAGTTCAACAGTGCCCTTCCCCAATTAAGTAGCATCATGTCTCAAATAATGAAGCCAATCCCGGCTATTTCCTGTTTTTTAAAGTGCTGTCCCAAATAAGCGACTGCCCTGATTAACCAATGGTCCAATTAACTGGAATCCATAGTACTTTGTTCTTTGAAGAGATGTATTGAAGCAAGTTTTGTAGAAGTAACCAGGAATTTAGGCTTCCACTAAGTATGTGCAGAACAGTCTCATATGAGACCCCTTGAGTATGGGATGTAATTGTCAAATAGGGATGATCTTGGTTGAATGGTTACAATGCAAAAGAAGGCCCCTCAGCTTGTTGAGTCTGTACTAGCTTTGTAAGGATAGTCCAGCTAGTTCTATTCCCTGCAGTCCTGCAAGTCCTTTCCCTTCAAATTGATGCTGCAGTAAGTATCTGAATGATACATTTGGACCAACCTTGAAACTGACCACTCACTTGCTGTGTAAAAATATTTTTCCTCATTTCTCTTTTAGTTCTTTTGTCAAGCACCTTCAGTCTGTTTCTCCTTAACCCCTCTGGCAATGGAAGTTTTTATCTCTGTACTGCCAGTGATGTTTTTAAATACCTGTCTTCGCAACCACCTTTAAGAAGAATAATCCCAGTTTATCCAGTGTTCCCACATAACTGAACACCCTCATCTGTTCTGAGGCGACACTTCACCTGTGAGTCTGCTGGTGTGGTATACAGCGTCCAGTGCTCCCAGTCTGGCCTTTTATATATTGGTGAGACCCAACGCAGACTGGGAGACCATTTAGCTGAACACCCACACTCGGTCCGCCAGAAAAAGCAGGATCTTCCAGCGGCCACACATTTTAATTCCAGGTCCCATTCCCATTCTGATATGTCTATCCATGGCCGCCTCTACTGTCAAAATGAATCCAAACTCAGGTTGGAGGAACAACACCTTATATACCAGCTGGGTTGCCTCTAACCTGATGGCATGAACATTGACTTCTCTAACTTCCATTAATGCCCCTCCTCACCTTCTTGCCCCATCCCTGACATATTCAGTTATTTGCCTGTTCTCCATCTCCCTCTGGTGCTCCCCCCCCCCCTTTCTTTCTCCTGAGGCCTCCCGTCCCATTATCCTTTCCCTTCTCCAGCTCGTTATCACTTTCACCAATCACCTTTCCAGCTCTTAGCTTCACCCCACTCTCTCCGGTCTTCTCCTATCATTTTGCATTTCCCCCTCCCCTCCACTACTTTCAAATCTCTTACTATCTTTCCTTTCAGTTAATCCTGACGAAGGGTCTCGGCCCGAAACGTTGACAGTGCTTCTCCCTATAGATGCTGCCTGGCCTGCTGTGTTCCACCAGCATTTTGTGTGTGTTGTTGTTCCCTCATCTGTTGAATTGTTCTTGTAAATTGCTTCTGCAAAAGCCACCTTATCTTTTGTTAACTTTTTCTTTAATTTTGCTTTTCCACAATTCTTAGCAGCTGACTCTGTGTGGAATTCTTGCACAAGTTCGCTGGCACACTTTTTTGTTCCTTTTCAGGTGAGAAGTAATAAAGATTGCAAACTGCCATCATTTTGTATTAGGCTACTTTGTGCAGATTACTAATGAAATTTTTTGAGAACAATTACATGAATTGGTGAAAGGTTGTGAGTTATTGCTGCCCCTTTTCAGAATCTGAATTGGATTTAATATCACTGGCATATGTCATGAAATTAGTTAACTTTGCAGCAACGGTACAATGCAGTACATAAGAGGAAAAAAACTAAATTACAGTAAAACATATATATTAAATAGTTAAATAAGTAGGGGAAAAAATAGGAAATAAAAAGTAGTGAGGTAATGTTCATGGGTCAACTATCCATTCAGAAGCTGGATGGCAGAGGGGAAGAAGCTACTCCAGAATCGTTGAATGTGTGTCTTCAGGCTCTTATACCTTTTTCCTGATGAGAAGAGGGCATGACCTGGGTGGTGGAGGTCTTTAATGATGGACGCTGCCTTTCTGAGGCACAGCTCCTTTAAGATGACCTGGATACTACGGAGGCGAGTATCCATGATGGAGCTTGCAAATTTTATAACTCTCTGCAGCTTACTTTGATCTTGTGCAGTAGCTCCCTCCCCCACATACCAGACAGTGTTGCAACCAGATAGAATGCTCTCCACAGTACATCTGTAGAAATTTGTCAGTGTTGTTGGTGACATACCAAATTTCCTAAAACTCCAAATGAACTATAGCCACTGTAGTGCTTTCTTTATAGCTGCATCAATATGTTGGGTCCAGATTAGGTCATTGGAGATATTGACATCCAGGAACTTGAAATTGTTCACTCTCTCCACTTCTGATTCCTCTGTGAGGACTGGTGTATATTCCCTCCTCTTACCCTTTCTGAAGTCTACAGTCAATTTTTTGGTCTTACTGATGTTGAGTGCAAGTTTGTTGCTGTGGCACCACTCAACTAGCTGGTATATCTTCCTCTTGTATGCCCTCTATTCACCATCTGTGGTTGTATCATCAGCAGATATATAGATGCTATTTGAGCTGTGCCTAGCCACACAGTCATAGATGGAGAGAGTAAAGCAGAGGGCTGAGCACACATCCCTGAGGTGGGTCAGTGTTGATTGTCAGTAAAGTGGAGATATTATTTCCAATCCACACCTATTGTGGTCTTCTGCTTAATAAGTCGAGGATCCAGTTGCAGAGGTCCGGGATCTGGAGCCTTACAATCAGAATTGTAGAATTGATAGTGCTAAATGCTGAGCTGTCACCAGTAAACAGTATCCTGGCATGCATATTTGTGTTCAGGTGATCCAAGGTTGCATGGAGAGCTTGCGAGTTCACATCTGTGATAGATCTATTGTAGTGAAAGGGAAACTGCAGTGCAACCAGGTTCTTGGGTTGATTCTAGCCATAACCAACCTCCCAAAGCACTTCACGATAGTTGTTAAGGCAGCTCACCCTTCTTTTCTTGGGCACTGGCATAATTGAACTTGTAATTTAGGTGGGAACTTCCAACAGTAAAAATATTTAAAATGTTTTTGAACACTACCATCAGTTGGTTGGCACAGGTTTTCAGAGTCCTGCCAGGTATTCCATCATGGCCTGTTGCCTTGCGAGGGTTCACCCTCTTGGGGAACAGATATTTTGAGATCTTTTGTTCTCAAAAGTATTTAGAATTCTCTTATTGCTTTACTCAATCTGTTAATCTGAAATCAAAACAAAGTAATATACAATGAGACCAGTGAGTCTTTGGAGAGCATGAACAACATGATCCTTTGGGGTATAGCCACATCAGGTGATGTGAGCAGGATCTTTTCAGTAATAGGTTTTAATTTTGTTGTTTAAAAACATGTTATATATGAGGGGAGATCGGGCAGTGCTATCATTCTTTAAAATTCCTTTTTCTGGAATGCTGTACACCAGTGTGCCTGACATTGGGTTTCTTGCATCCAGCTTTCTAGTCAACCTGAAAGTGTTGGGAGGATCAGCCAAGATAGAAAATAAATCCTGTGAGAAATTATTTTTAATTATGTTGAGTATTAATCAGGGTACATAATTTTTGTTCTCCATGGAGCAAGTTTACTGAAGTTTACAGTTTCTGTTCATTAAATGTTTTGTTTATTGCATGAAGCATAACAGTTCCTACTGGGATCAGGTTAGCATGGGACATTTCCTATTAAGCTGGGGTACAATATGGGCAATATAAGATTCTCTTAGCTGGCTATCATAGAGGCATTGGCTTCTCTAAATCGTAGACAAGGTAGTGACGTGAGAATATTGCAAAGAAATGTATTAGCCTTTTAATTTTACTGTTTCATATAAATTAGGTCTTGGCTAAGTTCAATGGTTTAACTTAATATCAGAGAATGTATAGAGTATACAACCTGAAATTATTACTCTCTGCAGACATCTGTGAAACGGGGGAAAAGCACCTCAAAGAATGAATGACAGGAAAACTTTAAAACCCCAGCTTTCATCCCTCCCACCACCTGGCATGCAAGCAATAGCAAAGCCCCCCAAAAAGACAGTCATCTGGAGACCAAGAAAAGCTACAGTCCATCTCAGCAGTTTGACATGCCTCCCCCCTCCTTCTTTATACTCTCCAGTCCTGACGAAGGTTCTCGGCCCGAAACGTTGACTGCTCGTTTCCACGGATGCTGCCTGACCTGCTGAGTTCCTCCAGCGTGTTGACGTGCCACTGTGTGTGTGTCTGTCTTCGTGCACGTGCACTCACTCCTGCCAACAGCTTGCTGTTTCAATGTTACACACTACAGCATCACTTATTTGAGTTTCTCTGGCAACAAACTCTTTCCTACCATTGTGTGAGAGAGAGCAGTCGCTCGAGCGTAGAGGCCTCTGACTGCTACACCCTTTGTCTCGATATTCCGATTTTCCACAGCACTTCATTCGGCGAGGAATTGGATTGTCAATAGAGCTGCACAAGGCCACGCCCTAAATGTGCACATCTTCCAGGCTGATCAGAGAGCTGTGAAGAACCGCAGTGAGTGCCGCTGTAGATTATGGACTCCATCAGGCCCCCAACCACCTTGAAAAGGAAATTACAGAGAAGAATTTAAACTGTTTTGCAGATGGACTAGGAGAAGTCGCTCAGTGGTACTGTCTTTAGCTCCTCCTCCTTTGCACATCAGGTTGTTTGTCTGTGTCCAATTACATTGTCCCTGTTAAAGGGAAGGGTTAATTAGAGTTGGAGTTAAGTATTATTGTCATTGCAGCTTATGGATTTGCTCTTTATCTGACATGGAATTTTCACTTTCTGTTCAAAGTTTAGCAACAGTAGTACCCTACCCACCTCCATTACCCATTTTGGTCTAAACTGCTGTGGAGTTGAAGTCACTGTTATGATTGCAGTCTCAGTCTATGGTTAGCTGTCCAGTTATGTAATGAATACTTCCAAGAAGAGATCAGGGCAGTGGGTGGTAGTTACAAAGGGAAGATTGGATGGGTTACAAGTAAAATGAGATTGATAGGATGATTACACCACATTTAAAGATTACATAATGTGAAGAGAAAATTTCAGCTTTAGAAGAACACAGCTTTAACTGTGTTCAAAGATTATGGGAGGAATTATATAGCCTTGAGCTTTAAACTGGATGTTTGGATTCCATTTTGAGAGCATGGGCTGCAGCTGACAACAAGAAGAGACTTGGCAGATAGATTTGATCCTCATAAACAGATGAGCCTTGACATGTGAGACAGCTGCAGTCTGGAGCACCAAATTCCAGTACTGCACGGTTGTCTGCCTGTGCAGAGTGCTGGCGTGGGGGGGAGAACACTCTGTCATAGCTCTAAACCTTTTGATCAGACACGATGTGACCTGTTTGGTTGCTTCCTTTTCAGTAACATTTTTCTTCACAAGCAATAACACACCTTCATAGAAATCTTTAAATCAGTGGCTTTGTTGGAGTCACAAGGCCCTGAATTCCATAAAAATTTCAATGGAATTGGAGGAATCCGTGGCAGAAGGAGGTCTGCCCATTGGCTCGGAAACCTATTGGAATCTGCTGCAGATGTTGGTAACTACTTGGTCCAAGTGGCCCTTCTTGGCTTGCTGTTGATACTCTTCATGAAAATTTCCCAACCCTTTTCATCCTATTTTAACACCATAACCTACATCTTCACCGCTCGTGCATGCTTATTTAACTTTTCCTTGAATGCTTCTGTTCAATTTATCTCATCCACACTATTTAACAGCAGGTTCCACTTTCTAACCACACTGAGTAATGAAGCTCCTTCTGATTTCCCCATTAGATTTATAAGTGATCTCTCATATTGCCTCCCAAAGGTGGCGAGGCAGAAAATGTTTCAACATCAAACATTTAATAAGTATTAATAAATCTCTGGTTACTTCAAAAAAAAAAGTGCTCTGGACTATTTAATCTTCATTTATGTTATAATCTTTTGGATCTTCATCAGTCCCCCATAATTTGATGACACAAGCAGACCAGAACACTTTATAATGCATCACAAGTTAAGCATGTTCCAAAACTACTGTTCATGGTTTACTTGATTTTTGGCTTTATTAACCTCACCAATTTAGGTTAGCCAGAGGCTTTTTTTCCAGGGTTGAAATGGCTAACACGAGGGGGGTCATAGTTTTAAGGTGTTTGGAAGTAGATACGAGGGGGATGTCAGAGGTAAGCTTTTCACAGAGTGGTGAGTGTGTGGAATGTACTGCCAGCCACTGTGGTAGAGGTGGATGCAGTAGGGTCTTTTAAGAGTCTCTTAGATAGGTACATGGAACTTAGAAAAATTGAGGGCTATGTGGCAGGGAAATTCTAGGCAGTTTTTTGAGTAGGTTACATGGTCAGCAGAGCTTTGTGTGCTGAAGAGCCTGTAATGTGCAGTAGATTTCTGTTTCTATGTATGTTCTTTTGTTCCCCTACCCTATTACGGACCTAATTATTTAATGCAACCTGTGTTTTTCCCTTCAATTCCCAAATTGGAACTTATTTCCCAGTGATATACTTATTTCAAATGTTAATTGTCCCATTTTTTGTATCTGGTCAGCTGCCGTCTTTGGATCTTGCTGTGTAGAGATGGTGGGTAATTGTGACCTATTTTGCTGGAGCAACTGTGCACATTCAAAGGAGTGTAGATTATCCCAGTGCATTTCCTGGCGTGTATTGGAGGTACTTGAGAAGTTTTGGGAAGTAGGGAGCAAGTCATTCATTGCTGAATTGTAGGATTTGAGAATGCTTCAGTTACAGTGCAATTTGTGGCTCATTTCTCCTTTGAGCCCCCAGGACACTGGGGGAAGATTTCATGATTTGCAATGTTAATAACTGAATGAAGAATTGGTTACAATCAATCATTTGTCCCTGAGAGTTAGTGGCAGGGTTTCATTGAAGAGTAAGGATTTCGGGTTGTATATAGTGTGCATTCTCTGAGCCATCAAAAGTGAATTACCCTTTCAAGATCACCCTGCACTCTGGTGACCAAGGAGATGAGCCATTCGGCTCAAAATGTCACCCCTCTACACTCATCATTTCCCCACACCACCCCTTCTGCCAATGTCAAATGCTCACAGCAACTTGCAGTAGCCAGTTAACCAGCCACCATATATATCTGAAGAAGGGTCTCAGCCTGAAAAGTTGACTTTTTATTCATTTCTATAGATACTGCCTGACCTGCTGAGTTCCTCCACCATTTTGTGTGTGTAACTTTACATCTTGCCTGACAAACCCCGTAATAATTTTAGAGGATTTTTTTTGCGGTTGAGGAGTCCAGATCCTTTTTTTTTTTGGTAGGTATGAGATGAGGTGGTTCTCGATTTACGGTAGGGAATCTTTGGAATTCTTTACCCTGGCACTGCATTCATTTAGAACAGGAATATTGAGCCTTTTCTGGGTTTGAAGAGAATCAAGACGCATGAAGGCAATGCTAGAAAGTTGCATCAAAGGAAAGAATCTTTCATGATCTTTCTGAATGGCATTTTTGGCTTGAGGCTTCTGAATCCTCCTATTTATGTGCTGGGGAGTATTCTACATGGTGCCAGTAGTTTTAGTTTTATTGGTACTCTTGAATCACACAACACAAAGACACCATTTATATCATACTCTGAAAAAAATTACAACAACCAAAACAACTTGTGTTTATAGGCTACCTTTTAATATTGTAAAGTGTCCCAAGGCACTCTGCAGGAAAGTTACCAGATGAAGTTTAGTTAGTGATACAGCGAGGCGCATTTTAAGTGCATCTTTACAGAAAACTTTGTGTTTTGGGGGGATTTCTGGACATTGGCGTTTGAAGATTTTGCTTAAAGCTGTCACTGAATACTGGAGCTCCGTGGGTGAGAACGCAGGCAGCAGGGGATCTGAAATTGTTTTGTGTATAGTGAAGATGGAAGCTAAGGAATATGTTAGGAGTATTCAGACTAGGATTTAAAAAAAAGGCATGAATGGGGGTTTCTGCAAGAGGCAAACTGTAACTTAAGATGGAAAACGCACCCATAATGTGGACATGCATTCCTGTCATTCAAGGGATTAAATCAAACCATTTGCAGAGTACCCCCTTTTTTCCAGATCCCTGTAAATTCTTCATCAGTGTTTTTCTTTTTTCTTTCTGCAACTTATTAAATCTGCTTTGATCGGCTTTTTCCATAGTTGCACTTTTCCCCCATTGTTTCCCCTCTTCCATTGTACACCGTTTCAATAGTTAGAGCCATGCAGGATGGAAACAGGCCCTTCAGACCACCCTATGTATGCTGACTATCAGGGATCTCTATTGTCATTTTGTTTCCCAGTACTCCACATGGGATCCCTTACCCCTTCTTTGCAACCTGTGCCCTCTGGTCATGGACACTTCTGCTAATGAATCTCGGTGTTTTATATAGTGGTGTATATGTGCTCTGGTAATAAATTTATTTTGAATTTTGAACTTGGAAGTGGAATTGTTTCTCACTGCCCAATCTGTGTCCCTTATAATTTAGTATACCGCATCAGGTCACCACTCTGTTTTCTCTTCAAAGAAAACACAAGCAGTCTTTCCAGTTAAAATTAGCTAAAATATTCCATCTTGTACAACATAATGGTGAATCTCCTCTGCAATCTCTCCAGTATTTGTTGCATGGTGCTCAGAACTGCATGCTGTACCCCAGCTGCGGTGTAATTCGTGTTTTATTATGAATAGTGGTCCATCTGTTGTTTGATATCCTGGCTATTGAAAGCAAGTATTCCATATGCAAGTTGATCACCTTGTTTATCTGTACTCTGTACTGCTGTTCCTAAAGATCCTTGGACAAGCACTCTGTGGCCATTTTATTAGAGTAGCTGTTTTACTTAATAAAGTGGCCGTTGAATGTGTGTCCGTGCTTTTCTGCTGCTGTGGCCCATCTACTTAAATAGTGGTTGCCAATCAGTCAATCGTGATCGACGGTCAATCTTGAGACTTTCGCAGTAGATCCTGAAAAAAAAGAAGAAAAATAAATACACAGTATATTATGCCTGATAAACCTTTTGATGCAAATATGTAGTAACCTCTACTTTGAAAAAGAAACACTCAACAACTTCATGCCCAAAAGGAACAACTTTATCAAGGATGGTAAAATGGTATTCGCATACCGAGGTTTTCACTAATGCGCAGCAGGCTGAAAAGACCGGAAGGAAAACCCCGCAACCCTGGAAACAAACTCTCTTTACGAACAGTTTTTGTAGCAGGAGGATTGCTATAATTCCATGATCCTAATTGGTATTAACTTATCTTTATAATGCTCACATTACGACCCTTCTCCCCCTTTAAATTCCAACATTCCCTAAATGTACAAGAAATGGGAAACAAAAACAGTGGTGTCATTAGCTTGCGTACTTCTGTCTTAGTAAGTTTCCCATTATCAGGAAAGTTGAGGAGCTGAAATCGGGGTTGAAGGCCAAGCAAACATGCTGCTCAGAGGACGTGGATCGACAAGTGTTAAAGGACCTGTCACTCTGTGAATATTTTTCGCGGTAGTTCGATAAATCCCTGGATGTAATGCAAACAGCTCAGCTTGTTGTATTTCTCAGAATGGCTTTCCAGGATTTTATATAAAAAAAAGGAGGACTTCCTTACTGCTTTGCACTTAAAGGAGAGAACAAGAGGTAAGAATATTTACAATGAGTTTAAAAAATGTCTGTGAAAATGACATCCCTATTCATAAACTGGTGGCAATTACTACTGCTGGGGCCCCAGCAATGTGCGGTGTACGTATTGGTTTTTATAGCCATGTGTCGTAATGACCCTGATTTTTCCCGACTTCTTGGATTATCACTGTGTGATTCATCAGCAGGCCTTGGCTGGGAAAGTTGTGGACTTTTCTCATGTAATCACACTGGTTGTCAAACTGATAAACTTGATTCAAGCAAAAGCACTTCAACACCGCTTATTCAAGGCGTTATTGGATGAGCTTGATGCTGCTATGGCCTGTTTAATATGCAGTTACAGTGTTTTCTTGGTTAAATTAATTTGAAAGTTTGACAAACATTTTATGTAATTAAAATACAATTAGCCCAAATAAAGGGCCTCAAGTCAGAAGTACAATCTGAGCTGTTTTGTTCCCTAAACGATTTAGTAGGTCGATCTTGCCTTTCACTAAGGCCGAGGTAGGGGATCTTGGGCTGAAGAAGGTTGGCGACCACTACGCTTAAAGGTTCAACGCGTTGTGCATTCGGAGATGCTCCACTGCACGCCACTGTTGGTACACATGGTTATTTGAGTCATTAGCACCTTCCTGTCAGTTTGAACCAGTCTTGCCATTCTCCTTGACTTCTCTCATTAACATTGCTACCATTGGGGAGGATGTACAGAAGCCTGAAGGCACACACTCAGCGATTCAGGAACAGCTTCTTCTCCCCTTCCATCAGATTGCTGAATGGTGATCATTACCTCACTTTTCCGTTTTTGCACGGTTTTAATCTATTCAGTGTACACACACTGCAATTCATTTATTTATTTTTACTTTTTCTTCTATACTATATATTGCATTGAACGACTGCTGCTGCTAAGTTAATAAATTTCACGACACATGCCAGTGATAATAAACGTGATTCTGATTAACAAGGCATTTTTGGCCACACTACTGTTTTTTGTGCCAATGTCTGTAAACTCTAGATTTCTAGACTAAGCGTGAAAAACACAAGCGATCAGTCTTTGAGATACTCAAACCACCTATCTGGCACGAACAGTTATTCCACAGTCAAAATCATTGAGATCACAGCTCTTCCCCATTCTGATGTTGCTTTAAACAACTGAACCTTTTGATAATGTCTGCCTGCTTTTATGCATTTAGGTGCTGCCGCATGATTGATTAGATGCAGTGGATTCTGGTTAACTGGGCCATTGGTAAATCTGGCAGCCGCTTTTTTAGAGCAACACTTTTTTTTTTAAAAAAACACCAACAAAATTGAATCAAGAAAATAGCTGGAATTCCCTTTGTTTATATGGGACACTATGCTGCTTAACTGGGGCAGTAGACTGTTGCCGAACAGTTTCTAACATCAGAAGCGTGCACTTGTGTGGCTGTTCAGACTATCTGTGCTTAGAGCAAACAATTTTTAACTAGTGTCATTTGCATGTGCTTGTGTTCAAAAAGCAGAGATTCTTGTCACTGATAGCAGTGAGGCAATTCAGAACTGTTTTGTTCACTGCATTTTCAAGCATTCAGGCTTGGAGATGCCAGAAACAGAGTGAAAGCAAAATGATTTCCCTACTTCAATTCAGGAATACAAAGAATATGAAGATTCGATAATCGTCTTGAATTTCACAACGAAAAGAGATTTGGTGGGGACAATTGTCAAAAGCATCGTATGGTTGTCTGCACTATGTGTCTGTGTTGATTTTATTCATTTACAGTCAATCCAGCGTACACTGTATAGATTCTTCTGATAACTATTAGGAATTAATACATAGTACTGTAGAGGTAGTAATACTCTACTTCTGTATTTCATTTAAATACATCATTTGTTACTCAGTTAAACTATATTTTTAATAACTTTTAAACTATTTTCATGAATTTTCAGCTAATTAGGACAGTTGCTCAATTGGGCCAAATGTATTGGCCTTGATGCATCCCAATTAGCCAGAATCCACTGTATTTGCAATACTGAGCAGGTGTACAGATGCACCTTATAAAGTGGACATGAAGTGTATATACCCAGCTCCCTCTTTTTTGGTACTTCCTAGGGTTGTAACATTAATCCTGGCCTCATTAGTTCTCTAAAGATGTCGCAATTCACATTTTTTTTTCTGGATTAGTTTCCATCTTCTATTTCTTTGCCCATATTGTCAACTGATCAATATTATTCTGTTGCCAACCTGCACTCCCCACTATCAAAAGGATAACCTCTTAAAGCCACACTGATCATTACTGGCACTATGGTAGTGTAACCCCCTGGGTCGCCTCAGGCTCGCTCAGCTCGTTTCCGTCTAGGGGGAGCAGCCTTCGGCCCCGCCAAACTGGGTAATCAGCTGGTGTGGATGCTATGTGATGTCCCCGCCTCGCCCAAAAACAGACAGTACACCATAAGCGATTAAATGAGTACAATTTATAAAGGTTACTATAACTAAGTGATTAATAACGATACAGTATATTTGAAGAGGAAAAATAAAGAACAGGCGCCAAACTTATCAAAGTCCAAACCACTTCGTGCACAACCGTTGGAGCTCAATTACTGAAGTCTTTTGGCCGCCATTCGATCCCCTCCGAACTCCTTGCCTCGCAGCTCAGGACCCTCCGAGTGGTCAACCAAGCACATCTAGCTTCATCCCTCCTCCTCGGAGTACCTCCCGGCCTCGGACCCCCGCTTGGGGTCCAATCCTCGCCCAGCTTACAGCATTGCGTTCTCTCTCTCGACCCCCTCGTGCCAATCTGCCCAAAAGCCTGTCAACAAAAGCTTACAGACTCAGAAGAAAGAACATTAATCCCCATTTGGTTTACAAAGGAATACCATTCTTGTTATCAGTAAATTAGCATTCCTGCTAGTTAACAAAAAGAAGAAACCCCCTTTACAGTAGTGTAGCAGTTAGCATGATGCTATTACAGTTTGGGGCATCAGAGTTCAATCCCGGCATCGTCTTTAAGGAATTTGGGCATCTTCCTCTTGGAATGTGTGAGTTTCCTCCAGGTACTCTGGTTTCCTCCCACAGTCCAAAGATTAATTGGTCATTGTAAATTGTCCTGTGATTATGCTGCTGTTAAATTGGGAGTTACTAGCAGTGCGGTCCGTAGGGCTGGATGGCCTATTCCTTGCTGTATCTCAAGATAATAGTACCAATTGTTGTGGATCCCAGGGCCTCTAACCTCTGACCACTTTTAAACATAAGGCCTTGTCAAAAGCCCTGCTGAGGACCACATCAGTCTTATTGTTTCAATCTTTTTACCTCTTTGATAAAAGGCTGAGATAGAATATCTCTTAAAGCTATGCTGACCATTCCAGGGCAGTCCCTACTTCAAGTGCAGATTGATCCTGCTCCTCAATTTTTTTCCACTTGTTTCCTCACCGCTGAAGATTGTTCCCCACAAGTGATTGTCACCCACAAGTGATTGTTACTGTCACCTACCAGGTACACAGAGCATGTGAAGGAGACATGAATATGGAATTCATGCCTATAGTTAGACAAGAAAGGATGGTTCTGTGCTATACGTAGAGTGCATCTTTGACAGTGCAGATTACTTTAATTCCTATGTTAGGAGGGAAGTCTATAATTTGGGGCTTCAAGCCACATGGAGACTGGAGCTGTAGATTGACACACAGACACAGAGGCCAGATGATGGGAGGCTCGCTTGGTTGAATCTCTCTGACCTCCAAGTGACATCAGATTTTTGTACTTTAAGCACAAAGTTATCAGCTGGTGATTAAATAGTGTTTCAGTAACTGAAATTACATGGTTTACTTCAATATTTTTGGTTTAGGTATGATTGGAGCACCATTTAACTCTCGAGCATCAGACACAGACAAAGCAGTTCACATCAATAATTTAAAAGCTATCTGAGGCCAACATCACCAGACACTTAGAAATAATGCTTCGGGGGTTGACTGTGGGTACTCAAACAATTCACATGATCAATAGCAGTGCAAATACGCCTGTCCATGTTTGATGTATTCAATGATAAAATAATCAGTCTGGAATCTTGATCTCTGTCACAATGGTACCAAATAACTCTGCTGAAGTAATGTCAATCACACTGAAGAATACAACAAGGGGCTATAGATTTTATCCTATGTAATTGCAATGAAATGCAATCTTGTGGAAATAGTGTATTTGATGTACATGCAAAAATGAGGTCAAGTGACACACAAATGCTGGAGAAACTCAGCAGGCACAGGCAGTGTCTATGGAAAAGAGTACAGTCCATGTTTCAGGCTGAAACCCTTCAGCAGGAGTCGGAGAAAAAGCTGAGGAGTAGATTTAAAAGGTGGGGGAAGGGGAGAGAGAAGTGCAAGGTGATAGGTGAAACTGGGAGGGGGAGAGATAAAGCAAAGACTTGAGAAGTTGATTGGTGAATGAGATACAGGGCTGAGAGGGGGAGTCCAATTGGAGAGAGCAGAAGGCCATGGAAGAGAAAAAAAAAGGTCGGAGGAGCATCAAAGGGCGATAATGGGCACCACTTCCCCTGTGAGTTTGGGGTCATATACTGTGCCCAGTGTCCTTGGTACGGCCTCCTGTATATTGGTGAGACCTGACGTAGATTGAGAGACTGCTTTGCCTAGCAGCTACGCTCCATCCACCAGTGGTCGCCTATTTCAATTCCACTTCCCATTTCCCTTACGATATGTCAATCCATGGCCTCTGTTGCTGGGATAAGGCCATACTTGGATTGGAGGAGCAACACCTTATATTCCATCTGGGTAGCCTCCACCTGATGGCATGAACATCGATTTCTCAAACTTCTTCCCTTCCTACCCAGCTCCTTCACCATTCCCCATCTCCTTTTCCCCCTCTCACCTTGTCCGCCCATCGCCTCCCTCTGGTGCTCCCCCCCCCCCCCCCACCTTTTAAATATACCCTTCAGCTGTTTTTCTTCAGCCAAAGGGTTTCAGCCTGAAATGTCGACTGTATTTTATTCCATAGATGCTGCCTGACCTGCTGAGCTCCTCCAGCATTTTGTGTGATTTCTAATATCTGCAGATTTTCTCGTTAGTGATGAGATAAAGTGAGGCGAGTTATATTGAGACTGTGCTGTAGTAATGAGAAAGTAATTGGTGAGTTTGATGGCATTGTTGACATTTTTTTCTGATTGGGATCGGGCTGATGGAGAGGTATTTAGTTCAACAGATTTTTTGCTGTCTTGTGGTTAGTGCACATGGGGGCACAGTGCACATCCCTATTATCAGATACCATAGTCCTGGAACAATTCAGCTTACCGTGTAGTTTGTTACAGAGGTTCAGCGCGTGAGTCAGAATGAGGTTGCTAAAGTGCCTTGTGCATTTGGCTATTTCTACACATTATGTAGTGCATCAGAATGACTGAAGACTTGTCAGCTGTGTTGCTGGGGGCACAGAGGTAGGCCAAGACAGAAGTCAAATAAAAACTTTGTACGTCTTGTTACTCCAGGATGTTCTAGAGTACTTCAGTCAGTTACTTTGAAATGTAGTTGCAATTGTATTGCAGTTAAATGCGACAATTTGTTTACAGGATCCCTCAATTGATCGTTATGTTTTTAGTTAAATGTTTGTTCCAGGACAAACTCCTTTTTGAACTGTGATTGTTCATGTTCTGCTGAGAATACACACATACACCTGTTCAACTCATTCTGTTTAATGGGACTTCCTGGGAACTGTTTCAGCCCCTCAGAAAGCCTGTGATGTTTGCAACTGGATGTGATGGAGCTGCAGTATTTGAACTTGATCTGTTGGTTGTTGAATCACTTACATTCTGCTTATAGTCGTACTGTTTCCTCTACTCTCGATGTTTCAAGTGTTCCCATATTGGCATCTTGATTTCTTGGGTCCCTTTTTATACCAACAGTGTATATAATGAGTCAGGTTGGAAATGCCTGATCATTAATTTACAGATTGTTATTCTCTGCTGTTCTCCTGCTGATGATTCGCATTCCTTTGTGAATGTCTGGTTTTGAGGTGCTAGTTTTATAATAGACTTGTTTCTCTAGGCATAGTAGTAATGTAAGTTTGTGGTGACAATTGTGATATCCTTCATTGATTCAATTGTGACTGACAGTTGTGACAGCTGTTGAATGCTATCACCTCTTAAAAGTGAAATCAAGCGAGATAGGTAACAACAGGGTTTCGCTTCCTGATGAGCTCAATGCTTTCTATGGTAGCTTTGACCGTCAAAACATGAAGGATCCATCACAAGCTCCCACAATCGCCTGATGACCCTGTGATTTCAGTCTCTGAGGGCGAATCTGTCCGTCACAGACGGAGTACTACCTGACCAAGTACTAAAGACCTGTGCTGATCAACTGGCTGGAGTGATCACTGAGATCTTTATCCTCTCACTTTGGAAGTCTGCTTCAAGCAAGTTTAATTTATACCTGTGCTGAAGAAGAGTGTAGTAATCTGCCTCACTATCATCTAGTAGCATTAACATACACCATGATGAAGTCTTTTGAGAGATTGGTGATGAAACACATCAATTCCTGCCTGAAAAGCTACTTGGATCTGTTTCAATTTGCCTACCAGCACTTCACTGGCTCTTCACTGAACCCTTCATCGGAACATCTGGACAGCAAAGGTGCATACATCAGGATCCTCTTTATCGATTACAGCTCTGCATTCAATACCATCATACACTCAAAACTAGTCACTATGTTTCAGAACCTTGGCCTCAATACCTCCTTGTGCAATTGGATCCTTGATTACTTTTTTTATTTCTCTGCAGACCCCAGTCAGTTTGGATTGGCAACAGCATCTCCTCCACAATCGCCATCATCACAGATGCATCACAAGACTGTGCTTACCCCCCTGCTCCACTTGCTTTATACTTTGACTGTGTGGCTAAGTACAGCTCCAATGCTATATTCAAGTTTGCCAATAGCACCACTGTTGTAGGCTGAATCGAAGGTGGTGATGAATCAGCGTATAGGAGGGAGATTGAAAATCTGGCTGAGTGGAGCCACAACAACATATTACTCAATGTCAACAAGACCAAGGAGCTGATTATTGACTTCAGGAGGAGAAAACTGGAGATCCATGAGCCAATCATCATCAGGGGATCAGAGGTGGAGAAGGTCAGCAACTTTAAATTCCTCGGTGTTTTGATTTTCGAGAATCTGTCCTGGGTCCAGCACTTAAGTGCAATTATGAAGAAAGCACAGCAGCACCTCTACTTTCTTAGAACTTTGCAAAGATTCCACATGACATCTAATACTTTGACAACCACAACATAGTATGGAAACGCCAATGCCCTTATAGGAGAAAAGCCTATAAATAGTAGTTGATACAGCTCAGTCCATCATGGGTAAAGCTCTCCCCACCACTGAGCACATCTACACAGAGTGCTGTCACAGGACAGCAGCATCCATCATAAGAGGTCCCTCAACACCCAGGATGTGCTCTCTTCTTGTTGCTGCCATCAGGGGTCTTGAATCAGAGGAGATAACTTCACTCAGCTTCACTCGCCCCGTCACTGAACTGTTCTCAGAACCTGTGCACTCGCTTCCAAGGACTCTATGTCCCATGTTCTCAATATTTATTGTTTATTTGTTTTAAATTACTATTCCTTTTCTCTTTTTACATTTACACAGTTTGTCTTTTGCACTCGGTTGTCTGCCCTATTTGTGTGGTCTTTGATTATTTCTGTGATGGTTATTGTAATTATTGAGTATGCCGGCAAAAAATGAATCTCCAGGTTGTATGTGACATTTATGTACTGTAATAATAAATTTACTTTGAGCTTTGAACACTTATGACTAGTCTGTGAGATGGATCTCCTGTACTTATTCCAGTGAATCAGAGTGGAAATAGGCCAAGAAGGACACTACATTCATGCCAACCAGTGGGCATCCATCTGTCTGAATCCCGTCTTTCAACACTAGTACAAAATATGGATCAAGTGCTTGTCTAATCACCTACTAAATGGTCTGTTATAGTGGGAAACACTTGTACATTTATCCTGATAAAATAAGGATAATTTAAATTTTGTTACTTTTTCCTTGTATGCAGTGGTTTAATACGACTGAGTGGCTTCATAACCCTTTTTCATAGGTTGGCAAAGACTCATGTTTGTGAGGTTGACACCAGATGTAGATTATACAATAGCTGCACTGCTTCCTTAATCACAGCGGTTAAAGCAACACTACTACAGTTTGGGGTGTCAGTTTGGATTTCAAATCTGACGTCATCTGTAAGGAGTTTGTGCATTCTCCCTGTGAATGTGTGGGTTTTTTTCCAAGTGCTCTGGTTTCCTCCCACAGTCCAAGGACCTACCAGTTTGTAGGTTAATTGTTGCTTTTCTATTGTCCTGTGATTAAGCTAGGGTTAAATCAGGTTGCCAGGCAGCATAGCTCAAAGACAGGAAGGACCTATTCCACGCTCCGTGTGTCTCAGTAAAGTAAGATAAACATTTGTTAACCTGTTGGGTTTTGCAACAATCACTTAATTTCATCCTCAAGGCTCCTTTTTATTTTGAGGTAAATTCAATTTCTCAGTCTACTTCAGTGCTTATTTTCAACACTATCAGTCCAGTATACTGGATTACTAATTCACCAGCATACCACATTGCCATTTTATCAGCGCAAAGGTAAATTTAATGTGACCAATAGTGTTGCATCTTGCTGAAACATCAACGTGCTGTAGTTGCAGTGGGCACCATGATACCGGCAGCACCAAAAAAGGCAGGTTTGAGAACAGAATTCAGCGTGATCCTGATTGGCTGCTTCCTCAGGGTTTCTGTTCAGCAACTGACAGGAAAGCAACGCCTTCAGATGTGGTTAGGCCAGTGCAAAGTAACACGTGTTTGATCTACAGTTAGTGGTAGCGGTGTAGGCACAGACTGAATACATGGGAATGCTGCACATTCTCATATCACCAGAAGGAAATTAGTTGATTTGATTACTAATTCACTTAAAACAACTTTGTTCCTGAAATATTTCCAGTGCTGATAATTTGTTAGCTGTTCCCGATAGTACTTATATTGTTCATCTTTAAGAGGGATTCTGCATGGTTTCACAAAGAGCACTTGCTGTTGTTACGTATCCCATAACTGGATCACTTACCGGCAAAGATAGAGAGGTCCGTTGAAGTCTGATGGCACTATTTTCAAAACGTTTTTATTTATAAAGGGGCACAAAAGTAAGGTTAATACAAACATTCAGATAATATACGTCATCAATACTCAATCTAAAGCGCGCATATAGTAATAATCATCATTAAGAAATAAGCTCTACTGTTGTCTAGGGGATAATATATTGTCCGTTGGAAATATAAAAGTCTCTCAGAAGTCTGCAGGCTTCAGCCTTTTGGGAATCGCTGGGTTTCACGTGTTGGCGAGAGAGAGAGAGAGATTGGTGAGAAAAGGAAAACTTGCCCGGGTCTTTATGAAGCAAATCCGTTGAATCAGGGGAGCGGGCTCCCCCCGATGTAAGTTAAAAGGCGGTTTTCCGTGATTTCAGCCACACTCCAGGCGCGGAATCTAACACACGTGGCTTCCTTCAAAATGGCTTCCCGCTACGACAGGATCGCTATCGTGTCTTCTTGGTGCGTCTGAAGGAGTTGTCCCCCCCAGACCCTCCTTTATACTTCCTCACGGGGTCGCAAGTGTCAATCAGGTTGAGATGATGCAATCTCTCTCTCAACCAGCCCACCTTGCCCGAGGGCTTTACACGTGGTCTCCATGAGCCAATAGTCAATGTCGCCTTATTTTGCATCCCGGTGGAACACGGTATTCGGCACGTCTCTCTCTGTCCCATTTCCTGTGTCTATTCAGCACGTCTCTCTCTCTCTCCCACTTCCTGGGTCTACTGACCCCCCCCCCCCCCCTCAACTAGGGCTCTTGCGATTCTCACAAAGGAGGGGGCTGCGGACATAACACTGTGAATATCTTCAGGCTTTTGAGCAAGTTTGTTCAAAAGGCCAGCACAGTGGCACAGCTACTAGAGAGAGCTGCTCCCTTGCAATCCTAGAGACCAGGGTTCAGCTCCAGCCTTGGGCACTGTGTGGAGTTTGTCTGTTTTCCCTGTGATCACATGGATTCCTCCCGGTGTTCCAGTTTCCTCCCATGTCCGGAAGAGCTGCAGTTTGGTAAATTAATTACCCCAGTGTAGATGGCGACAGATGATGGGAATGTGGAAAGAATAAACTGAGTTAGAGTAGAATTTATCTTTGAACAGATCTTTGGTGCCGAAGAGGCTGTTTCTGTGGGTTATGACTTTGTGATACCCACCAGCCTGTTATTCCCCCTCCCCCGTGTCTCCCCCTTGTCGTTCTTTTACGGTCCACTCTCCTCTTCTATCAGATTCCTCCTTCTCCAAACCTTGAGCTTTCCCAACCACCTGGTGTCACCTATCACCTTCCAGAAAGCTTCCCTTCTCCCCCCAACTTTTTATTCTGCCATCTTCCCCCCTTCCTCCTTAGTCCTGAAGAAGGGTCTTGGCCTGAAATGTCGACTGCTAGATGCTGCCTGCCTGACCTGTTGACTCCTGCATTTTGAGTGTGTTGCTTGGATTCTAAGGTCTATGGACTTTTGTGTTCATCAATGAAGCAACTGTTCTATGCTTGCAGTGATCAAATTTGTGAGAGACCATCGGTTTGGGCCTCAAGATCTGAGCCAGTCAGAAAAAAATTGCCTAGGATGCTTTTAAAACTATGCCTAGTGTGGAAAATTTCTCATTACGGAAATGACCCAGAAGAAAACAATGCAGTTCCACTTGAGAGGAAAATGAAGACAGTCACTGCAATTTGAACTACCAGTTCTTGTATTTTAACAGGAAAAGGTGCACTGAAACTTCTGATTGGGAGATTCTGAGAAAATGTGAAGGGAAATGCATCTAAAATTCAGTTACTAACCAATTGAAACCACAATGTGATTTGTGCTTCTAAGCAGATACAATAGATACAAATTTAACAGAAGGCTACATTTATGCAACGAATTTTGTTGTCTTCTATGCTTATTTTGTTTTGAATAATGTTATGTGCTAGCCACATGCTTCAGAGTTGTCGTGAATCCATTTAAGCTGAACTGAGATAAATGAACTCTGACTTCAGAGTGTCTTCCAGAGATTGTATGAAATGGTTGGGGCCATTTCAGATGCCTTCCCTTTTTTCTCGCCATCACGGTCACCTCGGGAACCTTGTGAAAAGATGTTTATTATTCATTCTGTACTGAGGTATAGTGAAAAGCTTTTGCATACTGTTTATACAGGTCAAATCATTACACAAAGGTAGAACAAAGTAAAACAACAGAATGCAGAATCAAGTCTAACCGCTACAGAGAACGTGCAGTGTGGAGAGACTATAATGAGGCCAAGAGGCCAGACTAGAGAACATTTAATACTCTTACAAAAGCAGGATAGAACCTGTCCTTGAACCTGGTGGTGCGTGCTTTCTGGTTATCTCCTGCTTGATGAGAGAGGGGAGAGGAGAGAATGTCTGGGTGGGTGGGGTCTGTGATCATGCTGGCTGCTTTACTGCCGCAGAGAAGTATAAACGGAGTTCATGGAGTGGAGGCTGGTTTCATGTAGTAACATGCAGAGCAGTTGCCGCACCAAGCTGTAATGTATCCAGATGGATGCTTGCTTTCTTTTTCAATCTTTTTATTGAATTTTTCAAAGACAAATACATAAAGGTCTTAATAGTATAAAGGGAGTGGGATTACATTGTTGGCAATTAATACGTGAGTAAAAACTATAGGTAAAGCCAATATAATTGACCTCTCAAACCCTTGATATAAACAAGATACGAAAAAAAATAAAAAGATGGAAAAAACCTCAAATTGAAAAATCAAGAACAAAATAAACGAAACTAAACTAAACAAAGCAGGGCTATTCTATTAAATGAAATAAAATCATTAGTGTCGTCAACTCCGTTCCTCTACTCAAATTAATGAATGATATAAAGGAATCGGAAAAGGTCAAATTACATTCTATGAACGTATTGAATAAAAGGCCACCAAGTTTCTTCAAATTTAACCGAGGGATCAAAGGTACCACTTCTAATTTTTTCTAAATTTAAACAGCATACGGTTTGGGAAAACCATTGAAATGTAGTTGGAGGATTCATCTCTTTCCAATTCAATAAAATAGATCTTCTAGCCATTAAAGTAGCAAATGCACTCATCTGCCGAGCTGCAGAGGGCAATCAATCAAGCCAAAAATTGCAGTAATAGGATGCTTTCTAAGATGATGTAACCAGGAATCTGGTTTTCCATCAAATGGCATATATTGTGGAGAAAATATGCATGACATTATTGTTTTTTTCTCATTTGAGACGACTTCTTCACCTGCAAGTTCAGGAATATGGTAGATAGTCAGCATCGGGCATCATTGCTGACTGTGTTCAGGAAATTGATGCAGTCACAAGTTAACATGCTGGATCCTTGGATGCAGTTTGTAACTTGAAAATACTGATGGGTGATAACGATACCAAGGTTTGAAATTCACTAAACTGGGAATCAGATAGCAGTGAGGTGAACTCTGGCTGCTGTAATGGCAGCATTGTGAATGAAGAAGCTGAGTATGTTGAAGTTCGCATTTGGTTATCTTAAAAAAAATCACTTCCTTGAGTCATTACTTTAGTTATTGTATACTACTGTTGATGGAGCAGTTTTTAGCCAAATACCACTGTAACCAGTGAAGGGCTGCTCATGACTGGATGATCTTTGTACATGGTTCTTACTGTTGTAAGCCAGCACTGTACATTCTTTCTCAGTGCTATCTGTATTGGAGATTTGAAAAAAAGGTAACACACAGAAAATGCTGGAGGAACTCAGCAGGCCAGGCAGCATCTATGAAAAAAAGTACTGTCAACGTATTGGGCCGAAACCCTTTAGCAGAACTGGAGAAAAAAAGCTGTGGAGTAGATTTGAAAGGTGGGTGGGAAGGAAGAAAGAAGCACCAGGTGATAGGTGAAACTTGGAGGGGGAGGGATGAAGAAAAGAGCTAGGAAGTTGATTGATGAAAGAGCCAGCAGGCCATGGCAGAAAGAAAAAGATGGGGGTGAAGAGAGAGAGGAGCACCAGAGTGAGGCAATGGGCAGGCAAGGAGATGACATGAGATAAGGACAAGGGGATGGGTAATAGTGAGGGGGTTGAGGCATTACCGGAAGTTTGAGAAATCGATATTCATGTCATCAGGTTGGAGGCTACCCAAATGGAATGCAAGGTCTTGTTCCTCCAACCTAAGTGTGGCCTTATCCCGACAGTGGAGGAGGCCATGGATGGACGTTGGAATGAGAATGGGAGGTGTAATTAAAACGGGTGGCTACTGGGAGATCCTGCTTGTTCTGGTGGATGGAGCGTAGGTGCTTGGCGAAGCGGTCTCCCAATCTATGTCGGGTCTCACCGATATACAAGAGGCCACACTGGGAGCACTGAACACGATATATGATTCCAACAGACTCACAGGTGAAGTGTCGCCTCAACTGGAAGGACTGTTTAGGGCCCTGAATGGTAGTGAGGGAGGAGGTGTAGGGGCAGGTGTAGAACTTGTTCTGCTCGCAAGGATAGGTACCAGAGGGGAGATCAGTGGGGAGGGACGAATGGACAAGGGAGTCTGGGTAGCTTCCAACCTGATTGCATGAACATTGATTTCTCATCTTCCAGTAATGCCTCCCCACCCCCCTGCACCATTTCCCATCCCCTTGTCCCTCTCTTTTGTTATCTCCTTGCCCCCTCCCATCACTCCCTCTTGTACTCCTACTCCCCTTTTTTTCTTCCATGGCCTTCTGTCTCTTACCAATCAACTTTCTAGCTCTTTGTTTCATCCCTCCCACTCCAAGTTTCACCTATCGCCTGGCGTTTCTCTCTCCCCTCCCCTCATCTTTCAAACCTACTCGTCAGCCTTTTTTCTTCAGTCCTGCAGAAAGGTTTCAGCCCGAAACGTCGACTGTACTTTTTCCCATCGATGCTGCCTGGCCTGCTGAGTTCCTCCAGCATTTTGTGTGTGTTACTCGGATTTCCAGCTTCTGCAAATTTTCTGGTTTGAAAAAAGGTACATCTTTTGTTGCTGACAAATCGTATTTACAAAGGACTGCCTCATATCTTGTATACAGTTTCCTTTCTACCTTGTATGTATTTCCTGTGTGGTACACTGTCGTCACTCTCCTGTGTTAGCTTCTCATTATTATGTAGAAAAAATACAAATTAAGAGGCTGCTTGCTGAATGCCTCTGTTCTGTCTACATACATGATTCCCTACATAACTCCCACTTACATTCTCTTGGGTACATCACAGCACTCTAAATATTGACCTACTGAGTGCCAACAGTTAAAGAAACATTGGTACTGAGCTCTAGCCATGATTCATTTGAAGAAAGGGTGTTGCTGTGAATCCATTAGTAATGATGATGCTTGTGCCTGGGGCTTTAGGTTAATGATATAGACTGTTGGTGCCTGAGGATAGATTTTCTCTTTCTTTGTTGATGAAGATGTTTGTTGTGAAATGATCTCATTTCCCTTCCTTTCTCTTCAAGGCAGGCTGATACACTGCATGTCAATAACCAAACCAAATGCCATAGAGTTCTAAAATGAAAATCTTGAGACTTCCAGCAAGTTTTTCTGTCACTAGTAGATATTGACAAGGATCGATTTTTATTCACATATATTTCAACTTTATTCATGACAACTTTATTCAACTTTACTTACATGTATTGGGAAACTGCTGTGGTGTGTTGGTGCTACATGCAACAAAAACACAACGCTTAATAGCTATATAGAATAAACAAAGTTAGAAGTATAGATCTGGAATAAAATGTAGATAAATACCAGCATGTATTAACAATGTAAATGAACCCATAGAGGAATGGCACAGTGGTACTTAGAGGTTTGTTGACAGATAGTGTTCGTTCAGCAAGTGGCATTACCGGGCAGTACTGGGTATTTGGAAATTTCAATGGAAAGTATAATCATTCTGTGGCTTGGTGTCATCAAGGTTAATTTCCTTAAAGCACCAGTATGTGCACAAGTTGAAGTGTAGAATTTATCGCATGGAAAGCATTAAGCTGATCAGCTCTCGAAAGCAAGAGCACAAGGCAGCAGTGAACCTCCGTCAGACCATTTGAGATGTTGTATAGATTCAACCTGAATATAGTGGGATATACTTGCACCAGAGAAAAGCTTGTCATTGTAAAACAACTTCCTTTCAAGTAAAGGAAATGACAAAACTGTTAATTAGTGCTGAGCAGGGTCATAAGTGTAGTGTGAGACATTCTACTGTATGTTGTCAAATGTGACTGAAAGATTCTAATTAGTTTCGAGCTGATATCTTAGTGTTTCATTGTTGATGTGTTAGGATTTGTGAAAGACATGTTGGATTAAAGCTCCAGTCACATTAATATTTAGCTGTTTTACTCCCTGCAAAACTGCACCTTGCTTCCAACTAGAGTGGAGTTAATTTACAGGGCAAATAAAAAGCTGCTCAATCTACCTTCATTCTGGAAAGAAGGTAATTTCAGCCTCCATTATTTAGCTATGTAAACAGGTGGTGCTTGAGTATGTGACTGCATGGAGTCACTTTATTGAGTCCTTCACTAAAATAGGTCAATTCATAAAACATCTACAAACTGTTCATCCTGTACCACCGTAGTTCTGCTGTGTAAAACCATCTCTGGATGATGTAGCTCCATGAGCAGATTCCAGAATATGTTGGCTGTTCTCCTATTTCAATGGTCATCCTTAGTAAAGACAGACATTAATGATGAGCCTTGACTTCAGTGTACCAGTGCATCCTTATGGACATCTGAAAAATGTGGTTGAAGATCAAAACCTCAAACCTAGCACAAAGCTCTCGTATACAGGCCACAGTGATCCCTGACCTCTGGTATACTTCCGAGATGTAGCCTTTTTAAACAGAGCCTTGAGACTGACCGTTCCACTGTGGTTGTGTGCATTCTGCAGTGACTAATGTGGAAAACGATTTCACACAGAACCTCTTGTGTGCTCCCAGAGCATGTCCTTAGTTCTCAAGGCTATCCTGGAGGCAGTTCTTTAAAGTAGTTGTGGCCTAGAGTTTCCCATGTTGCGTTTCTTTAGGAAGGCTTTGTGCACATTCATGAATCTTATTCTGTCTCTCTGTAACCTCTTCCCATGACAAATGTAGCATCACTACCCACAACAAACATGGGAGAGATACCACCAAAGCTGTCGCTGAAAAAATTTCCAAATCACAGGTAGGATAACCAAACCATTAGCTGTGTCAAGCCAACACTAATGTTGCCAGCATCATGGCTCTGAATACATTTAACCAATTGACATGGGCAGGCACACAATTTGCAAACCTGACACAACCTCCCTAAAACACACTCTGAGCTCAGAAGGAAATGACTTGATGCTCTCAAAGCCTCCATGGGACAATTGTTAGTTCTCCATTTTAAATTATAATGGGCCAGGAATTTCTGAGTTAGTGGTGAGTGTAACACTACATGATCACTTAAAAGGGAGCAGCATTAAGAATGTCAATGAGAAGCAGCAGCAACCCAACAAAAGCAGCAGAAGCCCATCAATTCCCATCTCTACTCACCAGCTCCATCTGAACAGAGTCCCGCGTTAGCCTTATTAGCCACTTCGGAACCCACAGGACCGGAGAGAAGCAAATGATCCTTGTTAGGAGAGACTATCTAGAAACACTAATTCCACCAAAATTAGCTGTGCATTTTGACAGTTCAATGTATTTGACATTTCACTGGAATTGTTCTTTGTTATTTTCTATGCAGGCTTATTAGCAATAAATGATGCAAAATACAAGTTTCCGGTGGATTTGTGTAGCTGAAATAACAACAGGAGATAACACACTTCTATGAGCTTAGGTATCAGGTCAGGGACTGGTGAAAGGAACTACCTGGTGGATGCTTCGAGCAGTTACCATCCGAAGATTCCAAAGATTGACCCCAATATCTTGGAAGCAGTGACGTCTACAAAGTCAAATTTCATCCTGACACAGATATGTTCATCTCTATCCTCGTTGCGAGGTCAGATCTTGGAAGATCCACTGATTTTAGAAGGACCATGGTCTTGAGAATTAGTGCCTGAAGCAATTACTAGGTTCCCATTTTCTGAAGTTAAGTAAAAGCTAGAGTTAATCAAAAATGCATCCTTATCTTCAAAACCCAGGCTCCAAAAACAGATTACTTTTTTAAAAATTTCCTCATGAAGAAAGGTTGGTGGTTCTTGAGGAAGAATTTGGCTATGCTCGCCATTGACTGAGAAGTTTTCTGATTGGGTGTTCATGTAATGTGTGGTCCTGTTGTTTGGAGACCTTGGTAGTTAATTTTCTTTCATCAGCATCACAGATGTAATAAGAAATAAGTACTGTCACAATGACTGTTTTCAGAACAAAGCATTTAATGAGTTACTATTTAAGGACATGAGTTTGAGAGATTATGAGAGTGGGAGCAGAGTTGGGTTGGTATAGAAAAGAGAAGGAGGGTGAAGATGTGTTAAGAGTGGTAGGAGGTTGGTGGGGTGCATTGAGAGAGAGTATAAGCAAGTGTGTGTGTGTCCAAGGAATTAGAATGCTGCTTTGTGCAGCTAGGATGTGAGTGAGAAAGTATACAGGTATCCACATGAATGTTTGGTCTGCACTTGTTCTCCAATTGCTTGGTATGTCCTTGCTATATAGCTCCAAGATTTCCTTATGTCAATATTGTGGCAGCCAGTGGCACTCCACATTAATGAAAATCTCACACAGACGAATTCCATTCCACAAAATATAGTTAGAGGACTTGAAATGTCAAGGTGCACACAACAAACCCAGAAGAAACAGACTGTGTCACTCTCAAATATAGCTTGGAAATTTTGCACATGGATACTACCATCCCAAGTAAGATCAAACAGCAGGCAATAAATCAGATTAAAAAAACAAGATGACATCCACACCTGGAAGGGAAAAGCAGAGAATGCCTCCTACATGGAACTTTTATACTTGAGTGATATTTCCTGTGGAATGAACCAAATGTTATCATGTCCTTTCATCTCACTATGTCACAAAGTCAGCATGCTCCTCTCATTAGCTAATGATCCCTGACTTTAGAAGCAATGGACAAGGAATTCTAATGCAGCCTTGAAAAAACATACTGTAAGACTAACAAAAATCATAACCTAAATTACAGATGTTTGATGGAAAGAACTTGCTCACAGTCTTGATGGCACTGTGGCCCAAATGTAAAGCCAAGGATGGAAGAGATCGATAAAGGTCATCAAGTTCAGCTGGAAGGGGCACTCCACACTCCATTCAATGCATCCAACCAGGGCCCAACCATACCCCAGCAAGAGTTTGAGAAGACTGTTCTATAGCTCAGATTCCTGTCGAGGTATGAAAATATGGCAGAGAAGTACTGCTATCAAGGATTCATGGCTCTGTCTCTGAAGTGGCAAGCATGCTGAGCAACCATCCTCAGGGAAGGAGATAAGCTCACGGAATAATTATAGACAGGTCTTCGTGTTTGACACAGGAGAGGATTTAATTGCCACCTCCCTCTGGCTACAGTGCTGCTTCCAAGATTTCAGTGCAGACTCTGCTTGTCTCTATTTGTAGTGGATGTGGCATTTGCTGTTCAAGTGTATGAGGCAATATTAGCCACTGTACATGGTCTTTTAAAATTTTTTGTGCAAAAGCTTTTGCTCCTTCAACTGAGACAAATAATGAAGAATCTATTTCAAATTCTGCTATTCTCAAAAGTTTGTCACTGTTTCTGTCCAGTCCACATTGGCGATGCAGTCTGTGATCCTTGCCTCAGAAATAGGGATGTACCCCCATTACTACCTCTGCAAAATTCTCCAGATCTGCAGGCAGTATGAATATCTCAATATCGGTGTCATCAGAAAGCCAGTGTCCCTAACAATGTGGCTGCCATGTCCACATGCTTGACGCTATTTTAATGGATGATTCCCAGAAAACATCCTATGCAGATGCTTCACAGCTTGGTTTGGCAACTCCCCCTTCCAAGGCTGCAAGAAATTTCAGAGTTGTGGACATAACTCAGTCCATCACATAACCTAGCACCTCTTCCTTGGACTCTGACTGCATTAGCTGCTTCCCAAGGCAGTGGGAAGTATAAACAAAGACCCTTTTTACCTAAGTTTCCCCCCCCCCCCCACCCCATCCTTCTATTGGGCAAAAGGTACAAAAACTTGAAAACATGAGCCACAAGGCTCAAAAACTATATCTAGCTGTTAAACAATTCTTGAAAAGGCCTCTTATATGATATGGATGAGCACTTTATCTCTCAATTATCTTGTTGCGATCCTTACACCTCATCTGTTTGCCTCAATCTAAACCAATTACACCTCATCTGTTTGCCTCAATCTAAACCAATTACCATTTGTAGCAGCATTGAAGATCCTGCATAGTCACTTGTATGGAATCATCGTTAAATTAAGTCATGTTCAACACAAAAAGCCTGCCAAAGAACAAAATGCTATGACAAGCTAGAAATGGAAAAGGAATAAGTGGATCGTTTTTAAAGCTGGTGGAGTATAATGAGTGCATTGCCACAAATATCAGTGCTTGTGAATTGGCAGTTTGTATCCCATAACCACTGTTTGGAGATGAACTGTGAGAAGAACACATTCCAGAAGGGATATAGACAGCTACGGCAAGGAGGAAGTTGGTTTGTAATTTTGGGAATTGAAAGGTAACCTTGTCAATTAGCAATTGGAATGACAAAAGAAGTTGTAGATGATGGAATCTGGTAGGTAGGCAGTCCTCTCACTTTCTCAGCTCTGGTGGATAGGCCTCGACATAACAATACTACCTGACATTCAGCTCTTCAACTATTCTGTTCGGGTTAGAACAGTAAAGGTTAGACACATAACTGTTGGTATTCAGAGAGACTTAAAAGCACATAAATAACTAAGTTAATATACAGGTACAGCAGGCAGTTAGGAATGCAAACATTTTCTGGTGCTTCTTGTAAGTAGTTTGTTGTTTAAGAAAAGGGGTACCAAAGGCTAGATGGGATGAGCGCTTTGAGTACGAGACACAGCAGGTTATAAATTTTAAAAATTGGATGCTTAGCAAAGAGTTAACCATGTGCATGTTTGTTCCACAGAACATGAGTATGGGTAATCAGTAAGGGGAAATAGGGAAATGGTAGATGAATTAAACAGGCATCTTGCATTATTCTTCACTGTAATACATCCCAGTAATAGCAGTAAATCAGAAATCAAGAGGAACTCAGGATAATTGCGATCACCAGGGAGGTGTTACTGAGTAAATTGTTGGAACATCAGGCTGAAAAACTTCCCATATCCTGTTGAACTTCATAATACACTTATATACTACTGCATTAGCCACTTCTTTTATGGTTTTACTGTGCTAAAGTTCCAAGATTCAGAGAATAATTCAATAGTTTGTTAAAATAGGAGATATTACTCATTTAATCAAAAAGGGAAACAGAAAGCAGGGAGCTACAAGCTAGTTGGCTTAACATCTGTCATAGAAAAATGTTAAAAGCAATGTTACAGCTGAGCACAAAAAATACTAAGGTAATCAAAAGAGTCAGTGTAGTTAGATCTTAAAATATAGGAGCAGAGTGAGCATTTGGCCCATCGAGTCTGCTTTGCCACTTCATGGCTGATTCATTTCCCTCTTTGCTCCAATCTTCTGCCTTCTCCCACATCCCTTCATGCCCTGATCTATTAGCCTCTGCATTAAATATGTTCAATGATTTGGCCTCCAATGCCACATGTGCCAACAAATTCCACAGATTCACCACTTTCTGGCTAAAGAAATTTCTCCTCATCTTCGTTCTAACTGGATGTCCTTCTATTCTGAGGCTGTGTCTTCTACTCTTAGACTCTCCCACTATCGGAAACATCCTCTCTCTATCAAGGCCTTTCAGTGAAAGTTCTGTGAAAAGGAAGGCAATTGTGACTGATTTATTGAAGTACTTTTGAAGAAGGAATGCTTACTGTGGATAAAGGGAAACAAGCGGATGTACATAAATTTCCAAAAGCCACTTGAGAAGCGTACTTCATCAAAGGTTATTGCAGAACAATATAAAGAATACTAAGTAGCATATTGGTGTGGATTAAAGATTGGCTCTCTCTCATAAAACAGTGGCACAAGTGGATCATTTGGTTGGAGCAACCAATGAGTGGTCTGCCAAAGGGATCTATGCTGATGCCTCAACCTTTTACAGCTGGGATGAAAGACGGTTGCTAAGTTTGCTGATGATTCATTGGCAGGTAGAGAAATAAATTGTGAAGAGAATATGAGGAGTCAGTGGGCAAAGATCTGATAAGTGGTGTATAATGTGGGGAGTGTAAACTTGTCTAATTTAGCAGGTAAAAAAGCATATTGTCTGAATAAGTGATTGCAGAAGGAGTTGGGTGTCTAATGATTTGCTAGTGTGCAAGGTGCAGCAAGTAACTCGGAAAGTTAAGTGTTAAGCCGATAAAAATAAAGAACTTCAAGTTTGTTCTGCCACTTAGTAAGATCCAACTTTTCCTCTCCACTTTCTTTATACTGTACCCTTGGTTTCGTTAATGATTAAAAATGTATGTTAGCTTTGAATGAATTCAAGAAATCAGCCTTCAAAGCTTTCCAGGACAAGGATTTGCAATACTCGGAAACTTTTTGAGAGAAGGAACTTCCTCATATCACACTAAACCTTTATTCAGAGACCAAACTTCTCTTCTGACTGTCCTGTGAGGGGAAATACCCCCCCAGCATTTACCCTACCAATCCACATTGATTCTGGTATGTTTCAATAAGATCATCTCCTTCCTCTGAATTCAAATAGAATGAGTCCAACATTTTCAATCTTTGGGAGGCAATCCTGCACGGACATTGATTATTCTAACTGAACTGCTTCCATTGCTAAAGTTTCTTTCTTTTAAATAAAGAAGCCAAAACTGTACAGATATCCTAAATTCTCAAACTTTTTACAGTTATTTAAGACTTCCATTTTATACTCCAACCTCACTCAAATAAAAACAAGCATTCTGTTAGCCTCCCTGATTATCTGCTGCAGTTATATACTAGCTATCTTTGGTTCATGTACATGGACTCCAGTATTTTTTGGGCCACAACTTTCTGCAGTCTTTGCTTATTTATATATGTTTTCTCATTCTTTCATCTAAAGTGAACCATTTCCCATTATCAACCTCTTGCTCACTTCACCTATCAGAATCTCTAAATTGCTTGCATCTTGCTCACTACCTGCTACCTTCCCAAGCCCCCTTTTGAAGTTTATCCCCTTCCTTTAAATAATTATATTGTAAGCTATAATCCAGTGACTGTAGCACCCTACTGGTTACAGTTGTCAACTCGAAAATTCGCATTTATCTGCTGCTGTTTGCTAGTTAGCCAACCTGTGCAAACCAGCCTTTTTTTTGTGACGCATTGTTAATACTTTCTAAAAATCTGTACTTATTAGATCTACTGGTTTCTCTCTGGCAGGCATTTCTTCAAAGAGCTTGTAATAAAATTGTCAGGTATCATTTTGCTGCCATGAAGCTGTGGTACTCTGATCAGATATGACTTTCCAAATGCTCTGTCTCAATCAATTGTAAGATTTCATTCAATAATGGATATTAGTCTCACTTTCATATAGTACTTTTTATTTTCCCTCTTGTGAATAAGGATCAAGTTTTCTTGGTCTTCAGTACCTCTAGAATTATTTGGAAGTTTGTAGAAATTGTATCTCTGTAACTTGGGTATTTAGTTATTGTGAAGGGTTTTGAATGCAAAAGGGGGGAGTTGTATGAGCATTGATGAGACCACTTCTGGTGGACTCTGTATAATTTGGACTCAATTTATTGTGAGCAGTTGAGGAAAAAGCCTAGCATTGGCAAGTTGGGTTATGAAGAAAGGATAGGCTAGGTCCATTTCTGCTGGAATTTCAAAGAGTGAAAGGCAACTTGGTGGGAAGATATGAGGAGAATGCTTTCTCCTCATATTATTGAAATACATATGTTAAGTGTTTTATATGCATAGAAAGATAAAATATATACTGTGTACTAAGAAAACGTTTGACTAACTGACACTAAATAATACCGGATGTACCTGTTCCGACTTCAAATCTGACTTAAAGATGGACTCAGGAACTGAACTCATTCATACCCCGGGGACTGCCTGTACTTTTAAGTCATTTCTAGATGACTTATAATACCCAATACAATGTAAAACGTGTTGGTGCGTGCCCTAGTGGGCAAGCATCAGACTAGTAACCTGAAGGTCACTGGTTCGAGCCTCAGCTGAGGCAGCATGATGTGTCCTTGAGCAAGGTATTTAACAACACATTGCTCTGTGACATCACCGGTGCCAAGCTGCATGGGTCCTCGTGCCCTTCCCTTGGACAACAGCGGTGGCATGGAGAGGGGAAGGCCTGCAGCTTGGGCAACTGCCGGTCTCCCATACAACCCTGCCCAGGCCTGCGCCCTGGAAACTCCAGGCGCAGATCCATGGTCTCTCGAGACCGACGGATGCCACCACCACAATGTAAATGCTATGTAAATAGGCGTTATACTGTATTGTTTAGGAAATAATGACAAGAAAAAATAGTCTGTACGTGCTCAAACAATGAGTGCTGGAGAGAGAACTTCAGAATCCGCGGATAAGGAGGACCGACTGTACTTCACAGGAACAGTCTCTTCTGTCCACTGACTGTGCCAACTGCAATACCAACCTAACTAATTCAATCTGCCTGCTCATCATCTGTGTCTCACTATTCATCACACTGTCTGTTGGTGTGTCTGTCTAAATGCTTCTTGAATGTTGCTATTATATCTGCTTCTAGCACCTTTCCTAACATACCACATACCACTTTGTTTAAAAAGAACCTGGGTAAGTGACTTGGATACTTCTACCAGGTTGCCTCTCAGTCTCTGACACTCTGTAGAAAACACTTTAGTTCGTCAACCTCATGGCTAATGTTCTCCAATCCAGGCAACATCCTAGTGATCCTCTTTTGCACTGTCTCCAAAGCTTCCACATCCATCACCTAAGGCAGCAACCAGAGCTCTGAAAGTGGCCTAACCAAAGTTTTAGACAGTTACAATGTGACTTCCCAGTTTTTACACTCTACATCACAACCTACATGCTGTACACCTTCTTTACTACCCTCTCAATTTGGGTTGCCATTTTCAGAGACATACTGATTTGTACCCCAAGATTCCTTGATACTAGCATTCATTGTTCTCCCAAAATGTACCATCTCATATGTGTTGTGATTAAATTCCATTTGATTTTTCTCCACCCAAATTTCCAACTGAATTAAATCCTGCTGTTACCTTTGGTAAATCCTTCCTTAAAATATACACAATGCCACCATTTTTAAAATTGTCTGCAAACTTGCTAATCAGACCACCTACATTTTCATCAAAATAATTTTATTAAATGACAGAGGAGCCCAGTACAGATTCCTATGGAATACCACTGTCAAAGACCTTCAGTCAGAAAAATGGTCCTCTACCATACTCTGTATTCTCTGACAAGGCCAATTTTGTATTCAACTTCTGAATTCACTGTGAATCTTTGTCAAATACTTTTCTAAAGTCTGTCGACTGCATCTCCTACACTATCCTAATCAATTGTCTCTACTACCGCAACAAGTGTGCAAGACAGGACCTCCCCCACACAAAACCATGCTCAGTAATAAGCACGTGCTTTTCCTTGTGTGTCTAGGAATCTTCTCTAATAATCTCCTTAACACTGATGTAAAGTTCACTGGTCTATAAATTGCTTGATTATCTTTATTGCCCTTAAAAAAACAAAATCGGCTATTCTCTTGTCTCCTGAGACATTGTGCAAAGACACAGGTATTTCTGTCAAACCCTCAGCAATGTCCTTCTCTTACTCTCCTGGGATAGATTTCATCAAGCCTTTGGGGACTTGTATATCTTCATGTTTTACATATTACCTCCTTAATACCATCAACAAATTTCAAAACATACAGTATGCAAGTAATAGTGATTCTGATTCTAACGCAGAATTTAAATATGACCCTCTTTGATCTCTATATTCTCCGTACCCTTCTGTTTGATGAATACCAATACTCATTTAGAGCTTCAGCCACTTCCTCTGGCTTCAAGCATAAATTCTCTCCTGAATTTTAAGTGAATCTACCCTTTCATTTGTCACCCTCTTGCTATGTATAAAGTTCCTTTGGATTCTTAATCCTTCTTGCTAAGTATATTTCATTGTCCCTTTCAGCCCCAATTTTGTAAGTTCTTGCCTGTTTTCTTTATATTCATCAAGCTTTGTCTTATTTCAGCTTCCTAAACCAGCTTTCTTTTTCTCTGACTGAACTTACAATATCCCTTGAGATCCAAGGTTCCCCAGACCATGTATCCTCATAGGAACTGAACTCATAACCACTTGGCCTTTAAAAGATTCCCATGTGTTAGATGTTAATTTATCCTGGTGCTCCTGATCACCCCTCCCTAGTTCCTGCCTAATACTGTTAAAATTAGTCTTTCTCTTGAGAATAAAAGTTATCCTTATCTATAACTATCTTCAAACTGAGATGCAATTTTTTGTGTTATGAATCTTTTAACACTCTGTTTCAAAGATCGCTGGAAGCAGTCTTTGAATAATGTGAAATCAGTGGAGATGCACTGATAAAGAAGGCAGTGAAAGATTATAGTGGGCAGAGTAATAATCTGTATTGCTGTATTGTTCAAAGTACATTTATTATCAAAGTATGTATAAATTATACAACCTTAAGATTTGTCTGCTACAGGCAGCTGCAAAACTCGAAAGAAACCAGTTTAAAAAAAAGATCAATGTGCAGAGAGAGGAAACAAACTGCAAATCATGCAAACAATAAAAACAAGCACCAGCATTCAGAACAAAAGTGGGCCCACAGCCTCAGCCTGTTGCATGGCGGGGTAAATTGTAACAAAGCTCACAGACACGAAGCCCAGAGCAGCCAAAGCAGGACACAGCATCAGCACCATGGAAAGTGGAGTAAATGTCACGAAGCAGTGAGCAGAACCAGCCTGACCCGCGCCTGTAGTCCTGAGACCCTGCCTTTTCAGTCCATCTGGCCTTGTGTCCAAACGCCAGGTCACACCACACACTAGGACCCGGGCCCCACTGCATCAATGTGCTCTGGGCAATGGAGCCCACTACCTCATTCCGGCCCGTACCCAATCTTTCCAAATCAGTCCAGTACTTGGATGAATCAAACCTTGCTCTTGGTTTTGGTGGCTGGGCTCCAAAACTCCTCTGCCCCGCTTGCTCTAACTTTGCCCCCTACTCTGATTCTGTCTCAAATATGCCTTGGCCTCGTACCAACTTTGCATTGCACCGCACGCCTCAACCCTTAAGTCAGCCTTGCCTTCACTTGCCTTTTCATTGTTTGTAGTGACCATTTACCACAATTTCCACAGAGAAAGTGTTGTTAAAAGTATTTAGTTGTATTTATTATGAACTACTAGTAAGCTGTCGCCCATCTTCAGTGGTGTCATCTTAAATCAGAATGGTAAGGCAGTTGACGCGGTTAGCTGGGCCACTCCAACTTCTTTTGTTTGTATGCTATGTATGGTTTTGGTGGTGTTCAAACTATATTTATTATCAAATTACATATGTCACAACGTACTACCCTGAGATTCATTTTCTTGTTGGAAATCACCTTAAATTTCTTCCGCTGTCTGTACGTTCTCCCCTTGACCTTGTGAGTTTCCTCACACAGTCCAAAGACGTACTGGTGGTAAGTTCAAAGTAAAATTTATTTTCAGAGTACTTGCATGTTACCACATAAAACCCTGAGATTCTTTTTCCTGTGGGCATAGTTAGCAAAATATAGAACAGTAACTGTAAGCAGAATCAATGAATAACAAACTGTGCAAGTGTAATGGTAATAAACAACGAGAACATGAACGAACAGAGAGCCCATCGGTTGTGGGAACAGTTCATTGTTGGGATGAGTGAAGTTATCCCTCTGGTTCAAGAGCTGATGATTGAGAGGCAATAACCATTCCTGAACTTGGTAGTATGGGTCCTGAAGCTCTTGATGGCTGTAATGAGAAGAGAGTATGGTCTGGATGCTGGAGGATCTTGATGGTGCTGCTTTCCTGCGACAGCACTCCATGTAGATGTGCTGAGTGGAGGCTTCTTTAGCAAGAATATTCTTGCCTGGGAAGTGTGGGCTGATCTATTAGGAAAATTTGACTAGAATCACTCTGTGATGGCTGAAGTTTGAGAGTTACAAGCTTATTTTAAAACACAATACTCTTGAGGACTTAGTAGAGACAATGCAAGTGTTTTAACCCTAGTTATAGAATTTACAACTGGCAAAGACACACACTCAATATTTCAGGAACAGCTTCTTAAAAGATTCAAAATACATTTATCATTAAAGCAGATGTGCATTATACAACCCCGAGATTCACCTTCCACAGACAGCTACGAAGCAAAGAAAACCATTCAAAGAAAAACATCAAAAAGAAAACAAATTGCACAAACAGCAATATAAAATACAAAATTGAAAGAGTTCAGGCGTATTTTTCCCCTTTGCCATCAGATTTCTGAATGGGCAATGAACCCATGAACACAAACAGTAATTTTTTCCTCTCTTTTCCCTGCTGATTTATAGTTTTTATTATTGTGTATTGCAATGTACTGCTACCACAAAACAACAGTTTCATGACATTTGCCAGTTATATTAAACCTGACTCTGATTTTAGGATAAAGAGTGAATGAGAAACTTTTCATGGCATTGTGAATTGTTTAACTTCTGTAGCTGCTGATGTCTATCAGTATTCAGTGTTTACTGTTTTCAATACTGAGAGCAATCAGACCTTTGAACTTAAAGGAAATTGAGGGTTATGGAGAAGTGAGGGTAGGATATTAGACATATTATTCAAGGTACTCTTTGAGCCACTACTACTCCCTGGTTTTACAGTCAACATGGAGTCTGTTTCAGATGATTATCTGACTGTAGCTTTATTTCCTTTAGTATCTCATTACCTTTCTGGTAAGGCACAGACTCCAACCTTTAAGGTTCCTTGACTGAAGGATGTGGTACAGACTTTGAGTAAGCAATATGAAAAAGTAAAACTACCACCTGGTGATGCAGTAAGCATCAATGTATAACTATTGAGGGACGGGTGTGAGCAGACTCAATTGTCCAGGTTACATTTCAATTTCTGGTCCAGTGGGTTTTTACATAAAACAAGATTTATTGTCATATTTGCCTTGCCCCAGGACTTCTACACTGTTAAACATCAGCCATCTCTTGTTGGGTAGATGGAAGGAAAAACCTTGTGGCATTATTTCAAAAGAAGAGTGCATTTAGCTAGATATTCCCCAGTTAATTTTTATACCTCAGTCAATGCCCCTAACAGTGCATTAACTGTTGCTGGTCTTGCTGTGCACAAGTTGGCTGCCATGTTTCCTTTGCTATAGCAAGGCTACAATTTCAAAGTACTTTTTGTCTGCAAAGTACTGCAGAGTGTCCCAGTATTACATAAAGTTCTAAATAAATGCAAGCCTTTTAATTTACTCATACATTCGTGCTTATTAATGATAGTTGTCTTCAATAGAAATATAAACAAACCATCTGATTTGTTGACAAAACTATATGCAATTGACCACAATGTTTCTAGATCAATTTTCATATTTAGAATCAGAAATGAGTTCAACATCACTGGCATACGTATTGACATTTGTTGTTTTGCGCCAGCAGGACATTAGCCCTTCAGAGCTGCACACAGTCACCACTTAATGGTGCCAACTTGTATTGTAGAAGCCTTTCTTGCAGATAGATTGGACCTATTTTGTATGAGTAAGTGATGGATTCTTTCCAAGCTGCTGTATAATGCACCAGCAATCTTCCAGTGACAGTTGTACTACCATTGTTTCATTGTACTGGCTTGAAATGAGCAGCGAATAATGTATTGATCTTGGTGCAACTGATGATATCAGTGGATGTGTAAAGTCTTGCATAGGGAATGCCACAGGGCAAAGTGATGTTTTTTCAATATATTTACTCTTGGGATCTGAGTGTGGACGAAGCCAGCAATAGTTGTCCTTGAGAAAGTGGTAGTGAATCTCCCCAAACCTATTCTCTGTCTGTTAACAATAGTCCTACAATGCTGATGGGTCGGGAGTTCTGGAGTTTAGAACCAACAAAGAAGCAGAAGTATTTCCAGACAGGCAATGCATACAACTTAAATGGGTTCCCATACAGTTGCTTCAGTCGTCCTTTCAGATGGTGAAGTCATGAGTTGGGAGGTACAGTTCAAGAGCTTTGACTTTTTCTTTGCAGCATGTAGGCCCAGTGTTTAATGCCTTTTGCACTTACTGGTCTATTACAACATTCAAGTTCCAAGTAACCTTAATACTACGATTGACTAGTTGCAAACTGTACTTGGTAAAGCTGAAGCCTTCAAACTTCATCCTCTCACTGTTTAGATTCATGACTGGATGTGATAGGGCAGCAGAATTTGGATCAGAGGTTGGGGGTGGGTAGTTGTCTGTAGCATGCTCATTGCACTGTTTGCCTTGTCTGTTATATCATTTCTTTTAATACGCCTGGGTCTGTTTAAGATTTTGCCGGTTACAAGCCGCCTTGTATTGTCACTGATTGAAAAGCACCCTGTGCTCATCTCTAACTGTGTGTGTGGCTTTTGATTCATTTGGCAGTGTGAAATAAATTATCACAGCAGTCAATCTAACAATGGTTCAAAATACTCAACCAACGGGGCAGAGACTAGCCTAAATTCACTGCATGTGCCAATGGCAAAAGGTTCACACTTTTGTGATACTTGCTGTTCTCCTGTTGAAACCCAATCTTACCACTTACTTCAGTGACTGGATGTAAATAGAACATGATATGTCCTTGTATTATTAGTTTTGTTGTCATCGTAGGCTTGTCTGTGTATGAGTTGTAATGTGACGTGACTGTTGCATTTATGCTACCAATAGTGTAGAGGCACAAACAGACTGTGATTGGAGACCATGGTGCACTGTGCAGACTTAGAATATACTCCGAAACAGACCACATGCTGTCCATGTAGGTACATATCCATGCCCATATAATTGATTTGTGTATATGTATTTCATACACAGTACACCCACTGCATGTTGACAGAAGCATGTGCTTTCACACACAGACTTTCAGTTCCATCTTCAGCTGCTTACATAACTCTTCCATGACTTGACTTCTTTCCTCTTCAGACCCATCCCAGTCCCAATCTTGAGCCTTCTGTCCCTTCTCCCCTTTCTGTTATTTATATCTCAGAATGAAGCCTGAATGCATCTTTGATACCCTGGTAACTGGGACCTGGTCCCCATCCTGACTGCTCAGAGTTAGTGCAGCCTGAAAATTATTGGTTGTGCAGAGCCTGTAAAATCACCTATCTTTCTCCTTTTTACAAAACCTCTTTTATATAGTTCCAGTTCAGCTGTCTGAATGTCTCCCCTAATGTGCTTTGGGGGAGTATATGTACTATCTTAATGTAAATATGTTGCATTTTAGCCTCTTGCAGTTGTCTTTCAGTAACCCAACAAAGAACATAATTGGGTCCTCCCAGTATATTTGTCTGTTTTTCGGCACAGCAAGTTACATTGGAGTTGGTAGTTCAGAGAGGTTTTGGTGTGATTTTTGACCTTCCTTGTAAAGATATGAACAGGTCTATTTGGCTGATGTTGCAGGATATCTTTTTTTTTAAATTGATAGCTGAGGCAGATGCCATTGTATTTGATGGACTGATGCACTGTGATATGCTAATGCATTGGGTGTGATTACAGCATAGCCATTGCAAACTGAGATCCACAGATCAATCCTGGTCCTCCAAGAGCTGTTGTCTGTCTGTTAAGGCAATTGCTTTGCCACTGTATGAAATTTGTTCTTTATGTGGGACTTATCAATGTTTTGATCATATTTTGTTTTTCTATTTGTGCGATAACATCTGCTATTCTGTGGAGTGTGTTGTCTGACCTCTTGCATCTATTCTGCCATTTAGTAAGGCCTTAGCTTTTTAAAGTTCAGCATCACTTTCGTAGAGTCATAGAGGGACCGCATGAGAACAGATCCTCTGGCCTACTGGCAGCACTGACCATCAGCCACCCATTTACATTGATTCTGCATGTATTCTTACTATCTCACCTCAAACTCTTATCACTCACCTACATTTGGGGCAATTTGCAGTAACTTTGATTTTCCTAATGGAAAAATTTGTCAATCTCCTTGGGTTAAGTATTCTAAATTCTCAGTATTTCTCAACCCTGAATGAAGAAATTTCTTATAGCTTTAGCCACCTTGCTGACAATCAACACAGGCACACCACAGGGATGTGCGCTTGGCCCACTGCTTTACTCTGTCTACAACCATGAGTGTGTGGCTAGGCGTAGTACAAATGTTGTCTGTAAATTTGCTGATGATACAACCATTGTTGGCAGAATCTCAGATGGTGACAAAGGGGTGTTCAGGAGTGAGATATACCAGTTAGTGGAGTGGTGTTGCAGCAGCAACCTTGCACTCAATGTCAGTAAGACCAAAGAGCTGATTGTGGCCTTCAGGAAGGGTAAAATGACAGAACACAAGCCTATCCTGATAGGGCGATCAGAAGTGGAGAGAGTGAATAATTTCAATTTTCTGTGTGTCAATATCTGCGAGGACCTAACCTGGACCCAGCCTATTGATGCAGCTATAAAGAAGGCAAAGACGGTGGCTATATTTCATTAGGTGTTTGAGGAGATTTCGTTTTTCAATGAAAACACTCAAGCTTCTACAAATGTATCGTGGAGAGCATTCTGACTGGCTACTTCACTGTCTGGTGAGGTGGGGGGCTACTGCACAAGATCAAAGTAAGTTGCAGAAACTTGTAAAATTAGTTAGTTCCAACAAGGGTACCAGCTTCTATAGTATCCAAGACATCTTCAAGGAGCAGTGCCTTAGGAAGGTGACGGCCATCATTAGGAATCCCCACCACCCAGGACATGCCCTCTTCACACTGTTACCATCGGGAAGAAAGTACAGAAGCCTGAAGTCACACACTCGGTGATTCGGGAACAGCTTCTTCCCCTCTGCCATTTGAATTCTAAATGGACATTGAACTAATGAACACAACCTCACTACTTTCTTTGTTTCTGTTTTTTTTTGCACTATTTAACATAACTATTTCATAAATATACTTATGTTTATACAGATATACTTAATGTAATTCAGTTTTATCTCTAAATTTATTTATGGTGTATTTCATTGTACTGCTGCTGTGAAGGTAACACATTTCACAACATATACTGGTGATATTAAACCTGATTCTGAATGTGCAGTCCCTTGTTTTGAGGTGCTTTGCCTTGGTTCTGTAAACCCCAGCCAAGGGAAATATTAACACTGTGTCTATCTTATCAAATACTTTCAAAACGCTATACATTTTGATGAATTTACCTGTTGCTCTTCTGAACTGGAGCATCGTTCAGAGTTACAGGGAAGCAGACATCCCTAAATTGCAGCCTTTCACCTGGGTGACTGTCAGGAGAAATGGAACTGTGAATAGGCAGTTAGCGCAGGGCACCCTGTGCCCATTCCTCTCGATAATTACTTTGGATATTACTTTGGATACTGTTGTGGGGGGTGACCTTCCAGAGGAATGCCACAGAGACCAGGTTACTGTCAATGAGTATAAGTCCGTGGTGAAGAAGGGAAAGAGGGAGAAGGGGGAGCGGTAGTGATAGGGGAACAGACAGATTCTGTGGACATGAATGGATCACCCGAATGCAATGTTGCCTCCCTGGTGCCAGGGTAAGTGATGTCTCAGATTGCGTCCACAGCATTTTGGAGAGGGAGGGAGAGCAGACAGATGTCTTGGTACATATTGGTAACAATGACATGGGAAAGAAAAGCAAACTGGTTCTGAAAAAAGAATTTAAAGAGCTAGGTAGAAAGTTGAGAAGCAGGACCTCATGAGTAGTAACTTCTGGATTGCTGGCTATGCCACTTACAAGTGAAGGTAGAAACAGGTTGATTTGACAGATTAATGCATGGCTGACAAGTTGGTGCAGGGGGCAGAGTTTCAGGTTATTGGATCATTGGGATCTCTTCTGGGTGAGGTATGATCGATTCAAAAGTGGTGAGTTGCATTTGAAAACAAGGAGGACCAATATTCTCGTGGGCAGATTTGTTAGAGCTGTTGGGAGGGGTTAAACTAATTTGGCGGGGGTGGGGGGTGGGAACTGGAGTGAAGGGACTTAGGATAGGACGGATGGTTAAAAAGCAAAGATGGTGTACAGTCAAGCTGTCAGGAAGGTCAGGCAGATGATAGGACAAAATTGCTGGCAGAAGGGTTAGTATCAGTGCATTAGGGATGCAGATCAAAAAGGGTAGTGAATACAGTCTCAATGCACGCAATGTAAGAAATAAAGTGGATGAGCTTGTTGCACTAGGACAGATTGTCAGGCATGTTGTGGCAATCACTGAATCGTGATTGAAGGATGGTTGTAGTTGGGAGGTGAATATCCAAGGTAATATGTTGTATTGGAGGGATATGAAGGTAGGCAGAGGAGGAGGCGTGACTCTGCTGGTAAAGAATAGCATCAAATCATTAGAAAGATGTGATGTATAATCGGAAGATGTTGAATCCTTGTGGGTTGAGTTAAGAAACCGCAAGGGTAAAAGGAACCTGATGGCAGTTATATACAGGCCTCCCAACAGTAGCTGGGATGTGGACCACAAATTATAACAGGAAATAAAAAAGGCATATCAAAAGGGCAATGTTATGATAGTCATGGGAGGTTGGGAAAATCAGGTCAGTAATAGGTCTCAAGAGTGAGTTTGTTGAATGCCTACGAGATGGCTTTTTAAGAGTAGTTTGTTGATTTACTAGGGGATTATTAGCTTTACTGGATTGGGTGTTATGTAATGAACAGGAGGTGATTAGGGAGCTTAAGGTAAAAGATCCCTTAGGAGGCAGTGATCACAATATGATTGAGTTCAACTTGAAATTTGATAAGAAGAAAGTAAAGTCTGACTTGGCAGTATTTTAGGAGTAAAGGAAATTACAGTGGTGTGAGAGAGGAGTTGACCAAAGTAAATTGGAAGCAGATGCTGGCAGGGATGACAGCAGAGCAGCAATGGTGTGAGTTTCTGGAACAAAAATGAGGAAGGTGCAAGATAGATGTATTCCAAAAACAAAGAAATACTCAAATGACAAAATATGACAACAGTGGCTGATTAGGGAAGTAAAAGCTAATGTAAAAGCAAGAGAGAGGGCATACAACAAAGCAAAAATTAGTGAAGACAGAATTGGGAAGTTTTTAAAAACCAATAGCAACTAAAAGAATCATTAGGCAGGAAATGATGAAATGTGAAAGCAAACTAGCAAACAATATGAAAGTGGATAGTAAAAGCTTTTTCAAGTACAGGTCTCTCCCGCTATTCGAAGGTAGAGCGTTTCTATGAAACGATTTGTAAGCCGGAATGTCATAAAGTGAAGAAGCAATTACCATTTATTAATATGGGGGAAGCTTGTGAGCGTTCCCAGACCCAAAAAAATAACCTACAAAATCATGCCAAATAGCACACAAAACCTAAAATAACAGTAACATATAGTAAAAGCAGGAATGATATGATAAATACACAGCCTATATAAAGTAGAAATACTTCTCTGGCAATCATTGCAGCACTGTCTAGCGTAGCATATAATCTCACTACGTAGTGGAAGCACTCTCTCCAGTAACCTTTAAGCTATGAAGCTGCCAAATCAAACCAAATAACACATAAAAATACACAGCCTATATAAAGTAGAAATAATGTATGTACAGTGTAGTTTCATTTACCGGAATCGGGAAGACAGCGAGCACACTGATGATGGTGTATTAGGCTGACTTGTCAGAGATTGGGGTGCTTGGCAATTTTTTCCAATAAATTGCAGTTTCGTCACAGTTAAACACTTGCTTATACGAATAACCACCTTTTGTAATTATTTTCTTCGGTCTGCTGGGAACTTTTAGGTAGCTTCAGTATCAGCCAAAACACTCTCTCCAGTAAACTTTAAGCTATGAAACTGCCCTCGCCTCAGAAACTGATCAAACCACCCATGACTACCTTTAAATTCCACTTTCACAACATTTTCATCACCATCGTCCAGTGCTTTCTGTTTCAGCTTTTTAAAAAGACTGACTGATTTCTCCTTTAAGATAACTTAATGGAACACCGTGCTTTGTACACCCATCAGTTCACTCAAGCAATAGACTTTATTCATTATTGGATGCCGACTAAGAGAGACCACTTTGCTACAAGCAGGACCAACAGTAACATAGGCAGTTTTCCAGATTCTTTCTCTCTGCATATAAATAGTGCGAATGGTTCAACACGTGGACAATGTTCACTATGATTGAAACGCTTAATTATATCTAGTTTTATGCTAAGTGTAACACCCTTACATGCTCTTTTAGGCTGTTCCAATACCTTAGAACTTGTCTTGCTAATGGATGCACAAAATAAATCGACACGTGTTTCGGCAATGGCGGCTAGAATGCAGTTCCAGGGGAGGAACTACCTTTTTTCGTAACAGTCAAAACACCTACTGTTAGCGAAAACAGGTAACTAATGTAGGTCTTTCATAACAGCGAAGTGTCGTAAAGCGAACGTTCGAAAAATGGGGGCCACCTGTATGTTTAAAAAAAAACGAGAGTGAGAGATGAGAGTGGATATAGGACCGCTAGGAAATGAGGTCAGAGAAATAATAACAGGGGACAAGGAAATGGCAGATGAACCAAATGAGAATTTTGCATCAGTCCTCACTGTGGAAGACACTAGCAGTGTGCCAGATGTTGAAGGATGTGAGGAAAGAGAGTGCAGTTACTATTACAAGGGAGAAGTTGCTTAAAAAGCTGAAAGGCCTATTGGTTCATAAGTCATCTGGAACAGATCAGCTGCACTCTTGGGTTCTGAGAGGTAGTGGTTCAGATTGTGGAGGAGTAATGATCATCCAAAAATCATTGGACTCTGGCATGGTGCCAGGGGATTGTAAAATTGCTATTGTCACTCCACACTTTAAGAAAGGAGGAAAGCAGCATAAAGGAAATTATCGGCCAGCCAGCCTGACCTCAGAGGTTAGGAAGATGTTGGAGTCAGTTGTTAAAGAGGAGGTGATGGATTACTTGGTGACACAGGACAAAGTCTGCGATGTTTTCTTAAGGGCAAATTTTGCCTGATAACCTGTTGGAATTGTTTGAGGAGAAAATCCAAAAGTTAGAGATGCAAAGGGTCTTGGGAGTCCTTATGCATAACTTGCAGGTTGAGTCACTGGTGAGGAAGGCAAATGCAATGTTGGCATTTATCTCAAGAGGTCTAGAATACGAGAGCAGAGCTGTGTCGCTGCGGCTTTATAAGGTACTGGTGGGGCCTTACCTTGAGTACTATGAACAACTTTGGGCTCCTCATCCAAGAAAAGATATGCTGGCAATGGAGAGGGCTCAGAGGAGGTTCACAAGGATGATTCCGGGAATAAAAGGGTTATCGTATGAGGAACATTTGATGGCTCTGGATCTGTACTCGCTACAATTTAGAAGGATGAGGGTTGTTCTCATTGAAACCTTTGGAATGTCGAATAGCCTAGACATGGTAGATGTGGAAAGGATGATTCCCATGATGGAGGTGTCTAAGACAAGAGGGCACAGCCTCAGGATAGAGGGGCATCCATTTAAAACAGAGATGTGGAGCAATTTCTTTTGCCAGATAGTGGTGACCTTGTGGAATTTATTATCACAGGCAACTGGTGGCCAAGTCATTGGGTGTATTTAAGGCAGAGCTTGATAGCTTCTTGATGGACAGAGCTAAGGAGGGGGAAAGGGATCAACCATGATTCAATGGTGGAGCAGTCTCAATGGGCCAAATAGCTTAATTCTGCTGCTATGTCTTATGGTCTTGTAAAGGTCCTGTCCACTATTTTCTGTTAACCTCTAAACAGTAGAAATCAATCGAGTGAATCTTTGCTGCAACTATTGTATATCGTCCTTTGGATTTGGTGATCCAATATGCAGTCACACCAGAGCACTATGCAATTGGAGTAATGCACATCATTGAGTTTTTCCATATTCTGCCCACACTGCCAGGTAGTTTTATGTCACCTACAAATTTGGATTTGGTGCACTTTATCTTCACAGACAGAGATTGATTTAAAGTACATATATTATCAAAGTGTGTATGCAGTATACAGCCCTGGGATGTCTTTCAACAGTCAGCCACAAAACAAAGAAACACCATGGAACCCCTCCGTTCAAAGAAAACATCAAACACCCACTGTGCAAAAAAAAAAAGAACAAACCATGCAAACAGCAAAAGAGTAAAAAAAACACTATATAAAACATCAAACCACAGTCTTTGAAACAGTCCAGAAAGATCCAGATTTAGTTCAGTTCCAGTTAGTGCTGTGTAGTTCATTGACTGCAGGTCACAGAACCAGATCAAAATCACACAAGATAGCAATTTATTTAAAAAAAGAAGTAACCAGAAAACAGAAACAGATATAATGTGAACTGCAGAGTCCACCCACAAACCATGTTGCTTAAACCTTGCCCAAGACTCTGGCAGCATTGAGTGGGAGTGGAGCGAGAGGGATGAATCAAAAGTGGGGACCTTCCTCTGGCTGCATTGAGCAGGAGAGAGAGAGAGAGAGACAAGTGAAACACAGGCACCTTCCTCCGGCAGCATTGAGGGAGGGACGGAGAGAGAGAAGTCAAAACACAGGCATATGATGCTGAACACCTTGTTTCCTCCATCATCCTCATTGACTTTAATCTTGCTTGATGCTTTAATTGGGAGATCAGCAAGAAATGGAGAGGATTGTGGGCTAGTGCCCCATCTCCAGCCTTCTTGGCTTCCAGGCTGCACACTCCGCTTGAAACCTCACAGAGCTGTCTCAAAGACAACAAAGATTGCTATTGATGATAGAAAAACTGAAGTATGAGGACCATCTCTACAAGATCCAGTAGTCACAGCTACTCCATCCAAAAATTACCTGCTTGTTTCTAATATTTCTTAAGCTGCATGTTGATTACCTTGATATTGAAGTATGTAATCGTAAGATCAGTGAATTTTGGATAGACAGAATTCTGAGGAGAAATGGCTTTCCTCCAAGACCAGTTTCATGTTTATCCTAGATTTTGGTCATATTATCTTGGGTGCTATGTGTTGAGCCAGTGATGCCCAGAGCTTTACACCTCCTTCATTTGTTAAGACACTTGCTACCACCTTCCTCTGACCATTTTTCTTCATCTGTCTTAACTGACATTGCCAAATTTTATTAGAAAGGCCTTTGAACTCCTTATATTAAAGCTGCTGTATAAACACAGCTGGCTGTTTCCCTTAGTCTAATCCTACAGTCTGAACCTTGTAAGTTCCTCCAGCAATTTGTTTCTTGCTTCACATTCCAGCACCTGCAGTTAAATTTCTTGCTGAATATCAGAGAAACACTTTATGAATATAGTCTTAACTTTTTCCAAGTAATTATTTTGCAACTAAACCCTACCTATCCATCCCACTCTGCTGATTCACTGCCCCCAAGATTGCCCCATCTCACAGCCACTGCTACAACCAACATCCCCAATCAAACTATTGTCAAATGTTCCTACACAAGCTGAGCCATTGCTGGGTCAGCAGTTCTATTACCTCCATTTGTTAGTGAATTATGGGCATATTGCTCATTCTGAATCTTTAGGTTTAAGTAATTGTCATAGGTTTTACAAAGCACATCTTCAACTTAGACCTTGCTGGTAATGTAATTCCACAAATACTATTCATTTGTAGCTCTGTGAGAGAATTGAGGGGATCTAGATCATAACACATATTGCATATTTTGTGTTAATCACCTAATGTATAGAATGCTCTGTTCCTGGTAGAACTGAGCAAAATTAACCTAGTTAGGACGTTTTAACTGAAGATTTTGGGTTGACTGCAAAAGAGATATTCTCCATATGTGAACTATTTATTTTGACTCTTGGGCAAAGATGCCTTTTAATTTTAATTAATCAGTGAATCTAGCAGAATGACAGGAATTATCTTCTCTTAGCTGACAAACAAACCATAGAATATGTTTTAGTAGTTATCATTCAGTCTGACAGAACCAGAATCCATAGTCATGGTTTAAACTATAGCCCAGTATGGGGATATGACTTGGACAGGTGTTTTCAAAGTCTCCTGGGTTGAAGTTGGTGCTTTCTCTGCTGGGTAGCATATGTCAGGGAGATACTCCTACAAAAAGATTGACTTCAAAAGTGCAACCAACTGCTCTGAGCCTGAGTATTTTAAATTGGTGTCACTGTGACTGTAGGAGCAAGCTGATGTAGTTTCCAGGAAGCTGCTATTTAAAGAACTGTCTCAAACAGGAACCCAAGACCATGTATAATTTTGGAATTCACCTTAGTTAATGGGGACAAAACAATGCAAGATGGTGAGGGTGTCAGGGATTAGGTTTAATTGAAAATTTCAAAAAATTGACAGATTTCAAATAGTGTGCAATAGAATTAAAATTCCAATCACTTGGGATCTATTTGAATTGTGACCCTTTTTTATTTTAAATATTAATATTTAGAATGCAAACAAAACTAGCACCTTTGTTATTTTAGGTGTACAAGGAAACAATATAATGCCCCAACTTGTACAAGTTTAACTGAAAGATGGTGTATGAGTTAAGAAAGATGTCAATTAACCAATGCCAGCGAATGAGAGCTTCTGCAACACCTGAAATTCTCTTTTCTAACTCTCGAAACAATTAACATTTAACATAGTGTATTTATCAGTGTCAGACCAATTTGCTGGTGATGCTGAATTTTGAGAAAAAAAATCATTTGACAATCAAAAAAATAATGGGAGACAAAATAAATGTTATCAGTGTCAAGAGAATAGGGTATTAAGCTCCTCATTGGCAGAGGTTCACAGAGAAAATTTATAGCCAGCTTTTTCAGTTCAGCAAAGTTACTTTGTGCAGCTGAAATAGACATTTGTATGCACAGTAAGACTACCATAAATGTTAAAGATGACTGTGTACAAAAAGCTTAATGTTTGAGATCTATTGGACAGGCAACTAAAATATAAAGTCCAACTCTGTGTGTACGTGGTCAGAACCGTTTGTCAATTTGAAGGACCTTCGTCAGCTGGGTATGAAGGGTGAGGGCAGACAATGATCAGAAAAAGATGTATTAATAAATATGGGTGATTACTCCACTTTAAGGGGAAAATATCAGTGCAAATGGAATCAATCAGGGTTCCTGCTTTTGGTAAAACAATTGAGAACTGCCAAGAATTGGGAGCTACATACTTCACATTTAATACTGATTTTAAAAAACTGGTTGCAATTACCCATCTAAATTTCAGATTTATCCTTTAGTGTTGTAAGATGAAAGTCAAATGGTAGAGATCCTTTTTACTTTTGGCTCCCATTGAATTCTGATTAAGGATCTGTTTGAGGTCCCAGTCAAGAAGTAAAGCAACTATGTAAAGAGATTCCAAACAGAGGGCTTTATGGGTTTTTGAAAGAGGATTTATCTTTGACAGTTTGGTTCTCTATGCTCCCTAGTACCTTAACGTGATGCAGAGTGCAGGGCAAAGGAATTTACACTGTGGCTTATTTTGTAGTGTATTTTGGTGAAATCCACAGTCATCATGACGTATGTGTGTTAGTGGACCTGTGCTGCTGAACTGAAAAGAAATATGGACCGTGTGATCTCTATAATCAATTGGTGCTTTATTAAAAGTTCTGTGAGAGAAACAGTTGGACCTTTGTTGTTGAGCCAGCAGGACTTCTTTTTAAAAAAAGTCCTTTGACCTGTGATAGTATGTTTTAGTGGTAAACATTTTTGTCTCCTTTTTCTAGGGTTTCATAATCTGACGTTATGTCAAACAACGGGGAGTTGGAAGACAAACCACCTGCACCCCCAGTACGTGTGAGCAGCACCAGTTTCTGTATGACCAGTAAGGACACTCTGTTGACCAACCATAATGCAAAGCCACTCCCATCTGTGCCTGAAGAGAAACAGAAGCGGACAAAGCTGAAGTCCATCTTCTCAAATGCTGGAGAGAAAGGTAGAGTTTGGTGACAAAGCATGAGTGTGGAGTATGTTAAAGGTGGGGTGACCATTGATTGGAAGGAGCAGCTACAGTGCCTATAAAAGGTATTCACCCCCTCCTCCCTTGGAAGTTTCATGTTTTATTGTTTTACAGTATCGAATCACAGTGAATTTAACTTGGCTTTTGTTGACACTGATCAACAGAAAAAGACTTTCATGTCAAAGTGAAAACAGATCTCTACAAAGTGATCTAAATATAAAACACAAAATAATTGATTGCATCAGTATTCACTCCCTTTAATATGATGCACTAAATCATCACTAGTGCAGCCAATTGGTTTTAGAAGTCACATAATTAGTTAAATGGAGATTGCTGTGTGCAGTCAGGTTGTTCCAATTGATTGTAGTAAAGATACACCTGTATCTGGAAGGTCCAACTGCTGGTGAGTCAGTATCCTGGCAAAAACAGCACCATGAAGACAAAGTAACACTCCAAGCAACTCCACGAAAAGGGTTATTAAACAACACAAGTCGGGAGGTGGATCCAAGAACATATCCAAGTTACTGAATATTCCTTGCAGTACAGTTACGTCAATCATCAAGAAATGTAAATAATATAGCCCAGCTGTAAATCTGCCTAGAACAGGCCGTCCTCAAAAACTGAGTGACTGTGCAAGAAGGGGACTAGTGAGGGAGGCCAGCAAGAGACCTATGACAACTTTGGAGGAATTACAAGCTTCAGTTGGTAAGATGGGAGAGACTGCGCATAGGATAACTGTTACCCAGGTGCTTCACCAGTGACAGCTTTATGGGAGAGTGGCAAGGAGAAACTACTGTTGGGGAAAAAAACTCACATAAAATCTAGGCTAGAGTTTGCCAGAAGGCATGTGGGAGTCTGAAGGCAGCTGGAAGAAGGTTCTATCATCTGATGAAAACAAAACTGAGCTTTTTGGCTATCACCCGAGTGCTATGTTTGATGCAAGCATAAAGCCAAAGCTACACAGGAATGGCTTAAAAACAAAAAAGTTAATGTCCAGGAGTGACCAAGTCAGAGTCCAGACCTCAATCCAATTGAGAATTTGTGGCTGGACTTGAAAAGCGTTTACTCACGATTCCTATGCAATCTGACAGAACTTCAGCAGTTTTGCAAATAAAAATGAGGAAAAGTTGCAGTATCCAGATGTGCAAAGCTGATAGACACCTATCCACACAGGCTCAAGGCTGTAATTGCTGCCAAAGGTGCATCTACTAAATACTGACTTGAAGGGGATGAGTAGTTATGCAATCAGTTATTTTGTGTTTAATAATTGTAATAAATTTAGACCAATTTGTAGAAATTTGTTTTCACTGTAACACGAAAGAGTCTTCTGTTGATCAGTGTTTAAAAAAAGCCAACTTAAATCCACTGTGATTCAATGTTGTAAAACAATAAAACATGAAGACTTCGGGGGGGGGGGGGGGGGTTGGTGAATACTTTTTATAGGGACTGAATATGCTCAGTGTGGGTGTGAAAATGTGCTGTGGGAACATGGGACATGACAGTACTATGTGAAGCAGCCACTGGGTGGAATGAGTTTCGGGTATAGTGCTAGTGTAATGTAGACTCCGCTGGAAGAACTCGGTAGTCCAGCAACATCTGTGGAAGGAAAGTCCTACACCAGGAATCTGATAAAGGGTTTTAACCTGAAATGTCGATAACCACTTTCCTCCACAGATGCTGCTTGACCACTGAATTCTTCCAGCAGGTTGTTTGTTGCTCCAGAATCAACACTTGCAGTCTTTTGTGTCTCCAGTGCCGTGCTAGTGTTGGTTACTACCCCACTGGGTTACATGTATCGTGGTTGCAGTGATGGATAAGGTTTTCACTGTACAGCCCACAGTTCTGCATTTAATACTTTGCATTGAGTATTTATCATACTTTTCTCAATTATAAATAGAAGCTCACATCAACAGAAGTTTCTGAAGGCATTTCGGCAAAAGTTTAAGCGTGCACCTCACTGAATAAAGGCTGTGGTGTTGGCTTGGTTCCTGAGGTTGCTAAGCATTCTCTTATCACTTTATACTCTTGAGTAATTGGGTTAAACCTTCAAAAGATAAAAATGGTGTTCTTCAAGATGATAGCCTCTTTAAGGTCTGGTGCCTCTGTGCGCCAGGGAACTGGTCAAATATTCAATATTCTGATTTTTGTTTCCTTGTGTCGCGCTTGCTTGAAGGAAAGGGAAGAGGGGGAGGGAATATGCACTTTTAATAGCAAAAGCTGCAAACAGTGGTCTCCACCAGTGGCTCCTACGTTGCTTGCTAGCTACTCCCAACCATGCTGGGATCTTGATTTTTTTTAAAACAAGGAGTTTCTTGAGCAATACCTCTGTTTTGTAGCTTCTGTGAAACTTTGCAGAGCGGAGCTTCACATTTCCTTTGTTCGCTTACTATTTATGTTTTAACTTCTCCTTTCTTGAGGTAGTACTAATTTTGCCAAAGTATCATTAACATAATTAATGCAGTTTTGATTACAACAACTGGCAATGTGACGTCCAGTGAGAAAGAAAAGGATATTGCCTGATGTTTGCCATCTGAGAGTGTTTGAAATTTACAAATAGATCTACTTCAACTAATTTTAATTTGTTTCCCAATGAGTTAGTTGCTCTTTCCCTGGCTAGTAGATTAGAGTTAACTTGTCCATGCTAACTAAGTTGTCTACTTGAGCTAGTCCTTTTCCCCAAATTTGACCATGTCCCTCTAAATCTTTTCTATCTATGTACCTGTCTGAATGTCTTTTAAAAATTGTAATTGCACTCACCTCTACCATTTCCTCTGGCAGCTTGTTCCGTATAGTCATCACTATTTGTGGAAAATGATCTTCAGATCTTTCAGTCTTTCCTCTCTCAACTCCGATCTATGCCCTTTAGATTCAGACTCCACTACTGCGGAGAAAAAAACTGACATCTGTGCCCTCATGATGTTATAAGGTCACCCCTGAGCCTTCTGTGCTCTGGAGGAAAAATTCCAAACCTATTCAGTCTCTCCTCACAGCTTGAGCTCTCCAGTGCAGCACTGTCCTTGTAAACCTTCTCAGCACCTTTTCTAGCTTAATAGCGTCTTTTCGACATCCAGGCGACCAGAACTGCAGACAGTATTCCAGTGACAGTGACAGTCTTGCCAATGACCTGCATAGTTGTAACATGTCGTCACAATTCTCTTGCCACACACTCAAAATGCTGGAGGAACTCAACAAGTTAGGCAGTATCTATGAAGGGGAATAAACATTTTGATGTTTCTGCCCGAGACCCTTCATAAGTCCAACATGATGGCATGAACGTCAATTTCTCTACTTGCAGTAATTTCTCCCTCCTTCCCTCACCTTTTTATTCTGGCTTATGTCTCTTCCCCTCCAGTCCTGATGAACGGTCTCAGCCCAGAACATTGACTCTTTATTACCCTCTATAGATGCTACCTGACATGCTGAGTTCCTCCAACACTTTGTGTGTTGCTCTATTTTTCCAGAATCGGTCTTATTGATCACAATTCTTGCACTCAGTGCTTGTGTCTTCACTTTAAAGCAAAGGCTGCAGTCCTAGGCTCCATCGATCCCTTGGTTAATGGTAGGGATCCGTAGCATCATAAAGGTTGAGAACCCAATGTTCTTCTGTTCAACACTCACCGTTTCCTGTGCAAGTTCTGTCCTAGTTTAACTGACTGAAGTGCAACATATCAAATTTTCATAGTAAAATTCAATTTGCCATTCCCTGGTCCACATACCAAGTTAGTCAAGATTCCATAGAAACTTGGCTAACACACTTCACTATCCACTACTCTACAAAGTTTGGTATCATCCCCATATTAATAACCATGTTAGCAACATTATCGTCTTTAAAAAATGTGAATATAGATGACAAACAGCAATGGAACCAGCACCAATCTCTGTGGCACTCCACTGGTCACAGGCCTCCAGTCCATTCCAGAGCATAAATATAAAGTCAGAGTCACTGCAGTGACCCAGGTGTTGTGTTTCAGATTGACCAAGTAAAGACAGCAGTTTGCTTGTGTTACTCTAAATAAATTTGTATGACAATCCAAAATATAAGAGGGGAGTTTATATATCTGAAAAAGTTGTTTGGAAGGAGGCGCTAGCAGGGATGATGGCAGAGCAGCAATGGCTGGAGTTTCTGGGAGCACTTTGGAAGAAACAGGATAGATTTAACCCAAAGTAGTAGTATTCTAAAGGGAGGATAACACAACTGTGGCTGACAAGGGAAGTGAAGCATAAAAGCAAGAGGGTATGTAAAGTAGCAAATATTAGGAGAAAGCTTTGAGGTTTGGGAAGCTTTTAAAAACTAACTGAAGACAGGTTAAAAAGCAATAAGGAGAGAAAAGAAGAAATTCGAAGGCAAGCTAACCAGTGATATCAAAGAAAACCAAAAGGTTTTTCAACTATTTAAATAATAAAAGGGAGGCAAGAGTGGCTATCGAACCACTGGGAAATGATTCTGGAGAGGTATTAATAGTGGACAAAAAAGGATGGACAAACTGAATAAGTATTTTGCATCAATCTTCACTATGGAAGATGCTAACAGTATGTCAGGAATGCAAAAGACGCTTGAAGCAGTTTTGGGGCCCTTATGGGTGTGCTGGCATTGGAGAGGGTCCAGAGGAGATTTGCAAGAATGATCTCACTGAAGTTTAGAGTAATGAGGGAGGATCTCATAGAAACCTATCGAATATTGAAAGGCCAGGATAGTGGATGTAGAGGGGATGTTTCCAATAGTTGGGGAGTCTAGGACCAGAGGGCAGAGCCTCAGAATAGAAGGATGTCTCTTTAGAGCAGATGAAGACAAATTTCTGTAGCCAGAGGGTGGTGAATCTGTGGAATTCATTACCATAGACAGCTGTAGAGGCCAAGTCATTGGGTATATTTAAAGCAGAGGTTGATAAGTTCTTGATTATTCAGGGCATCAAAGGTTATGAGGAGAAAGCAGGAGAATGGGGTTGAGAGGCATAATAAATCAGCCAAGATGGAATGGCGGAGCAGACTCGATGTGCTGTAAGACCTAATTCTGCTTTTATGTCTTATAGTCAAAAGCTTCACTGTTATTATTACATACCGTAATTCATTATTCCAGACCACGTGGTTACCTGAATTTAAATTCTCCAGCTGTTGTGACGAGATTTTATAATCTAATCTCTTGATCTTCTTTCCAGGCCAAAATTAATATTTGCATAGTAATATAGCAATTGTGTAAGCATTCCTTCCAAAGGCTTTCTAATATACAGGTGTGATACTAAAATCGAGTACAGGCCAGACCATGTGGGATTGGGGAGCACTGAGGAGGTCATTACGATACATGGTTCCTTGCATTGTATGGAGCTAGATGGAATTTTACAGTAATTTGACTCCTGGACCCAGAAAATAAATAACAAGGTTTATTTAATATGGTGTGTTTGGTTGGTGTCTGAACCCCCCAGCTTCTGACATACTAGTTAAATATCATAACCACTGTACCTCATTCCTTGTGTGTAACACTCTGTGAAGCACTCTAGGTAACCTCCATGTGAAGTGTGCACGACAGCCTTTAGCTAAATCACAGATATTGCCCACATAGCTATCAAAGTGCTTATTTTTTAAATACGTTCTTTTGAGTTTATTGCTTCTGCGTTTTTTTTAATTGACATTTGCTCTAGCATTGCATTGTTTTTACAGGGAATAAGAAGAGAGAAAAAGAACGGCCAGAAATATCCCCTCCGTCAGACTTTGAGCATACAATCCATGTTGGGTTTGATGCTGTTACAGGCGAATTCACGGTGAGTACATAATGAGATGTGCAATGGTGATCAGTCTGGCTTGATTGACTTGATTTTTGGCTGTTTTGGAATTGGCCTATTCCAATTAATTTGCTGGCAGTCACCAACTAATGCGTAAACTGTCTGAAGGTCATATAAACCGCCTGCCTGTAGTCTTGGTGGCTGATATCACAAACCTTCCAAGTGTGGCTCTCTTATTGAGAGGCAGATTGAGTAAGTTTGCACTTTGCCAAGGTAGATTTTTCTGACCACTATCAGATATTTGTTTATGATCCTGTGCTTATCTTTGGGCAGGTATGCCTTCTGCTTCTTGATCCTTTCACCAAAAACGTGGTTCCTTTATCTACACCACCAAATTTCTGCCTTTAGAAACTTGGGTTCGGTCACCTTCAACACTTAAATACAAATCAAGGTCAAATTTCTTTTTGATGCTTGGGTAATTCTGGTGAATCTGTACCATAGCCTATCCTAGCCGAGACAGATTATGGACAACCAAAGTACAACTTTCATCTATCTTCAGATAAAGTGTAATGTTGCTTTTCTATTAATAATTCTAATATTTTGTTGTCCAGATGTTTCCTAAAAAGCATTAGTAGGTTTGTGTCAAGGTTATATTCTCCCTGTCTCCATTCTGCTTTGTACATGTTGAACTGAAACCAGAGACATGCCCTTTGGGATGGGTGAGTTGTGTCCAGTTGTTCTGATGCAGTGTTCAAATATTATCCCAAGTGTCCTATTTCCATTGGCTCAGGATCTTGCTAAATAGTGGTTTTAGGGTTTAATAAATGTATGTCTAAGGCAAGGAGAATTAAATGCTTAATTCATAGCCCCCACACACGTTAGGCAGTTCAACCCTTGAGCATTAGTGGGTTGAGTTGTGGGCCCATCGCAATGAATGTGTGAAAAGATATTAGTATTAGTTTATTCTTTTCACATGTATTGAGGTGTATTGAAAGCTTTTGGTTTCATGCCATCCAGTAAGGTCATGCCATACAGAATTATGTCAAGGCAGTAAAAGCAAACAGAAATGCAGAATATAGCATTACAGTTACAGAAAGAGTGCAGATAAACAAATAAAGTGCAAGGACCACGAGGTAGATTGGAGATCAAGAGTTCTTCGTTAGCGTATGAATCCCAGTGCCTATGAAGCTGAAGTGGTGGTGTTTTGCAGGGGATGCCCGAGCAGTGGGCTCGGTTATTGCAGACTTCCAACATCACCAAACTGGAACAGAAGAAAAATCCTCAGGCTGTACTAGATGTGCTGAAGTTCTATGATTCCAAAGCTGCAGTGAAACAGAAATATCTGAGTTTCTCAGGTAAGGCCTTCAAGTGGAATATTGAAATGGTGAGTGAGTGGAAAAAATGACAGGTGTTGCGTAACCCTACTTAAAATAGTTATTATGGATTGTGCAAAACCTTTGGTTTGAATTCTTTTTCTTTTATTTAGACCAACAAGATGGTTTTCCTGCTGGTACACAAAAGGTGAGTCTTTTTTTTACATTCTATCTTGGCCAACTCTATCTAATATGTTTGACAAGCTTTGCATATAATGGATTGGTTAGTCTGGTATTTGTGAAATCACTGAGTTTAATATTCAGTATTGTGATTCCCTAAATGATGACATGCTGTTTTGTGTATATTTGTAAAAGTGGATTGTGAGAGCTTTCCATTGATCAGATTTTTAAAATTCTCTAAATTTAAGATGTGAATCTGGTTATGTATGAAGGACTAATTATATTTGAATAATATGAGAGGAAAACACTTCACCTGTTTAAGTCAGGACAAGATTTTGGTTTATACGAACTATGGGAATAGAATATGATGCAGTTTAATGAAATTCTAAAGTGTAATCCTCTCTCTTTAGCGCAGTTCAAAAGGCACAGAACCTTCAAACGTACCAACTGTTCCGGAGGAGGATGACGATGATGATGATGAGGCTCTCCCTCCAGCTATTGCCCCAAGGCCAGAGTGCACCAAATCCGTGAGTACTCTTGAACCTATTGGTATTGGATTTCTATAGCCCCTTCTATATCCCCCTTCAAGGGATAAACTTCACTAAATAACTCAATTATTGGAAATCGTTTATTTCTGTTTTTGTATTCGGTGTCTGATGTGTAGAACCCATTGCCCATTTTGCTCTATACATATTTTTATCACAGGCAACCTTAATCCCCACAGTGTTTCATAATCTTTTATCTGCATGGAACAGCATTAATTTTCACTGGTGCAAGCTGCATCATTAAATATATACCTAGCAGTTTGTAAGAGAGATCTGTTCTGCAACTTCTTAACAGTCTTTCATGGTATCTGTAGAGTGCTCTGGATAGACCTCCCAAAATCACAAAAGCAAAATACCTGCAACACTGAAGACAGAAGAGAGAATGCTGGTTATAAGCTGAATGATCTCCTGAATCTATTGACAAATTATTTCTTTTCGTATTAATGGTCTTTCACTAGAACCAAAGAAGTTCTGAGTAAAAGTGTGAGATGTAATAGATTTTTAGCAAGTACAGAGACAGGGTAAGGAAAGAGGGCAAGAAGCAAGATCTTTAAGGTGGATGTCAGAAGAGATGGCGTTTGCTTGGCTGCTGGTGTTGGACAGAGTGAAAGTGATGATGAGTTTGGCCTCATCATCAGTCCCTCCTCGACTGCCTGGTCCACACATTCCTCCCCACGATCTCCCACCTGGCACTTATCCCTGCAATCCCTGTAAGTGCTACACCTGTCCCTACACCTTCTCTCTTACCACCATTCAGAGCCCCAGACAGTCCTTCCAGGTGAGGCAACACTTCACTTGTGAGTCTGTTGGGGACATCTATTGCATCCGGTGCTCCTGGTGCGGCCTCTTCTACATCGGCGAGACCCAACGCAGATTGGGGGACTGCTTCATCAAGCAAATCCGCTCCGTCCGCCACAACAGACAAGATCTCCCGGTTGCCACCCACTTCAACTTTGCTTCACATTCCCATTCAGATATGTCCATATATGGCCTCCTCTACTGCCATGATGAGGCCAAACTCAGGTTGGAGGAGCAACACCTCATGTACTGTCTGGGTACTCTCCAGCCCCTTGGTATGAACATCAAATTCTCCAACTTCTGGTAATTCCCTCCCTCTTCCTTCCCCCATCTTACTTTCACTCTGTCTCCTCTCCCAACTGCCTATCACCTCTCTCATGACTCTGCCTTCTTCTACTACCCATAGTGCTTTCCCCTTACATTCCTTCTTCACCTTTCCTGCCTATCCCCTCCCTGCTTCCCCTCCCCCACCACTTGATCTTTCCTCTGATTGGTTTTTCACCTGACACCTTCCCCCTCCCCCCACCTTCTTTATAGGGCCCCTTCCCCCTCCTTCAGTCCTGACGAAGGGTCTCAGCCTGAAACATTGACTGCTGGTTTCCATGGATGCTGCCCAACCTGCTGAGTTCCCCCAGCATGTTTTGTACATGTTGACTTTATAGCTTTCCTTACTTTTTTTTACTCTGATTTTTATCACCTCTGGTGGTCTGATTTTGAACATTTCTCTGCATTTATTTTATTCAGACCTGTGGGATGAGTTTGAGACGAGGTGCTAAAGGCAGTGGCTGTTGTCTAAACTCAATAATGTTCATCTGGTTTGATTTTGTAGAACTGTGACATGCAACAAACTGTATTCCAGCACATTAGTACATAATGGGAGATGAAGTGTGATTTAAGGATGTTTTAAAAAGCTGAATTGTGTATGCATTATTGTGTGTGTTGGTATAATCTTGCAGTTTATGTAGCAGCATTTACTTTTTTTTAAGGTTTATACACGTTCGGTGATAGATCCAATCCCCCCTGCTGCCAGCAAGGAACCAGGTGGTGATGGCACTAAGGAATCCGAGAAAGCAAAAAAGAAAACTAAGATGACAGATGATGAGATTATGGAAAAATTGAGTAAGTGCTTATAATTTTTACAAGCAATTCTCTGGAGTAATCACACTGATATTTAGACAATGTGGTAGAACTGATGTGTGTGTTGGATCTTCACATAATGCAGCTGTGGAATTCATGGAAAGAGCTTGAGGAAGGGTTTTAATAAGTGACTTGAACATTAGTGATGTTACCTTGAAACACTTCACTTGACTGCCTAAACAATCAATCCTTTGAACTTCAGAATTAAACAGGAGCCTCAAGAATGACACATTGTGTTTTTCAACACCACTTTATTAGTGGTTTGTCAGGTGTCTTCTTCCAAGTGGACAATTGCATTTTGTGCTTGCTTATGGAAGAACATTACTTAAACTGATGTTCCACCTTATTATAGTTAAAGGCAGGGGAATTGTTTAACTGCAAACTCTTTGGCGATTTATATCAATAATAATCTTGGTTTTATACTCTAAGGTTCTTGAAATTTGCACATGCACCACTGCAACCTCTATTTCTCCCTTGTGATTTACTTAATAAACCAAATATTAGGGGCCCCACTCCATTCTGGTTAAAATGAAATAAGTAAAATCTGGGATCAAGTCAAATGGACAGCATTGTGATAGAGTTGCTGTGTACTGCAGAGGAGAGGTGAGGGTGGTCTGTGCTGTGAACAGCTTCTGACTTGGATCATATGGTAATATTGATTTTGACTGTAAGTAAGCACTGAGCATTTGGGCAGGTGAGATCTGCCTATAATTTTGTGCTGTATATTGCAGAGATGGGAGATTAAGCACTGCATTGTGAGAATTCTAATTGGGTGCTGTGCATTTGGAGCACTGAAAAACTATTTAAGTTCAAGTTTAATTGTCCCTCAACCATACATGAATATAGCCAAACGAAACAGCATTTCTTTAGGCCAAGGAGAAAAACACATTACTAACAGCATGTAACACAAATAGCATATATAATTATGATTTCAGAAAAACATACAGCCACAAAGAAAAAACTAATAATCTAGCCCAAATCCATAAGTGTAGACTGGAGATTTATGTGATGTTGTTTTGGTCATCGTGTTCCTCCACTGACTTGAGCACCAACAGAAGGGCCTAGCCCCCAACCCAATACAGATACCAGTACACCCCACAGTGGCTCTACTGCACTTCCTTGGCGCCTCCTGTCCTGGGTAGCTGCAACAGGAGATCCTGCATCCTTAGTGTGGTCCTAGTCTGAATCATAACCAAAACAGTGCAGCTTCCCCACCGTCTGTCTCATCAATGAACTAGTGAAATGGACTGAGTAACTGAGTTCCCAATTTTAGAGCAATTAACTGTAATTAAAGATTGTCCATTTGAGGGGTGGAAAGTGAAGGACATGGGTTGCACCTGGGTGCTGTGCTCATTTTGAATGCAGTCTTTGGATGAACTAAAAGCACAGAAGACTGAGAAATATGCATAGACAAAGTTTGTTTTCCTTTAATTACAGGTGATTTAATGGTGTATGCTAATGAAGAATTTTTAAGATAATGTGGAAGTAGATGAGGGAAAACTTGTCATTTTTTCTCAAGTCAGGGATTTTAAGGGTTTGGGTCTTGGTCAGGTTAATGGAGTAATGTGCAGATCATCTGTGTGCTGATAGCATACAGAATTGGTTAAAGGAGCTGAATGACTTCTAATAACTGAGTACTCTTCATGGAGGTGATGCAGGCCACGGGGAAAGGATAAAGTTCACAAGAGGTGGTGGTCTAATCTCCAAATTTGACAGAGGATTTGTAATTGAGGTATTTTGATTTGTACTTATGCTCTGGGTTGTGATAGTTTGGATATTGGAGAAGATCTGTGAACCATTTGAACATCCTGAGGCTTTTTATTGTGTTATAAACTCATTTGTCCATCTTTATACAGGAAGTATTGTGAGTGTTGGAGATCCAAAGAAGAAATACACCAGATTTGAGAAAATTGGACAGGGGTGAGTTCTGATTCTTCAGCTTCTATGTAACTTTTTGTCAGGATAGATGTATTAGGTTCTGGAAGACTGATAGAATATGACTGAGTTCTTGAGATAACCTTAAAGCTCTGATCGTTGTAGTTTTTAAAAACAGTTTTTCACCTGTTGGGAATCCAAATTATACTTCCCAGTGAGAGTGGTTTCAATTCATATTAGTGCACTAATGCAGAAATACTTTGCTGTCCTGATTAAAGGTCTCAGCCCGAAACATCAACTGTTTATTCCTCTCCATAGATGCTGTGTGACCTGCTGAGCACTCAATATTTTATGTATATTACTCCATTTTCATTATCTCCAGATTCTCTTATATTTATATGTATTATTTTGTTTCCTCACAGTGCCTCTGGGACTGTATTCACCGCTATTGATGTGGCCACAGGACAGGAGGTAAATCACTGCTAAACCTGGAAGCTGTCTTTTACTAGATTAAGGTTGGGGGTTTTCCACTTCTAAGCATCAAGATACAAGGGCAGTAAACAATTTACTGGTGGAACCATGCAGGTTGAAAAGTATTTGTTGAAGGGGGCAAGATATTGTCTGTATTCAGTCAAAGTCAGGTCCCTGCTCCAAAACATCATTAGTTCTTTTCCCCCTGCAGATGCTACTAAATCTGCTGAATTGCTCCAGTAGATTGCTTGTTGCTCCAAAGTCCAGCATATCCACGATCTCTTGTCTGTAAGATACAAGGATATTACGAGCAGTAAGGTGCACCAAATCCCCAAGTTATGATTTTCAAATTTTTAGTCATATTCAAAATGTGTAACATCTTCCTTTCCTCATGACTGTTTGTAACCTGAACTGTTCATAAGGTGGAAATGAACAATAAGTGTGTGGGAGACAGACGGGTGTGATAGGAGACTGAGCAGGCACGGAAAGAGCAGTTGCCAGCCAGTCTCGTTGACTATGAGCGGGTGAATCTCCTTAGTGCTTGCAGCATTGCTTGGCTCAATGCAGCCCCTAATTGTTGTGGATCAAGGAGAGAGGAACCTAAATATATAAGTGCTTCGAAGATAAAATAATTGGTTATTTGGGGAAAGAAATATATATATATATATACTAAAGTTATTATGAACTCCATGGAGCATGTGGGGATCTCCCGATATCCAGGCACTCTTTCTTTTCTTTCTTTCTTTTTTTTTCTATAGGGATGTTAGGGGGGAGGGGTCAAGGGGAGGGGGAGAAGGGTATATATTTTTTTTACATATTTTCTTTTTCTTTCTGTAATTATTTGAAAACTCAATAAAAAAAAGTTTTTTTAAAAAAAAGGGGAGAGGAATCACTGAAATGTTCTATTGCACTCAACAACTACAGAACAATCTGTAATGCTGCAACAGCAGACAGTTCACCCCTCCAGTGTCCCAAATGCTCATTTATATGTACTGGGTGCCTATATATCGGGTGTTCATAATATGGGAGAACTTGTACTGGTTTCTGGAAAGAAGCTTTACTTGGGTTGTGTCTATATAAGGAAGGTATTTTATATGGATACTGACCATTACTGATCTTGGGTTTAGTTTATTGCCCAAAAGAGGAGTGAAGTCGGCTTGTTAATGATCTGTGGGTGTTGTGAAGAATTAGGTGAAGCCTGAGGTGCTGTTTGAAATTATATGGCTGCATGATCGTTGTGAGAAGATAATTTAGAAGTTTTATCTAGATGGTGCTGGAGAAATACTCTTGCCTTCCATGTGGGAAAAAACTAGGCATGGCAAGATGAGGCGGACTGTTTCTGTAGTAATGAGTATATAGTGGCTTTGTCTGCTCCTGCCTGTGTGCAGAGCATCGTATTTATGATGGGGTTGTGCTGTGATGGTGCTGCATTTGGACAAGCTGCATAACCATGCCATTCATGTTCTTTCCCAGGTGGCAATCAAACAGATCAACCTGCAGAAACAACCAAAGAAAGAGCTCATCATCAATGAGATCTTGGTGATGAAAGAGCTGAAGAATAGCAACATTGTCAATTTCCTCGACAGGTAATAGAGAAAAAACAGGTTTGTTTGCACACTACCAGTTAGAATCTGCTTTATGCATTTCCCCATCCACCTCTAGGTACGGTGAAGTAATTCCTCTTTGTAGTCTCTCGGCTATTGCCTTGTGACTGCTAAGTGTATATTGTTCTCTTTATGATATTCCTCAGAAATGGGTTTGTAACCTGTACTAGAAATATAGTTGAGAAGCTGTATCTGCAGCACTCTTGCTGTTAATGGACCATTGTTACAAACAACCGCTGCCTTTTTGTTCTAGCTACCTGGTGGGAGATGAGTTGTGTGTTGTCATGGAATATCTGGCTGGAGGTTCTCTGACCGATGTTGTTACAGAAACCTGTATGGATGAGGCACAGATTGCTGCTGTATGCAGGGAGGTAAGTGTTGATACAAAGTTTCTTTCCAATTCTTCAGCATCTTTCTTATACTAATAGGGAAATGTGGCCATCGTAGTCAGAAAATAAGGGAATGTCATTTAAATCTGAGGTGTGTTGGAATTTCTTCTGTCAGAGGGTGGTAGATCTCTGGAAGTTTTTACCCTGGGGCAATGTAGACCGTGGAGATCTTTAAAGAAAAGGTAGATGTATTTTTCTGAAAGATCGGTATAATGATGGCGATGGGAGCTGCCACATAAGCCTGTAGAGATCTCGGTCGTGACCACTTTGCATGGTTTCTATTTTTTTCATCACTTATGATTCAGTTACCCATAAGAGTGACGGCTGGCATAAGCTGCTTCATTTTCAGCTGACTTCTGGTTTACAAAAATGCCTGCGGGTCAGCTGATTTCTGAAGCAGATTCCACAGCTCTATCACTGGAACTTCAGTGCTATACCATGGGTTCCTCTTGATTCCTTGTTTCAATTGAAAATACTGAATGAGCTACAATTTCTGATATTTTATGATTTCTTTCTATACATATTATTGACACTTGCCTGATGAATTATATTCTGTTTATAGGATGGTGTAAAAATAGCAAGGATTATTCATCCTTGTACATTGCTTTACATTTCGCTGATCTCTGCTCCTAAATAATAAAAAAAATCAAGTATTGTCGACCGTTTTTGAAAAATGTGCTTCTGATTTCTCTTATTTCCACCTGCATTTACCTAGTCTTCAGGTCCATTTGCCTTTCCCTGGTGTTCCTCAGGTCCATCTGCCTTTCCCTGGTGTTCCTCAGGTCCACCTGCCTTTCCCTGGTGTTCCTCTGGTCCACCTGCCTTTCCCTGGTCTCTTCCTCAGGTCCACCTGCCTTTCCCTGGTCTCTTCCTCAGGTCCACCTGCCTTTCCCTGGTCTCTTCCTCAGGTCCACCTGCCTTTCCCTGGTCTCTTCCTCAGGTCCACCTGCCTTTCCCTGGTCTCTTCCTCAGGTCCACCTGCCTTTCCCTGGTGTTCCTCTGGTCCACCTGCCTTTTCCTGGTGTTCCTCTGGTCCACCTGCCTTTCCCTCGTGTTCCTCTGGTCCATCTGCCTTTCCCTGGTGTTCCTCTGGTCCACCTGCCTTTCCCTGGTGTTCCTCTGGTCCACCTGCCTTTCCCTGGTGTTCCTCTGGTCCACCTGCCTTTCCCTGGTGTTCCTCTGGTCCACCTGCCTTTCCCTGGTGTTCCTCTGGTCCACCTGCCTTTCCCTGGTGTTCCTCTGGTCCACCTGCCTTTCCCTGGTGTTCCTCTGGTCCACCTGCCTTTCCCTGGTGTTCCTCAGGTCCACCTGCCTTTCCCTGGTGTTCCTCTGGTCCACCTGCCTTTCCCTGGTGTTCCTCCGGTCCACCTGCCTTTCCCTGGTGTTCCTCCGGTCCACCTGCCTTTCCCCTGGTGTTCCTAAGGTCCACCTGCCTTCCCCTGGTGTTCCTCCGGTCCACCTGCCTTTCCCTGGTGTTCCTCCGGTCCACCTGCCTTTCCCTGGTGTTCCTCCGGTCCACCTGCCTTCCCCTGGTGTTCCTCAGGTCCACCTGCCTTTCCCTGGTGTTCCTCTGGTCCACCTGCCTTTCCCTGGTCTCTTCCTCAGGTCCACCTGCCTTTCCCTGGTCTCTTCCTCAGGTCCACCTGCCTTTCCCTGGTCTCTTCCTCAGGTCCACCTGCCTTTCCCTGGTCTCTTCCTCAGGTCCACCTGCCTTTCCCTGGTCTCTTCCTCAGGTCCACCTGCCTTTCCCTGGTGTTCCTCTGGTCCACCTGCCTTTCCCTGGTGTTCCTCTGGTCCACCTGCCTTTTCCTGGTGTTCCTCTGGTCCACCTGCCTTTCCCTCGTGTTCCTCTGGTCCATCTGCCTTTCCCTGGTGTTCCTCTGGTCCACCTGCCTTTCCCTGGTGTTCCTCTGGTCCACCTGCCTTCCCCTGGTGTTCCTCTGGTCCACCTGCCTTTCCCTGGTGTTCCTCTGGTCCACCTGCCTTTCCCTGGTGTTCCTCAGGTCCACCTGCCTTTCCCCTGGTGTTCCTCCGGTCCACCTGCCTTCCCCTGGTGTTCCTCCGGTCCACCTGCCTTTCCCCTGGTGTTCCTCCGGTCCACCTGCCTTCCCCTGGTGTTCCTCCGGTCCACCTGCCTTTCCCCTGGTGTTCCTCCGGTCCACCTGCCTTCCCCTGGTGTTCCTCCGGTCCACCTGCCTTTCCCTGGTGTTCCTCCGGTCCACCTGCCTTTCCCTGGTGTTCCTCCGGTCCACCTGCCTTTCCCTGGTCTCTTCCTCAGGTCCACCTGCCTTTCCCTGGTGTTCCTCTGGTCCACCTGCCTTTCCCTGGTGTTCCTCTGGTCCACCTGCCTTTCCCTGGTCTCTTCCTCAGGTCCACCTGCCTTTCCCTGGTCTCTTCCTCAGGTCCACCTGCCTTTCCCTGGTCTCTTCCTCAGGTCCACCTGCCTTTCCCTGGTCTCTTCCTCAGGTCCACCTGCCTTTCCCTGGTCTCTTCCTCAGGTCCACCTGCCTTTCCCTGGTCTCTTCCTCAGGTCCACCTGCCTTTCCCTGGTGTTCCTCTGGTCCACCTGCCTTTTCCTGGTGTTCCTCTGGTCCACCTGCCTTTCCCTCGTGTTCCTCTGGTCCATCTGCCTTTCCCTGGTGTTCCTCTGGTCCACCTGCCTTTCCCTGGTGTTCCTCTGGTCCACCTGCCTTTCCCTGGTGTTCCTCTGGTCCACCTGCCTTTCCCTGGTGTTCCTCTGGTCCACCTGCCTTTCCCTGGTGTTCCTCTGGTCCACCTGCCTTTCCCTGGTGTTCCTCTGGTCCACCTGCCTTTCCCTGGTGTTCCTCTGGTCCACCTGCCTTTCCCTGGTGTTCCTCTGGTCCACCTGCCTTTCCCTGGTGTTCCTCTGGTCCACCTGCCTTTCCCTCGTGTTCCTCTGGTCCACCTGCCTTTCCCTCGTGTTCCTCTGGTCCACCTGCCTTTCCCTCGTGTTCCTGTGGTCCACCTGCCTTTCCCTCGTGTTCCTGTGGTCCACCTGCCTTTCCCTGGTGTTCCTCAGGTCCTCCTGCATTTATAATGAAAAGAAAGGAGATGGGTTGCTTTTAAAGGTGAAAGCAGCAAAAGAAAAACAGGCCCTTTGACCAAATGTACCCATTTCAATCATCAACTACACATCTACACTCATCCAGTTGACCAGCTCTAGGTCTGAAGCCATTTCAGCCTTGGCAATTTCAAGTGCCCATTTATTTACCACTGAAATGTAGTGATAGTCCCCACTTCCGCCATTCAGGCAGTATGTTCCAAATTCCAGTCACCCTCTGGGTTTAAAAAAAATTGTTTCCCATTCCTTCAAAGATTCTGCTGCTTACTCTAAGCCTATGCTCGTTAATATTTTTCACCTCTTTTAGAGTGAAAGCTTTCATGTTATTTACCCTGTATTTGCTCCTGAGAATTCTGTACATTTCAACCAGATCACCCTGTGGTCCGGGAAAAACAAGCCCAGCTGGCCAGTCTCTCCACAAAACTGAAGCACTATAATGAAAGAATGAATCTGTACATCAGGGCATCTCATTCACAATCTTTGTTTTGAGATTTCCAGCACTAGAACTTAGTGTCCGATCTTCCCTTTCTTCCTGTTTAGTGCCTACAAGCATTGGAGTTCCTTCATGCGAACCAGGTCATTCATCGAGACATCAAGAGTGATAACGTGCTGCTGGGAATGGATGGATCTGTGAAACTCAGTAAGTAACAGTTTGATTCCCATCATACTGAAGTACTCCTCCTTACCATTAGTGAAAGGCTGCATTTCATTAGGCTTAGATCTGGGAATTCGAAAGAATCAAAATTACAGATGCTGAAAATCTGGGGGAGAAAATGCAATACTGGTAATGCTCAGGTTAGGCAGCAAATGTACAGTACATGAGAGAGGAGCTGGCCTAAGTTTCATTTTCATTTTTAATATCTTTTTTATTGATTATTATTAAAGATCAACAAAAAAAACAATAAGGTAATCAAGTCAATATGTCAGTATGTACAATGAAGAATTAAATTAGCAAATAACTGATTAACAGAGCTAAGCAATATATCAATAATAAGAAGAAAAAATGAAGTGTTAAGAATAGGAAAAAAAAGAACCCGTACTAACTCAGAGAAAAAAAAAGACCCTACTAACTTAAAAAAAAACAGAAAAAAAACCCATTGGGAGCACAACCCCGGAGCTATACATCACACAAGCTTCCATAGAAGAAAAACATCAATCCACCAACTCAAATCCATTTAAAAAAAATCGGAAGGAAACCATATTAATTAACTCAAGTCAGATGATAGTAGCGGGCAAATGAACCCCACCTTTTCTCAAAATCAAATCGAGGGTCAGAAGTTCGACTTGTGATTTTCTCCAAACTAAGACATAACATCATCTGAGAAAACCATTGTATCAAAGTAGAAGCAGAAACATCTTTCCATTTCAACAAAATAGCCCTTCTGGTCAATAATGTAACAAATGCAATTACATGTTGGTCTGATGGAGAAATACCATGAATATATTGAAGGATTATACCAAACAGAACTGTCAATTTATTAGGTTGTAAATTAATTTTTAAAATTTTAGAAATTGCAGAGAAATAGATTTCCAAAAATGTTTCAATACAGAACACGACCAAAACATATGTGTCAATGTAGCTATCTCAGTTTTACATCTATCACACTGTCTATCAACATTAGGAAACATTTTAGACAGTCTCTCCTTTGTCAAATAGTAACGATGTACAATTTTAAATTGAATTAAAGAGTGACTGGCACAGATTGAAGAAGAGTTAAGCTCTCTCTCCCAATCTTGCTTAATCTTAAGTGAAGGGTAATTGTGCTGTTGTGACAATAAATCATAAATTTTCCCAATAAAACCTTTCACTAAAGGGTTCATTTTCAAAATAATATCTAACAGGTCAGAATCCTATTTATATGGAAAATTACTTAAATATTCTTGTAAGAAGTGCCTGACCTGAAGATATTGCAGGAAATGTGAATATGAGAGAGAGTATTTAGTTACTAATTTCTCAAAAGACATCAATTGGCCATCTTGGAACAGATCCATGAAAGAATAAACTCCTTTATTCCTCCAAAGAAGAAAGGTAGGATCACTTAATGAAGGTTTAAATAAATAATTTCGATAAATTAAACTAAAAAGTTTAAATTTTTTGAGATTAAAAAAGTTATGAAACTGGAACCAAATTCGTAATGACTGCTTAATCACAAGATATAAATTTAAATTAGCAATTTTGGCCAATTGTACAGGTAGAGAAGTTCCTAATAACGAGGTTAAGTGAAACTGTTTCTCAGCCTTCAATTCCAAATCAGCCCAAGGTGGTCGTTCATTTTTATCAGCCCAATATAACCAAAAGCACATATAAAGTATATTAACAACCCAATAATACATTCTTAAATTAGGCAGAGCAAGATCTCCATCCTTTAATTTTTGTAAATGATATTTACCAATTCTTGGTCTTTTATTATTCCAAACAAAAGATGAAATAATAGAGTCAACCTGATCAAAAAACTTCTGTTTAAAAAAACAGGGATATTTTGAAATACATATAAAAATATTGGTAAAATCATCATTTTAACTGCATGAATTCGGCTGGCTAATGAAAGTGTAAGTGGATTACATCTACAAAATAATTGCTTCATAAAATCCACTAAAGGAACCAAATTAGCTTTATAAAGGTCTTTATGATTTTTAGTAATAATAATACTGAAATATTTAAAAGAGTCCGTAACTCTAAAAGGAATGTCATCATATATAGAAGCAGAATCATTTAGGGGAAATAATTTACTTTTATGTAAGTTTAGTTTATATCCCGAAAACTTCGCAAATTCGTTTAATAGTTTCAATAAACTAGGAATGGATTCTTCAGGATTTGAAATATAAACTAAGAGATCGTCAGCATAAAGGGAGATCTTATGAATAGTCCCATTTATGAAAATTCCATGGATATCTTTAACTTCACAAAGTGCAAAAGCCAAGGGTTCCAGCACCAAACTAATTAACAAAAGGACTTAACAGACATCCTTGTCTCGTACCCTGCGAAAGCCGAAGAAAAGGAGCTCTGCAAGTATTGGTAATAACAGTAGCAATAGGGCTTTTATATATCATTCTGATCCTGAGATTTCAAAGTGAAAATTCTATGCGCTCTTTCGATATCAGGAGGTTGAAGTAAAATATCCAGAAACAGAGATTGAAACAAGTTAGCAAAATAGTCCAATAAAGCCCACTCTCAGATCCTTCCTTCAGTCCAACAATTCCAATATTATTCCGACAAGATCTTGTTTCCAGATCGATAATCCTATGTTGTGACTTTTCCAAGCGGCTGAAATATCTGCTATCTGACGCTTCATCTCTTTAAGTTCAAAATTTAAGGAAATAATATTTTCCTGCACAAATTGAAAACTCTGGTAACGACTTCATCTCAGAAGAGGTAGCATCAAGTTTTACCGTGTTGTTGTCTATTTTCCTGTCAAGAACCATCAGTGAATGTTCTAAACACTCAGCCCAGACCGGCATATCCTCTGATTTTTCTTTTGAAGTTTTCCCCTCTCCATTGCTAGATTCAGGAAGCTGCTTTCCACTTCTTAAAGACAGTGACATAACAACAACTATTCCCCTCTGTGATCCAACAAATGAAAGTTAAAAATTCGAAGTTTAAACTGAGGAAAAGGAAGAATTAATCGCAGCCACACAAAATGTGTGTCACTCCACTGGGCAGTAGGTGGAAACTACTCCTGGCCTAAGTTGATTGGAAGGGAGTACTACCAGGGTTGACAGCAGAGCAGCAATGGCTGGAGTTTCTAAGAGCAATTCAAAAGGTGCTGAATAGGTAAGGGCCAAAAAAGTGGTATTTTAAAGGCAGGATGAACCAACTGTGTGTGACAAAAAGATGTCACAGCCAACCTAAAGGCAAAAAAAGAGCATATAATAGGCCAAAAATTAGTGAGAAGTTGGAGGATGAGAAAGCTTTTAAAAACCAACAGAAGGCATCTAAAAAAGCCATACGGAGAGAAAAGTTGAATTATGAAGGTAAGCTAGCCAATATCAAAGAGGGTACCAGAAGTTTTTTTGGATATACAAAGAGTAAAGGAGGCAAGAGTGGATATTGGACCATTAGAAAATGAGTCTGCAGGGATAGTAGTGGGGGACAAGGAAATGGCAGATGGACTCAATAAGTATTTTGCATCAGTCTTCACTGTCAAATACACTAGCAGTATCCCTGAAGTTCAAGAATATATGAGTATATGAGAATGCAATTGCAGAGAAGGTGAAAGGTTTTAAGGTAGATGAACCAGATGGACTACACCCCAGGGTACTAACAAAACTTAGTTGAAGAGATTTTGGAGGCATTAGTAATGATCTTTAAAGAATCACTATATTCTGGCATGGTACCAGAGGATTGGAAACTTGCAAATATCACCTCACTCTTCAACAACGAGTGTGGCAAAAGGAAGGAAATTATAAGCTAGTTACCCTGACCTCAGTGATTGGAAAGATACTGGAGTCGATTGTTAAGGATGAGGTTTCGGGGTACTTGGAGACACATAATGAAATAGGCCTGGTTTCCTCAAGGAAAAATCTTACCTGACAAATCTGTTGGAATTCTTTGAGGAAGTAACAAGCAGGGTAGACAAAAGACAGTCGGTGGATGTTGTGTACTTAGATTGTCAGAAGTTCTTTGACAAGGTATCACACATGACACAGCAAGTTTCAGGAAAGATATTAGGATAGTTAGAGTATTGGCTGATTGGCAGGAGGCAGAGAGTGGAGTATTGTGAGTAGTTTGTAAGAAAGGATGTGCTGACATTAGTGAGGGTTCGAAGCAGGATCCCGAAAATGATTCCCATATGAAAGGTTTATCATTTGAGGGCTCTGCTTGTACTCACTGGAATTTAGAAGAATGCAGGGTGATCTCATTGAAACCTATCAAATGTTGCAAAGCCTGGATAGAGTGGATGTGGAGAGGATGTTTCCTATATTGTGGATATTCAAGAGCCAGTGGGCACAACCTCCGAATAATCGGACGTCCATTTGAAATGGAGATGAGGAACAACTTTAGCCAGAGAGTGGTGAATCGGTGGAATTCGTTGCCACAGGCAGCTGTGGAGGCCAAGTCATTGGGTGTATTTAAGGTGGGGGTTGATGGGTTCTTGATTAGTCAGGACATGAAAGGTTGTGGGGAGAAGGCAGGAGAATGGCGTTGACAGGGAAATGGATCAGCAGACTCAATGGGCTGAATGGCCTATTTCTGCTCCTATGTCTTTTGGTCTTGTGTAAAAAGAGAAACTTAATATTTCAGGTTGAATCCCCTTCATCAAAACATGTTATACGTAAAACTTAAATGTAGTCTTGATGTTTTGTTACCTTTTTGTTTTAACATTCTCAGTTTGACTGATCCTCCAATGTTAAGGTTTCTTGGCTGAACGAAGATTGATATTAATAACTGTGGAAACTAGGATTATGGCAAATTGCACATATTGTTGAAGTTGCACAGTCCCTTCAACACAGATCACCATTCTGTATGTTGGCTAGTACAAGAAGATGTTACATTTTCTCTACATGTTACAAGGGGTGTTCTTTCCACAAACTACAACAGCAGTTCAATCATGTTTCTCGCTGAAAGAATAATATTCTGAAATCTGCACATGACTTAACAAAATCTCCCTTGTTTGTGTTCACTTGTTATCCCAGTAAAATATTTTAACATTAATTGTTTTGTTTTATTTGCGCCCATAAAGCCGACTTTGGCTTCTGTGCCCAGATTACACCAGAGCAGAGCAAACGCAGCACCATGGTAGGGACGCCTTACTGGATGGCACCAGAGGTGGTGACGAGGAAAGCTTATGGTCCCAAAGTTGATATCTGGTCGCTGGGAATCATGGCAATTGAAATGGTGGAAGGAGAACCCCCGTATCTAAATGAGAATCCACTGAGGGTGAGTATGCTTTCACTGGTGGTCTTGTATGTAAAGACTTGAAGTATATTGTCATTATTAAGTCACCTTAACTCTAGAAAGATGTCAAGGGACCTAGGGTGCTTCACACTGCTGGAGATAGAACGTGGAGATTTTAATGCATTCATTTTTTATATTATGAAGACGCTCTCTGGTCCCTTCAAAGTATGTGGTTTAATATTTATTTATCGAGCATGGAATGATAATTGTGTGGAATGGACCACACTGCAGATAGTGGAGACGAATGATTTGATTAAAAATTGGAAGAATGAAAGTTAGGTGGGAGGTGGGAGGGAGACAAAAGGTTTCATTGCATTTTACTCAGCCAAAAGACCACAGAAACCTGTCTGGTTATGTATTTCCTCTCTTTCTATTGTCTCTTTTATTTTCGTAGACCTGTAGTATGGAAACAGGCCAGTCACTATCTATGCCAACCAGTTGGCACCCATTTGTATTAATCACATCTCCTAGTACTTAGTCCATAGCCTTCTATGCCTCAGTAATTTTAGACACTTCAATGCTGCCACAATTCTCTTTGTCAATGCATTCCAGGTACCTGCCACTCTCTAGGCAGAAAAGGACCCCTCTGATACTACCCCCCCCCCCACTAATTTGTAACCCTTGATACAGTTCCCCTTTTAAAAACAGGGAAATTCAGAGGGTGTACTTGACTGCAGGTACAATTGAAACGGAAAGCCCTTAGGACCCCCCACCCCCAACACCAACTCCTGGCTCTCCTGCTGGCAAATAAAACTGAAGATCTTGGAGCAAGATTGCAGTATCAAGGGGATATCAGGGACTGCTCTATACTTTGCTTCACGGAGTCATGGCATGACATTTCAGACACAGTGCAGCAGCCAAAGGGCTTCACCATTCACAGTAAAGACAGGACAGCTGAGTCTTTTAAAGGTAGAGTGAACAGAGTATAGTTCATGATTAACTCATTGTGTTCCACCTATGTGGCAATTCTGACTCAATCCTGCACACCCAACCTGCAACATCTAGGTGCACATACCTCAGGCAGGCACTGGGGGAGCTGAGCACTGTGTTCAGCAGTCACGAAGCAGCACACCCTAATACCTTCCTTATCATTGTGGTGGATTTCAACCAGCCAGTTTGAAGAATTCTCTGAACAACTACCACCAACATATTACTTGTGGAACCAGCACTCTTGACCATCGTTACACCACCAAGAATGCTTGTTGTGCCATCTCACGCCTTAACTTTGGAAAGTCCAATCACCTTTTAAGTCTGAAAAAACAATTCAGATTAAAGTCAGAGACAGAACCAGATGCACATGAGTTCTGACAGGCTTTACAGGCCATTACTTCCCACAAACCGAAACCTAACATCATGAATGGCTATGGTATTTCACTTCCAGAAGAGCTCAGTGCCTTTTACGCATGCTTTGGGAGGGAGAATAAAACTACACCTGTGTGAATCCCTGCAGCATCTGATGACCCCATGATATCTGTTTTGGAGGTCGATGTCAGAACACTTTTCAGGTCGGTGAAACTTTGCAAGGCTTCAGGCTAGGATGGTATACCTGGCAGGGCTCTGATAATCTGTGCCAGCCAACTGGCAAGAGTGTTCAGGGCCCAGGAAGAGTAGGGTGAGCTGCCTCAATGACTGTTGCCTGGTTGGACTCACATCTACTGTGATGAGTTGCTGTGAGAGGTTGGTCATGACTAGGATTAACTCCTGCCTAAGGAAGGACCTGGTCCTGCTGCAATTTACCGATTGCCACAAAAGATCCACAGCGGATGCAATCTCACTGGCTCTCCACTCGATACCAGTGGATACCAGGATATCTTTGTCAGGCTGCTGTTTATTCATTACAGCTCAGCATTCAACATCATCATGCCCTCAGTACGAATCAACAAGCTTTACTCATTGCTGCCATCAGGGAGGAGATACAGGAGCCTGAAGATGCAAACTCAATGTTTTAGGAACAGCTTCTTCCCCTTTGCCATCAGATTTCACTATTTTTTAATTTTTGCTCTCTTGCACTATATTTTGTTATGCTTTGCAATGTACTGCTGATGCAAAGCAACACATTTCACAATATACACAACAAGCTGGATGAACTCAGCAGGTTGGGTAGCATCCGTTGACTGCTCATTTCAACGGATGCTGCCCGAGCTGCTGAGTTCATCCAGCTTGTTTGTACGTGTTGATTTGACCACAGCATCTGCAGTGTACTTTGTGTTTACATTTCACAACATCTGCAAGTGATATTAAACCTAACTATGATTTGGGCCCAGTGTAAAGATCAGTAACTTTAAATTCATATAATCAGGTTAAATTGGAATGCAAAGCTGATATCAAAGTACATATATGTCACCATATACAACCCTGAGATTTGTTTTCTAGTGAGCATACTCAATAAATCTATAATAGATTAATAACTATAATAGAATCAATGAGAGACTGCACTTTGTTCAACCAATGTGCAGAAGGTAGCAAACTGTGCAAATACAAAAATAAATAATCAATAAATAAATAAGCTTTAAATATCGAGAACATGAGATGAGAAGTCTTTGAAAGCAAGTCCATAGGTCATGGGAACATTTCAGTGATGGAGCAAGTGAAGTTATTCCGTTTGGTTCAACAGCCTTGTGGTTGAGGGATAATAATGGTCCCTGGACCTGGTGGTGTGAGTCCTAAGGCTCCTGTACCACCTTCCTGATGGGAGCAGTGAGAAGAGAGCACGTCCTGGATGGTGGGGGTCCCGGGCAATTGATGCTGCTTTCCAGCAACAGCCCTCCTTGTAGATGTGCTCAATGGTAGGGAAGGCTATACCCATGATGGACTGGGCCATATCTACTACTTTTTGTAGGATTTTCAGTTCCAGGGCATTGGTGTTTCCATACCAGTTTGTGATGCAGCCAGTCAATATACTCCCCACCACACATCTATAGAATTTTTCAGAGTTTTAGATGTCATGCTGAAACTTCGCAAACTCCTTAGGAAGGAGAGGCATACTATGTTCTATCTGTAATTGCACTTGTCTGCTGAACTCAGGACACCTCCTCGAAAGTAGTAATTTAAAGTCGCTGATCCTCTCCACCTCTGATGAGAGCTGATTCATGGACCTGTGGTTTCCTCCTCTTGAAGTCAATAATCAACTCCTTGGTCTTGTTGACATTGAATAAGAGGTTGTTATGGCACCACTCGGCCAGTAATAGTGATAATGGTACAGTCTGATCAAAACAATACACCAGTATCCAATCCTTGCCTAGTCCCTAGTCTAACTCAAAGCTCACCAATGCCTTAAGAAGTGGCTCAGCGATCCACTGAATTCAAAGGTCAGTCACAATCAGTAAATGCTGGTTTAGACAGCAAATTCAAATCCTACAAATGAAAAATAAATAATTTAAATGACAATCATCAATTGGAATTGATTTATTTTTGTCACATGTACCAAGGTGAAAATTTCATTATGCATGCCATCCATACATATCATTTCAAAACATAAGTAGTACAAAGGAAATACAAAGATGCAGAATAGTGTTACTGTTACAAAGAAAGTGCCTTGTGGGTCATGACAAGGGTAGATTGTGAGGGTAAGGATTCATCTTTAACGTACAGGAGGTCCGTTCGAGAACCGAACAGTGGGAGAGAAGCTGTCCTTGAGCCTGGTGGTGTGTGTTTTCAAGCTTTGTTCCTAAGATCCCCAGCTTTTCTCATTGTATCTGGTGGGACTTGTTCATTAAGGCAGGTTGTTTTCTCACACATTGACAGGTTCACAATCATTTGAGGGATATTAATTAAATGAAGCTTTATTTAGTTCCTCTGACCTAGTTGAGATCTTTGCTAGAAACAAAGAGGAGATGAGCAGGGTTCCACCCTGCCTTTTTGATCTAGCAACATTTCATTTATCTATATACATTGTAGGCCTTGTACCTCATCGCCACTAATGGGACTCCAGAGCTTCAGAATCCAGAGAAGCTCTCTGGAATCTTCCGTGATTTTCTGAACCGCTGCTTGGAGATGGATGTAGAGAAACGGGGCTCTGGGAAGGAACTACTGCAGGTATTGATCCTATTTTAATTTGAAATTTCTGGCCAGTATCAGTCTCTCCAAACGCTTGCTTTTTATATGTAAATTCCCATTGATAGGTGTCCACATCCAAACAGTTCTTTATATGCATGTGTGCAAATTCTGCCATCATTCATTGTTACCATTATTCATGAAGGATCTCTACGACTTCCACTAATTTAGTAGAATTTTGCTTTCCTCAAAATTAGAAAATTAATTCAGAGGAAACTGGACAACTGGATCCTTGGGAACTCCACTTATCTCCCCTAGCTTACGCATTCTGCCTATCATCTTTTACCCCTTCTCAGTCCACCAACCAACATGGGTTCCTGTCTCACCACTCCCCCCCACCCCCTTTTCTTCTTAATGCTAGCCATCTCCCTTCTCCACTCAGTCCTTACATAATTTCAACCTGAATCGCTGACAATCCACCCCCTGCACCTGTTCAACCCCCAGTATCTATGCTGCTCAACAGTGTCCAGCTGACTGCTGCTCTAGATTCTGACATCTACACTCTTTTGCATCTTAGAGTCTTGGTAACTTCTCCCCCTCCCTTAAGTTTAGCATACGTCGTTGTCCTTCCTGTCAGCCTAGAAGTTGATCACTACATTTAGCTAGTACTATGCTAACTGTTGTTATTTTTTTCAATGGTATCAAAGGGTCATCTTTCTTGCTTTGTCCTGCAGCATCCATTCCTGAAGCTGGCTAAGCCCTTATCCAGTTTGACGCCGCTGATTTTGGCTGCCAAAGACGCGATGAAAAGCAATCGCTAGCTCTCCTCAATGACTCCCTTCTGCCCCAGAGATTCGGAATCAAGTATTATGGTCTGCAACAAAATGCCAGAGCAGCTGGCAGGCCCCACTTGGGCATTACACGTGCCTACCACCAGCTAACCCACACAAGCAAGGTCGATGCTGCTTTTATATTTCCAAACAAAAAGTGGTCCCTCTTCCTTCCCTCTATGTTTCAATACTTGAATTGCAGATTGAAAGACAGATTAGCTGCCGCTTCTGTGGAATTTGGACTTCTCCCAGCATGCAGTTCGCTCTGCCAGTTGCTTGTCTTCTAAGGACATTACGTACTGTATTGGGTGAGCGGGGCTTTGGGATGTTCTGCTTAATGCCTTTTTATGTATATTATGCATCTTAGTGGTGATTTGCATTAGAGTTCAGGAGAGAAGCTGTGTAGCTGTCTTTTATAAAAGAAAAGTTTTTATTGTTTGTACTAACTTTCTGGAGTTCTGACTAGTCACCAGCACTGACTGTCGGGACCAAGTACCAGCTTCCTCCATGCTTGTGATCAGTGTGATGAAATTATTTTGATGTTAGTCACAAAATGCCTTGATGATTGGTGTGCACACTCAAAAGAGAGCTGTAGGAGTTAAAATTTTCTGTGGCTGTAATTGGGCAAATGTCGATGGATTCAAACTAGCAATAAGATGCTTGGCCCAAGTTATCCTAATACTGTTTTTGCAGTGGGACCTTCTCTGCATTGTTGCCAGATTCCCCTCATCTTCATATTGCAGCCACAACAATGCATTAAATTATCTTAATGTTGGGTGCATTCATTGATGCTACACTGACTCCTAAGGCTTCTGCTGATGGAATGAGTTGAATGTTTAGTATTAGAACAGGTTAATCAGAATCTTCAAGCAGTATTCCCATCTGATGTACACAGGTGCTACATTGTGATGGCACAGACCCAAATGCCCCATAGTCTTATTTATTTTCATTTAAAAGAAAATTGTTTTGATTTATTTTCACTGTTGTTTAAAAACTGCGATGTGTTTACAGTAACAGTGGTTAATGCGTCAGGTTTCTGTAGAAAGCGACCTCTGCATTTTCAGTCTTTTGCTCTGCACCAGCAGTGTGCAGCCCCAGAGAGTGATGAGTGCAGTAACTGCATCCAGAGAACTCCTGATGTTCATACACTTCTCATTCTACACTGTATCCTCTGCAGATAACCCCTTCCTGTGTGCATCTTATAGCTTTGTTACTGCACTGCACCCAACCTCCATGGATACACTGTGAAAAAAAATGCATCATTGCATTGCAAACTTACCACTGTGCATCACTGCACAACAAAAACATTGCATCAAGCCGCACTCCATGCAGCACACTGCACATTTCATATGGTCCCACACAATGTACAACATCATACATTGTCTATAAGCAAAACAATCGTTGGGAATGTGAGATAGGACACATGGAGAGATGGTAGTGGAGAGCAGAGTTCTCATATCCTCACTGTTTGTGGAAGTAGTTACAATGAGATGTAGTCTCCAGGGAAGGGATGGGCCAATTCAGATAACTCGGGCTGTCCTGCTACCCTGGCCTGTACAGTACCACAAGGCAGTGATGCCAAAGTTCAACCATTCAACACACTGTGACTGTGGCAAACTATCCAATGGATAATACTCCACACACCTCACTGGTGGTTCTGATAAGAGTGTTGGTGAATTCTGTGGCTAAATTACTGCAGTATTAAAGGAGAATCTATAACAAAGAGATGAACACATCTATTAAAGTGCCTAACAGTAGAGTCTGATTTTACTGGGAATTTGGGGTTTTGGACTCTTTTCTAATTAATACTAAAAAAAATAAAATTTTTAGATAACACAAGTGTGTAATTTTCTGTTACTGTATTTAATCATACTGATATTGAGAACATGGCTCACAGAAATAAGATCACTTATTGGACTTTATGAAGATGGGACTGGTCATGAGAAGATCAGCAAAGTTGATGTGCATTATTTATTTAGAGCCCAGCTCATTCATCCTTAGAAAATTGCTCAAGCTGTGCCTGGTTAGTTAGCAGCGGACAGCAGTCTTGAGATCTTGCCGGAGATGTTCGATTGGGTTAAGGTAAGAATTCTTGACTGGGCCACTCAAGGATTTGTGCTTCTCTGTTAATCATTTCCATGACTTGTCTTGAACAAAACAGTCAATTATGGTGCAAAGTAGTAGTAGTGGCATAAGTGATCAACATCTCTGAAGATCTCTCCTGGGCTCAACATACAGTTACAAAGAAGGCATGAGAGTGGCCATATTTCATAAGAAGTTTGTTATGTCACCAAAAACTCAAACAAATCTCCACAGATGTACCATGGAGAGCATTCTAACTGGTTGCATGATCATCTCTATGGAGCGGCCACTGCACAAGATCGAAAGAAGCTGCAGAATGTTTTAAACTAGTCAGCTCCATCATGGGCACTATACTCCCCAGCACTGAGGACACTTTCAAAAGGTGATGCCTCAAAAATGCAGCATCTATCATTAAGGAACCTCATCACCCAGGACATGCCCTCATTTGTACCATCAAAGAGGAGGTACAGGAGTCTGAAGACACACACTCAATGTTTCAGGAACAGCTTCTTCCTCTCTGCCATCAGATTCCTGAATGGACAATGAACCCATACACACTACCTCACTTTTTTCTGCTCTTTTTGCACTAATTTATATATATATATGTGTGTGTGTGTGTGTGTTATTGTAATTTGTGGTTTTAAAAAAATTATGTATAACAATGTACTGCTGCCACAAAACAACAAATTTCATGACGTATGCCAGATATATTAAACCTGATTCTAATAGTATTGTTAAACTGTAGTGATAAGGGTTTTACAGGTTGGTTCAAGAACAAAATAGTTGAAGGAAGTAGCTGTTATTGAACCTGGTGGTGTGGGACTTCAGGCTTCTGTACGTCCTGCTCAACGGGAGCTGCAAAAAGATGGCATTTCCTGGGTGATGGGGATCTTTGATAGGTGTGGTTTTCTTAAGGGCCTCCTGTTGATAGGACTAATGGTGGGAAGGGATATCTGCATGATATACAAAGTTCAAAGGAAAATTTGTTGTCAGAGTACATGCATGTCACCACATACAACCCTGAGATTCTTTTTCCTGTGGGCATACTCACAAATCTATAGAACAGGATCAACGAAAGAACAACAGCAAAGACAACAAACTACAAATGCATGAAATAACAAGATAAGGAGTTCTTGCAGTGAGATAACTGGTTGTAGGAACATCTCAATAGATGGGTGTAGTTATCCTCTTTTGTTCAAGAGCCTGATGGTTGAGGGGTAGGAACCGTTCTTGAACCTGGTGATGCGAGTCCTGAGGCTCATGTACCTTCTACCTCATGGCAGCAGCGACAAAACACCATGACCTGGAAGGTGAGGATCTTTGATGATGGGTGCTGCTTTTCTACAGCAGTGTTTCATGTAGATGTGCTCAATGGTTGGGAGGGTTTTACCCATGATGTACTGGGCCAAATCCACTACCTTTTGTAGGATTTTCTATTTAAAGGTATTGATATTCCCATATCAGGCTGTATTGCAGCCTGTCAGTACACTTTCCACCACACATCTGTAGAAGTTTGTCAAGGGTTTTGATGACATGCTGAATCTCCGCAGACTACTGAGGAAGTAGAGGTTCTGTTGTGCTTTCTTTGCAATTACATTTATATAATGGGTCCAGGACAGATCCTCTGAGATAGTGACACCTAAGGATTTGGAGTTACTGATCCTCCAGTGAGACCCGGCTCATGGAGCTCTGGTTTCCCTCTTCTGAAATCTGCAATCAATTCTTTGGTCATTGAGAGTTTGTTGTTATCGGCCAAATTTTCAATCTCCCTCCTGTGTGCTGATTCATCACCACCTTTGATATGGCCCACAGCAGTGGTGTCATTTGGCTGAACCTATTACTCCCTGCAGTTTCTTACAATTACCGCTTTCTAATTGACATACTAGACAGGATACTTGCAACAGTACGTCTGTAAATTTGTAAGTGTTTGATGACAACTGAAACCTCCTTAACCTCCTAAGAAAGTAAAGATGCAGATGTGCTTCCCTTATGGTTACATCTATGTGCTGGACCCAGCACTTGATATTTTAATATCAGGAATTCAAAGTTGTTGACTCTCTACAGTGCCTATTTCCCCCAGTGTAGACTGCTGCATGGCTGTCCTCCGTCCCCTTCCTGAAGTCAACAATCAGCTCTTTTGATGCTGAGCGAGAGGTTCTTGTGGCTCCATTCAGCTAGGTGACCTATCCCACTCCAGTCAGCTGACTCATCACTGCCTGTGATTTGTCCAACAATTGTAGTGTCATTGACAAATTTGAGGATGGCATCACGTGAGGTGTTTGGTGAGGGTGACTCGGTCGACCAGTTCAGGAAGATGAAAAGGAAGAGTTTACCACAGTCTCACAACATCTGTGTGACCGTGAAGGCCATTTCAGCACCTAAGACCAGTCAGCAGTTAAAATAAAATTGTTTAGGGCATGTGGGCATTAATTTAACAGGTAACCATGGTAAGAAAAGTTGATGGAGTGGAAACTCACAAAGATAAGGGGTCATATTTTAAGGAGATACAAGCATCATAATTACCTGGGAGGAGTCTTTCAGCCCGTTGAGGCTGAACACCACATCCCTGCCTACCAAGTATCCAAGTTCCTCTGCCTTAAAAATATTCATAAACTCTGATTTTTTGCCACCTTTTACAGAGGGGAATTCCAACCTCAGAGAAAAAAATGCCTAGTCTGTGAGTAATTGTTATAAAACAGTGAGTTCTAATTGTAGTTCCTCCACTGAGGGGGAGATATGGGTCATGTAAAGGCAGATGAGTCTTGATTTAATTTGGCATCATGTTGAGTGTAGATGTGATGGGCTTGTTCTTGTGGTGTCTATGTTCTTGCTCCTCTAAACTCCAGCAGATACAAACATAGTCTATCCAGTCCTTTCTCATCAAACAACCCATCCATTCCACCTATCAGACCAGTGAACTGGTTCCAATGCATCAACATTCTTTGAATTTTAAAAAAAAGCTAATACTCTAATACAATACTCCTGATTTGAACCCACCATTGCCCTATATAACTGAAGCACAACTTTTGTATTCAATTTCCCTAGCAACGAACAATAGCATTGTTGTTTCATAGTTACTTGCCCTTGTACACCAATCTTATGAAGATCATGCATTATCATTGTGCAATCTTGCATCCTTATTTTTAATTATATCGAGATCTTTGCCCATTCGCTCCTATAACCTCATGTCTTTTAAACTTGCTTACCTGCCAATGATGATGGTAGACTTGGAGGGGTTGGTTCTGGAGGGGGAACTTTGTTGGAAATATTTGATGAGGCAGTAATGGAGGGAGAGGGGTGGTGAGCAGTTTAATGGAAATAAATTAACGCATTAGGTGGCAAATCTTCCAGATGAGATTAGTTCAGAGGGGATGTGAAAAGAGATAGAAAAGAAGCTAGATAAAGATTGTTAAAGATGTGAAGCAGGGAATAGAACAGGAACAGGCCCTTCAGCTTGTAATTTTTGTCCTGTCCCTGATGCCAATTTTAGGTAATCTCATAATGTCAACAATTCCTTTCTCCCAACAGGTGTTGCTGACCTGCTGAGTTCACCAGCAGTTAGTTTGTTCCTTTTACTAATCCCATCTGCGGGCATGTGGTGTGTATCCTTTTGCTTCCAGCCTTTTCATATACCTGCTTCCATCACTTCCCTGCTAACAGTTCTAGGCACCTACCTGTCTCTAAAACAACAGAACCTGCCCTACAGACTAAATATCCATCCTGTCTTTGCCCCTGGTAGTTTTAATTTCTTCTATTAGGACAGGCAGGAGTTTAGCTGGAGCATTTGGTGGTACGTGAAATGAGACAATGGAACAGTTGACTACAGTCCAAGAGCATTGCATTTTTCCATCCTCACCTATAACAAGGGAGAGCAACTTAGAGTGATTCTCTGGTGAAGTAACATGAGGAGGCTGGAGAAATCGGCAGTTCAGAATCTGGGGCAACTGTGATGGAGCAGGAGATAAGACAGTAGCTGTAATACCACTGCAGTTTTTGTTACTTTTGGATTGGGTTCCGCGTGGGCAACGCAGTGACACAGCTGGGCAGAGCCCCTTCCTCAGCTCTGTTCACTTGTGTTCTATTCTAACTTCGGGTGCAGTGCTTGCATGACTGATTTTCCTCTAGGTTCTCCGCTTTCCTTTTAACTCATGGTAAATTGTTCCTAGTGTGTGGTAGAATGTGGGAGACTGGTAAAAGTCCCTAGTGACACGTACAATCGACGTTTCAGGTCAAGACCCTTCAGCCCGAATCGTCGACTGTATTTTTTTCTATCAATGCTGCCTGGCCTGCTGAGTTCCTCCAGCATTTTGTGTGCGTTGCTTGGATTTCCAGCATCTGCACATTTTCTCTTGTTTGTAATTGTCCCTAGTGTGCTGCTGAGTGTGAGGAGACTGCAAAGGAATTGGTGTCGATTAGTGTAAATGGGTGGTGGTACGTACCTGATAGACTGAAGGCTGAGTGACCATGTCCGGTACATCTCACACTACAGATACTTCCTGTCCGTTATAACAAGTATATAAAAGACTTACGGTGCCACGCTTCCTTGGTATAGCATTCTCCACCTTGTGACAACGCTGTAGTTGTTGCTACTTCCTGACAGATCCACCAGCCCTCGGGCACTGTCTGTGTGCGAATTGACACTGGGCGCTTTGGTGAGCCAAAGCAATCGGCTGCTGTAAATTCTCTCTGGTGTCAGTGCCTGGCATTGGAGTCTGAGAGGATATTGGGGGGTGGGGGGATGGAGACAGGTTATAGGGAATAGAACTGGTGGGGTTGATCTGAGACAGGGTAATGGAGTCTTCACTGTTGCAGGATTTTATTTCAGTGCGCAGACTAGTTTTCCAATCGTTGCTATTTAAACGTTTCCATCTGCCTGCTCCGATTTCCTCCCACGTTACAAGGATGTACGGTTAGGGTTATTGAGTTGTGGGCATGCTGTATTGATGCCAGAAATATGCCTGGCACAATCCTCGCAGATTTGATGCAAACGATGCATTTCGTTGTACGTTTTGATGTGCATCTGACAAATAAAGCTAACCTTTAAAGATATTTAATTGAAGGGCTTTCGAATAAGAGCAAGAGTGGGGTAAGAATATGGGAATGGGATGAATCTTCCAGTGAGCTGGTACAGCGAGACGGGCAGAATACTCGTAATCCTTTGTCTCTGACCCTTTCATACACACGGTCAACACACTGTAGTCTTGTATTTTCTGCTACCGTGATCACATTTGGATTTCTTTGGAGATTCGAGAACTCCTAGAACTGCTTCCAAATCTCGAGTTTCTGGGGGTTAGAAAACTTGTTTAAAATTTAGGACAGAACGCCAAACGTGAATTGATGGGTATTGATTCACAAATCATAAGTTTATAAAGTGAAAACAACTGCAGGCTGCAAATTGGAAATGATGCTACAAGCACTCAGCAGGCCAGGCAGAAATGGTAAACATCCAATCGAGTTGCCTGCATTTAGCCCATATTCCACGGAACTGTTCAAATGTCTTTTAAATGTCATAATGTTGATACACATGCGCATCGAGTCCTTTTAAACGACTTCTCTCTCACTTTACACTTCGACCGTTGGACTCCTCTATCCTGTATTAAAGACTGGCTAGTCATCTTTTTGGCCCACATTAAGTACGTCCATTCTAACACCTGCCCTTGCAGAAGCCCAGGTCAGAGTCTTCGCCGCTGAAATGATTTGCTATTGGGAGGGTTCAATTTCTCAGCTTGGGCTTTTAAGCACCTCATGAAGGAGTAAGGAATTGGTGAGAAAATATTAATGAAAAAACATGCTGGGTTGAGCCAAAGGCTTTTATAATTCTTCCAACTGAACCATGACTACGGTTACCAGAACAGTCATGGACTTGAGTGTTGACGCCCACCAGTTTATCAAACCCTGATTTATCGCCACAACTGAGAACCGGAAATCCGGTCTGATGAAAGTAGTTTTAGAAAAACAATTACAACTGTTTATGTGAATAAATCTCTTTCAGATTTGTGAACAGATATGACATGAGATTATCTTTGTACAAAAGTAACATTTCAATGCTTTGTTCTCACGCCGCCAGACAACCAAAGCCCAAATCCCCTCCGGTATGGTGTAGATAGATCCTCCTAACCTGCGTCAAAAATCGTATACCGTAATAATCTGGTCAAGCAGAAACACTGTAGTGAACCAGAAAGGAAAGGAAGTTTGATTGCTACCGTACAGCATGAGTCAAACCATTCATAACCATACTATTTCGAAACTATTCCGGCCATGCCTCAGCCGGGCGTTCTCATCATGTTGCATCACCGCCTGACATGGAAGAGGTTGCAAAGGGTTTTAAACCCCCATCACGGCCACAGGCCTCCCACCATCGAGGCCATCTTCAAAAAAGCGGTGCTTCAAGAAGGCGGCATCAATCATAACGAACCTTCACACCGGCAAGGACTTCTTTCTCATTACTACCATCAACCAGGAGGAATCGGATCCCGAGGACCCCAGGCAGCGTTTTAGGAACAGCTTCTTGCCCACCGCCATCAGGTTACCGAACGGTCCATAACCAGTCAACATGACGTTCGCACTCATCTTCCCGCCATCACCCTCTGCGTTATCATCTCCAAAGGGATCCTACCACTGACTCCTCCGCTTTCCACGGGGATCGCTTCCTCTGTGATTCCGCTGTCCATCCGTCCCTCCCCACTGATCTCCCTCCTGCAGGCGGCCAAAGTTCTTCATCTGCCCCTTCACTTTTCCCTCGCCTCCATTCAGGACCCCAATCATCCTTTCCGGGTGAGGTAACACTTCATCTGCGAATCTGCTGGGGTTGTCTGTTGTGTGCAGAGCTCCCGATGCAGCCTCCTCTACAATGGTGAGATCCGTTGTAAATTGGCACCTCCACTCCACCCGCCAAAAGCGGGACTTCGCTGTGGCAAAACACTTTAATTCCCATTTCGACATGTCGGTCCACGCCCTCGTCTTGTGCCACCCTGAGTGCAGAAGCAACGCTTTATACTCTGTCTGGGTAGCCTCCTACCTGATGACATGAAATCGATTTCTCCTTCCGATAAAAAGTAAATTCTGCCCCCCCTCCCTTTCTATTCCACACTTTGACCTCTTACCTCTTCTCACCTGCCTATCACCTCCCCCGGTGCCCTTCCTCCTATAGTCCATCCTCCTGTCCTATCAGCTTCCTTCCTCTCCAGCCCTTTACCTTTCCTACCCTCCTGGCTTCCCTTAACAGCTTCTAGCTGCCCACCTTCCCCTCCACCACTTTTTCTAACGTTTTCCCGTTTCCTGCTCAGTCCTGAAGAAGGGTCTCTTGAAGAAACGTCGACTTGCTGCACTCTGGTTCTGAGCTGACTGCTGATAACACTGGGCGGGCTGGCGCTCGCTCTCTGTCCTTCTCTTACCCAGTTCGGTTTCACTTGCAGCTGCACACGTTCACCGTTAGGTGGAGCTTCAACATCACTATTACCTTGTGGGAAAACGTGTGAGGTGTTTTAGTGGGAAGTACCACATCGTTTATTAAGTATACATATTAATTTTGTCGCTTTAAATTGGGATGCAAGCAAACTTGCTAAATTTTCTGTGATTATTGTTGTTGCTCCTCTCCGCCCCTTGTGGCGCTTCGGGGGAATTGCACGGGACCGAGTTGATAGCTCAGTACAGACATTGAAAGCAGCAATGAGCCGGCCGGATTCGAACCCGCAACTAGAGGGTGCGGATGCCACTACACCACCGACCAGCTTAGAATATCTTGACTAAAGAGAATTCAAGTAATAGTTCAATCGTCAATAAGCTCAACCATCCGGACATCTGATTATATATAAAAAACACTGCAAAGGAGTAACAGTATATATTTAAGCCTAGAAAGGTGATGAATATCTTAGTGTAATTCCAGTCAGCCGAAATAATAGTGCTGGTGATTTATATCTAGACGATTTACACCAGCAAATTGAGAGAAAGCTTACGTCTAGACTTGTTGCACGTTTTGGTTGTAACCAGCGCATCGGTTGTGAAATGACCGAACTCGCAGCCTCATTTCCTTCATCTGGCTTGACCAGGGGATCTTGGTAACGTTGCAGTCATGAGCAGCTGCAAGCAGGGAATCAAAGTTGTGGCAACCACAGGAGAGTTTACCTCAGCCGCTTCCTCCCAGGGGCTAAAGAGCTGTTCCTTGAATTCCGTCCAAGAGCTTCAGAGGGTGGCCTTCACTGTAGAACCACACAAGAAAAAATGCATCAGCCATTTTGTTTTGCTACAGAGTGATACAGCAGGGAAAAATGTCCCTTTGCTCAACTTGTCCGTGCCCACTTAGATGTCTGCTGCCAAGTACAAGAGCCTTTGACTGTTATCTGTGAGACGTGGGAGAATGGTCAAGTAGAGCTGCCCACAGAAACACATCTCCATTCTATGTTGACACATGTTGAATTTGCTATAAATCTAGGATAGGTCGCAGACCAAACACCAGTGCAGACTGGGGTTAAGCTGGGCTGTAGTCAATGCTCCAAACTTCATCATCTCTGTAGCTGCAGTACTAAACCTCACCCCCACCTGATTCCACCATCACCTCTATTGTCTGACAAAATAGTAAGGGCTGAATCTTAAGTGATATTGGTCAGTATGTGAGTCAGAGACACTCACCCCACAACCCCGAGTGTGCAATCAGCGATAACTCTCTGAAGAGACCCACCATCACAAGGAAGAACCCCCATCCCAGGCAGGGAATAAAAAAGGATCGATCATCTGGCCAATGGAGATCCTACATTTTGGAGTTATAAATTGAGGTAGTATTGGTACAGGAGGAACAGTAGAATTCATGTTCTAAGTTGTTGGCTTGGGGAAAACATGGTCACATTGTTTGTGCAGAGACAATAAAGTGTAAGGTTCGACTAATTATGAGCTCTGTGGTGAATTTCCTAACCTGGTTCCATTGACGAACAGTCAACAGAGTCATTTTCAACCAATCCAACAACTTACTGAATGCAAGCAATATTTTAGAAAAGTTTCAGTCAGGTTTTAGAGCAAACCACAGTATAGTGACAGTCCTTAACAAAATTGTCAATGACATTTGGCTCAGCACTAATGACAACAGAGTCTCAGTTCTAACTCTTCTAGATCTAAGAGCTGCCTTCCACACATTGACAACAACATTCTCCAAGATCACCTTGAGAACTGGGTTGGCCTCACTGTTAGTGCCCTTAATCGGTTTCATTCATATATCTTAGAGAGAATTTTTTTGTCTGTCTTGGAGACCAATTTTCTAAGTGATATGATGTACCTTTTGGTGTTGCTCAGGGAAGCTGTCATCATCCTCCTCCTTATCCATACTCCCCTTAGGAGACATTATTAGAGAGCATAAACTTGATTTCTACAGTTATGCAGATGACACACAATTGTACATCTCATTTGAGCCTGATGATGACAACACCCTATCTTCCCTGACATCTGGTATGGCTGCGATAAACAACTGGATGAGTAATGCTTTCTTGAAACTAAATGAAGATAAAACTGAAATACTTTTGTTTGGCACCAAAGCCAAGAGATAAAGTTCTTGATAAGCTTGGGAACGTGGCTCCCTTGTAAAGTCAGATGTAACTATCCTGGGAGTTATCCTTGATTCAGATTTGAGTTCCACATGAAGAAAGTGACCAGAGTAGTATTTCTACATTTAAAAAATATTGCAAAGGCACAACTGTTTCTGTCACATTAAGATGCTGAAAACTAATTCATGCCTTTATATTGAATAGACTGAACTACTGCAATGCACTTCTTACTGACCTTCCAAACAATCCATTGACAAACTTCAACTCATTTAGAACACCACTGCTAGACTTTAACTAGAACATATCACTCCCAACCCAGCTACTCTGCATTGACCAATTTTCTAAGTGATATGATGTACCTTTTGGTGTTGCTCAGGGAAGCTGTCATCATCCTCCTCCTTATCCATACTCCCCTTAGGAGACATTATTAGAGAGCATAAACTTGATTTCTACAGTTATACAGATGACACACAATTGTACATCTCATTTGAGCCTGATGATGACAACACCCTATCTTCCCTGACATCTGGTATGGCTGCGATAAACAACTGGATGAGTAATGTGGGATCTTTTAGAATTCAATTTAACGTGCTCTTACTTGCTTTTAAAGTTCTCAATAACCTGGGACCAAAGTACATCAAATAGTCAGTTTGTTTGCTTCTGCTCCAACTCTCAGATCTTTTTCCACCGGTCTCTGAAATTTAGACAATCTCCCTCAGAAGGTAATTGGTAAGTCAGCATTTTTGAACTACACTCCTAAAATGCAGAACTCAATATCTAAAACTATATGAGATGCAGACACAGTTGACACTTTTAACCACCAGCTCAAAAACTATTTATTTAACCTTGCTTTTAACTAGCATCTTTTTGTCTTTTATTTTCATCTTTATTTTTCTTTTATACTTTATCCCATTGTAAAGCACTTGGAGCTACAATGTATGAAAAGTGCTCTATAAATAAAATTATTATTATTATTATTATTACTTTTATTCTATTAACTGCAGATGGTGGCAGGTATAGGGAGCAGGCAGGGATTCTCCACATCAAGCCAAATCTAGATCAAGTCAACCATTGCAATCTGATTCCAAATGAGAAAGCTACTTATTGTGCCCCCAGTCCAGCAGCATTTAAAGTTGGTCTTGAACAGAGTTTCCTGTCCAGTAGGAAGGTGTTGTTTCACTAAGCTGTTGATGAAGCATTGTGCAGCTCGATAACCTTCGGCTTGTAAGGGTAATATGGTGATAGATAGGAACTACAGGCAGGTAGTCACCCCAAGTCTACAGGAGACAGATAAATGGGTGACTGTCAGGAGAGGGAAGGGAGGACTTCAGATAGTGGAGAGCACCATTGTGGTTGTCCACCTGAACAATAAGTACTCATGTTTTGAGTACTGTTGGGGGGAACGACCTACCTGTGGAAAAAAAACGTGGATGGTAGTTTGCCTAGGTCCACCATGTTTCTGGACATGCCCTCAATATCCTGGAAAGGGAGGGTGAGCAGCCAGAAGTCATGGTACATATAGGTACCAATGATGTGGTAGAGAAAGGGAGGAGGTTCTGAAAACAGAATCCAGGGAGCTGGGAAGCAAGCTGAAAAGTAGGACATCAAAGACAATAATCTTGTGATTGTTGCCTGTGCCAAGTGGCAGTGAGGATAGGAATAGATTGAGGTGGCAGATAAGTGTGTGGCAGACAAATTGGAGCAAGGGGGAGGGATACAGATTTCTGGATAATTGGGACCTCTTCTGAGGCAGGTGTGACCTGTACAAAAGGGACAGGTTTGCACTTGAATCCAAGTGGGACTAATATCCTTGTGGGCAGGTTTACTAGAGCTGCAGGGAGTGGGTTAAACTAATATGGCAGGGGGGATGGGAACCAGTATGATAGAGCTGAGGATGAGCCAGCAGGTTTACAGGTAGATGATGAAATATGTCATATGAATATAAGGAAGTAGAAGCCAATGATTGACCACCAAACAGTAGCATGGATATTGGGTGCAAGTTGAATAGGGAGTTAACATTGGCATGTGGCAAAGGTAATGTCGCAGTAGTTATGAGGGATTTCAACATGCAGATGAACTGGGAGAATCAGGTTGGTGCTGGACCCCAGGATAGGGAGTTTGTAGAGTGCCTACGGGATGCATTCTTGGAACAGCTTGTACGAGAGCCAACCAGGGACAAGAATATTCTGGATTTAGTGTTATATAATGAACAGGATTTGATAAGCGATCTTGCAGTAAGGGAGCCATTAGGAGGTAGTGATCATAATATGATAAGTTTTTATCTGCAATTTGAGAAGGAAAAGGGCAGCTCGGAGGTGTCAGTGTTGCAGTTGAACTGGGGAAACTATGGAGCCATGAGGAAGGAGCTGGCCAAAGTTGACTGGACGGATAGCCTAGCAGAAAAGACAGTGGAACAGCAATGGCAGGTATTCTTGGGAATAATGCACAAGGTGCAAAATCAGTTCATCCCCCAGAGAAGGAAGAATTCAAAGGGGGAAAGGGGCCACAGTGGTTGACAAAGGAAGTCAGAGATTGCATAGCATTAAAAAAAAGGAAGTATGACAGAGCTAAGGTGAGTGGGAGGACAGATGATTGGAAAGTTTTTAAGGAACAACAGAACTTAGCTAAAAAGACAATACAGGGAGAACAAATTAGGTACAAACGCAAGCTAGCCAGGAATATAAAGGAAGATAGCAAAAGCTTTTTTAGGTATGTGAAGAGAAAGAAGATAGTTAAAAACAATGTTGGGCCCTTGAAGAATGAATTGGGTGAAATTGTTATGGGAAACAGAGAAATGGCAGAAGAATTTAATGAGTACTTTAGATCTGTTTTCACTAAGGAAGACACAAGCAATCTCCCAGATGTATGGATGGGCCAAGGACATAGGGTAACAGAGGAAATGAAACAGATGGACATTAGGAAGGAAACGGTGATGAGAAGACTGATAGGACTGAAGGCTGACAAATCCCCAGGTCCAGATGGTCTGCATCCTAGGGTACTAAAGGAGGTGGCCCTGGAAATTGTGGATGCATTGGTAATCATTTTCCAATGTTCCTTAGATTCAGGATCAGTTCCTGAGGATTGGAGAATGGCTAATGTTATCCCACTTTTTAAGAAAGGAGGGAGGGAGAAAACAGAGAACTATTGACCTGTCAGCCTGACATCGGTGGTGGGGAAGATGCTAGAGTCCATGAAATAGTCCATGAAAAAAGGATGAAATAGTGGCATACCTAGATAGCAGTGATAGGATTGGGCCGAGCCAGCATGGATTTACCAAGGGTAAATCATGCTTGACTAATCTGTTGGAGTTTCTCGAGGATGTAACCAGGAAGTTAGATGGGGGAGATCCAGTGGATGTAGTGTATCTCGATTTTCAGAAGGCATTTGATAAGGTCCCACATAGGAGATTGGTGGGTAAAATCAAAGCTCATGGCATCGGGGGGAAGACATTGACATGGATAGAAAACTGGTTGGCAGATAGAAAGCAAAGGGTAGCGGTGACTGGGTGTTTCTCGGAATGGCAGGTGGTGACTAGTGGGGTGTCACAGGGCTCAGTATTGGGACCACAGCTGTTTATAATTTACGTCAACGATTTAGATGAAGGCATTGAGAATAACATCAGCAAATTTGCTGATGATACTAAGCTGGGTGGCAGTGTGACATGTGATGAGGATGTTAGGAGAATTCAGGGTGACTTGGATAGGCTGAGTGGGCAGATACTTGGCAGATGGCGTTTAATGTGAATAAGTGTGAGGTTATCCACTTTGGGAGTAAGAACAGGAAGGCAGATTATTATCTGAACGGTGCAGAGTTAGGTAAGGGAGAAATACAAAGAGATCTAGGAGTCCTTGTTCATCAGTCACTGAAGGTGAATGAGCAAGTGCAGCAGGCAGTGAAGAAGGCTAATGGAATGTTGGCCTTTATTACAAAGGGAATTGAGTACAAGAGCAAGGAAATCCTCTTGCATTTGTACAGAGCCCTGGTGAGACCACACCTGGAGTATTGTGTACAGTTTTGGTCTCCAGGGTTAAGGAAGGACATCCTGGCTGTAGAGGAAGTGCAGCATAGATTCACGAGGTTAATTCCTGGGATGTCTGGACTGTCTTACGCAGAGAGGTTAGAGAGACTGGGCTTGTACACACTGGAATTAAGGAGATTGAGAGAAGATCTGATTGAAACATATAAGATTATTAAGGGATTGGACAAGATAGAGGCAGGAAATATGTTCCAGTTGTTGGGAGAGTCCAGTACCAGAGGGCATGGTTTGAGAATAAGGGGTAGGTCATTTAGGACAGAGTTAAGGAAAAACTTCTTCTCCCAGAGAGTTGTGGGGGTGTGGAATGCACTGCCTCGGAAGGTAGTGGAGGCCAATTCTCTGGATGCTTTCAAGAAGGAGCTCGATAGGTATCTTATGGATAGGGGAATCAAGGGATATGGGGACAAGGCAGGAACTGGGTATTGATAGTAGTTGCTCAGCCATGATCTCAAAATGGCGGTGCAGGCTCGAAGGGCTGAATGGTCTACTTCTGCACCTATTGTCTATTGTCTAAATGCAAATGGAGCAAAGAGTTAAATTGTACACAGAGGCAAAATTCAGAAGGGTGAAGAATGCCGGACTGAAGGTGCTGTATTTAAATACATTTAACATTCAGAATAAAGTGGATAAACTCATGACACCATTAGAGATTAGTCAGTATGACGTTGTGGGCATCACTGAGTTGTGGCTGAAAGAAGGTCATAGTTGGGAGCTTCACATCAAAGGATATACTTTGTATTGAAAGGACAGGTGGTGGTGTGGCTCTGTTGGGAAGAGATGGAATTACATCTTTAGAAAGAGGTGACATAATGTCAGAGAATGTTGAATCCTTGTCGGTGGAATTAAGAAACTGCAAGGGGAAAAAACATTATGGGAATCATATATAGGCCTCCTAGTAGCCAAGATGTGGGGTTGAGATTGCAAAGGGAGCTGGAAAGGGCATGTAATAAGGGTAATGACACAATTGTAATGGGGGACTTCAATATGGAAAGGGATTGGGAAAATCAGGTTGGTGTCAGATTGCAAGAGAGGAAGTCTGTTGAATGTCCACGAGGTGGCTTTTTAGAGCAGCTTGTGCTTGCGCCTAGCCATCTTACATTGGGTGTTGTGTAATAACCCCGATTTTATTAGTCAGCATAATGTAAAGGAAGCCTTAGGAGGCAGTGACCATATGATGGAATTCATACTGCAATTTGAGAGGGAGAAGCATAACTCACATGTATCAGTATCACAATGGAATAACGGGAATTACAGAGGCATGAGAGAGGAGCTTGCCCAGGTGGATAGGAAGAGGATACTCACAGAGATGACGGCAGAGCAGATATTGCTGAGGTTTCAGGAAATAGTTCACAAGGCACAGGATAGGTACACAGAAGAAGTTGTTCTCAAATGGCAGGGATAGGGAACCATGGCTGACAAGTTAAATTAAGGACTGCATAAAAGCCAAGGAAATGGCACATAATGTAGCAACAATGAGTGGGAGTTTGGATGATTGGGAAGCTTTTAAAATCCAACTAAAGGCAACTCAAAAAGCAATAAGAAGGGAATAAATGAAATATAAGGGCAAACTAGCCAATTATATAAAGCAGGATACTAAAAGATTTTTCAGTTATATAAAGAATAAAAGGGAGGTGAGAGTTGATATTGGACCACTGGAAAATGATGCTGGTGAGATAGTAATGGGAGACAAAGAAATGACAAATGAACTTAAAGAATACTTTGCTTCATTCTTCACTGTGGAAGACACTAGCTGTATGCCAGAGGTCTGTGAGTGTCAGGGAGCAGGAGTGAGTGCCATTGCTATTTCAAAGGAAAAAAGCAAACTCAAAGGTCTTAAGGCGGCTAAGTCACCTGGACCAGATGGACTACATCCCAGAGTCTTGAGGGAGGTTGCTGAAGAGATAACAGATGCATTGGTCATGATCTTTCAAGAATACTTGATTCTGGCATGGTCCCAGAGGACTGGAAAATTGAAACTGTCACTCCATTCCTTAAGAAGAGAGGAAGACAAAAAGGAGGAAATTATAGGCTAGTTAGCCAAATCTCAGAGGCTGGGAAAGTGTTGCGGTCTATTATTAAGGACCAGGTTTCAGAGTACTTGGAGACTACTGATAAAATAAGTCAAAGTCAGCATGGTTTCTGTAAAGGGAAATCTTGCCTGAAATCTGTTGGAATTCTTTGAAGAAGTAACACACAGGATGGACAAAGGAGAGGCAGTGGATATCACTTACTTGGATTTTCAGAACGCATTTGATAAGGTGCCACACATGAGGCTGCTTAACAAGATAAAATCCTATGGTGTTACAGGAAAGATACTGGCATGGATAGAGGAATGGCTGACAGGCAGGAGGCAGCAAGTGGGATAAAGTGGATCTTTTCTGGTTGGCTGCCGGTGACTAGTGGTGTTCCTCGGGGGTCAGTATTGGGACCACTACTTTTCACATTGTTTAATAATTTAAATAGTGGAATTGATGACTTTGTGGCAAAGTTTGTGGGTGGTACAAAGAGAGGTGGAGGGGTATGTGGTGCTGAAGATGCAATGCAATTGCAACAGGACTTAGACAAATTGGAAGAATGGGCAGATGGAATAGAGTGTTGGGAAATATATGATAATGCATTTTGGTAAAAGGAACAATAGTGTGGACTATTATCTAAATGGGGGGAAAATTCAAATATCAGAGGTGCAGACGGCTTTGGAGTTCTCATGCAAGGCTCCCAGAAGATTAATTTACAGGTTGAGTCGGTGATAACGAAGGCAAATGCAATATTGGCATTTTTTCAAGGGGAATAGAATATAAAAGCAAGGTCATAATGTTGAAACTTTGTAAGACACTTGTCAGACTGCACTTGGAGTATTGTCAACAGTTATTTTTTAATTTATTAATTTATGGGATGTGGGTTTGGCCTGCTAAGCCAGCATTTATTGCCCTTGAGAAGGTGGTGATGAGCTGCCTCTTGAACTGCTGCAGTCCCTGAGGTGTAGGTACACCCACAGTACTGTTAGGCCACTTATCTTAGAAAGGATGTATTGTCACTGGTGAGAGTCCAGAGGAGTGTCACTAGGATAATTCTGGGAACGAAGAGATCAATATATGAGGAACATTTGGCAGCTTTGGGCCTGTACTCACTGGAATTTAGAAGAATGGGGTGGGGAGATCATTGAAACCTACTGAATTTTGAAAGGACTAAATAAGGTGGATGTGGAGAGAATGTACACTCTGGTGGGGGTGTCCAGAACCAGAGGGCACAGCCTCAAAATTGAGGGATGAACTTCTAGAACAGAGGTAAGGAGGAATTTTTTTAGCCAAAGAGTGGTGAATCTGTGGAATGCTCTACCACAGACCGTGATGGAGGCCAAGTCCGTGTGTATATTTAAAGCAGGAGTTGATAGATTCCTGATTGGTTGAGGGAATCATAGGATTTGGAGAGAGGGCAGGTGTATGGAGTTGAATGCGATCCAGGATCAGCCATGATGAAATGGCGGAGAAGACTCGATGGACTGAATGGCCTCATTCTGCTCCTATGTCTTATGGTCTTGTGGTCTTAAGTGCTGGAAATTATGGTCACTATTCTACCTCAATTCTTTTGAGCAGAAGTAGGCCACTCGGCCCATCGAGTACACTCCACCATTCAATCATGGGCTGATCTAATTCTTCCAGTCATCCCCACTCCCCTGCCTTCTCCCCATATGCTTTGATGCCCTGGTTAATCAAAAACTTATCTATCTCTGCCTTAAATACACCCAATGACTTGGCCTCTACAGCCGCTCGTGGCAACAAATTCCACAGATTTACCACCCTCTGACTAAAGTAATTTCTCCACATCTTTGTTCTAAATGGACGTCCTTCAATCCTGCAGTCGTGCCCTCTGGTCCTAGACTCCCCTACCATGGGAAATAACTTTGCCAAATCTAATCTGTTCATGCCTTTTAACATATGGAATATTTCTAGGAGATCCCCCATCATTCTCCTGAACTCCAGGGGATACAGCCCAAGAGCTGCCAGATGTTCCTCATAAGGTAACCCTTTCATTCCTGGAATTATTCTTGTGAATCTTCTCTGAACCCTCTCCAATGTCAGTATATCCTTTCTAAAATAAGGAGCCCAAAACTGCACAAGATACTCCAGGTGTGGTCTCACGAGTGCCTTATAGAGCCTCAACATCACATCCCTGCTCCTATTCTATACCTCTAGAAATGAATGCCAACATTGCATTTGCCTTCTTCGCCACTGACTCAATCTGTAGGTTAACCTTTAGGGTATCCTGCACAAGGACTCCCAAGTCTCTTTGCATCTCTGCATTTTGAATTCTCTCTCCATCTAAATAATAGTCTGCCCATTTATTTCTTCCACCAAAGTACATGACCATACACTTACCAACATTGGATTTCATTTGCCACTTCTTTGCCCATTCCCCTAAACTATCCAAGTCTCTCTGCAGGCTCTCTGTTTCTTCAACACTACCTGCTCCTCCACCTATCTTTATATTATCAGCATATTTAGCCACAAATCCATTAATCCCATAGTCCAAATCACTGACATACATTGTAAAAAGCAGTGGTCCCAACACCAACCCCTGTGGAACTCCACTGGTAACTGGCAGCCAGCCAGAATAAGATCCCTTTATTCCCACTCTGTTTTCTGCTGATCAGCCAGAGGGTGGTGAGAGTTTTCAAATGCACTTTTAAGCACGTGTGTTACAGATATTTTTATTAGCATAAAGACTTTGGGATAAAAGCGCTCACACCAGCAGTGAGAAGAAGAAGCTGTAGATGCCAGGTGTAAACTGTCTGTAGATGATTGACCAACTCTTGCCTGGTTCTGCTTTGTAGACGTGTATTTGTTTGTACTGTCCTTGACTCTAGTGAATGTACACGTTTCCACTTAAAAATGCATCAAATGTTAAGAGTCACAGAGAGCTGGGTCTGAGGAAAACCATGGCCGGGCTCAACGTCTCCGCCACCTATTTCTTTGCTGTTGTGGCTCTCTCTCAGGTGGTCAGGATGGTCTCCAGAAGGCTCTTTCCGCCCTGGGTTTACTGCACCCTCCTGCTGGAGCTGGTCTCCTGCTTCCAGCTGGGGGCTTGCTGGCTTGAGCTCAGGATGTTGACGGTGATTGGGCCGTGGGGAGGGGGGTTTGGGCAGGACGTGGTCCTGACTTTATTCTTTATCCTCGTCTTGATCCACGAGTACACGTTTGATGGTGCACACGCCAACCCCCTGGTCACCTTGCGGGAGCTGCTCTGCTCCAATGCTCCGCTGGCAGCTGCTGCTCGAAGGATCTTGTCCCAGTTTGGAGGGGTGCAGTTGGCCAGCACCATCACAAAGGTGTACTGGTCCTGGGAGCTGACAGAGTTTCATCTCATCCAGAACCTGATGGCCATTGACTGCAGCTCCACCATTCAAACATCCATCAGCCACGGAGCCTTGGTCGAAGCAGCCTGCGTTCTTCTACTGCACCTGGTTGTGATGAAGTTTGAGGGAGCAGCTTCTGGCTTGAGGATTCTGTCCAAAGCCCTAACAATCACCGCCTTGGTTTATATCGGTGAGTCTCCATTCAAAGCAAGTGTATCTGTAAGTATTGGATTGATTGTGGTAAATTGTGGTTGGAAACAGTTGAAGGAGATGTTGAACTCAAAACTAAACTAAAACTGCAGGAGAGAAAATGCTGGATACTCCCTTCAGGTCAGGCAGCGTCTGCAGAGAGGAATGGAGCTAACGTTTCGGGTAAAGGCCTTCTGTCACAGCAACAAGTCAGGCAGCTAATAGAGGAAGTGGGTGGAGTGAAGGACGAAGGGGGAACAAAGGGAATTTCTGTGATAGGGTGCTGTGACTCTCAGGGTGAAGTTAATCTCCTGTGTTTGTATAATGTGTTACTAATATTGTAAAGTCTGAATAATGTCGCATAATCTGCGATTCTGGCTTTCAAGGACAGATACACACATACCTCTTGTCCTGATATGGACAAAAAAAGAGAGAAAATGGAGAACATGAATGGATTTGTAAAATCCAGTCTGTTACAGTTTGATTCCCATTGTGCACGGTGCTGCTCATTGTGCAGGGTGTGGCACTATAGTGGGGAGCTTAGTGCAATTGCTTTACAGCACAGCGCTGACCGATCAGGGTTCAATCCCCGCCCCTGTCTGTGATTCCTCCCTGTGACAGCGTGGGTTTCTTCTGTATCCCAAAGACATCTGGGTTGGGTTAGTGAGCTGTGGGCACTCCCCAGCAAGATTCTCAGACTTTGACACAAATGGACGTATTTCACTGACCATTCTGATGTTTCTGTGTACGTGTGACAAATGAAGCTAATGATTTCTTCACAACTCACATCCTTCCCATTAGCCAGTGACTGAATTTCATTAACCTTGCATCTAGAAACTGTACAAAACATTGAAAACCTAGAAGAATTTAACAGATGCTGGAAGTCTAAAATGTAAACAGAGACAATTTTTAATAGTTTAAGAAAGAAATAAAGACTTGTTTAAAGTTTGAGAATTCAGTATTGAGTCCTGTAGGCTGCAGTGTGCCCAGGTGGAGGATGGAGTGTTACAAACTTTGCCGAAGAACTTCAGTGATCCGGATTGATACAGGTTTCGATCTAAAACATCCATACTTTTCTTTCCTCCTACCAACGTTGCTTGACCTGCTGGGTTCCTCCAGCAGTTTGTTGATTGCAGAAGCTGAGGTACTAGTTTTAGGCTGTGTTACAGCCTAAAGGGCAGGGTGGGAGTGGAACCACGAACCGGATGGGGAGAGGGATGGTGAACAGCAGAGGGAGTGGGACTGAGGATGAGGGTAGGAGAGGGACAGTGGATGGCAGAGGGAGTGGGACCATGGATGAGGGTAGGAGAGGGTCGGTGAACAGCAGAGGGAGTGGGACCATGGATGAGGGTAGGAGAGGGACGGTGATGGAGTAGCAGAGGGATGGTGAACGGGAGAGGGAGAGGGACTGTGATTGAGGGTAGGAGAGGGATGGTGAACGGGATTGGGAGAGGAGTGGTGAATGGGGGAGGGAGAAGGGTGGTGATTGCAATTGGGAGAGGGATGGTGGACGGGAGAGGGAGGGGGTGGTGAACGGGATTGGGAGAGGGATGGTGAACAGGATTGGGAGAGGAGTGGTCAATGGGATTGGGAGAGGAGTGGTGGACGGGAGAGGGAGAGGGATGGTGAACAGGATTGGGAGAGGAGTGGTCAATGGGATTGGGAGAGGAGTGGTGGACGGGAGAGGGAGAGGGATGGTGAACAGGATTGGGAGATGAGTGGTCAATGGGATTGGGAGTGGGATGGTCAATGGGAGAGGGAAGACAATGCCTCTGCTCATTTCCCACTGGCCCACCTCAAGTCTTTATGGGGAAAATATTGTGGGGTGTATGTAGCTTGGTCAGAGATCCGCCATTATCTCACTGAGAATGGAATGGGCTTGAGGAGATAAAGAGCACTCTGTCTATGAAGATTCTCAGTCATCCAGGTCATTGGGGATCAAGCAATAGCAAATCAGGGCAACTGGACTTGTGTTGTCTCGAAGTCATTTTGCCAGTCATTGGAGAGGCTTCTTCAGTTCTGATCCGTGGTGGGTACCTTTCCTGCTTCTGAACACTGAGTTGTTTAAAGGGATAGCAACACATGAGGGTCGTGAGGTAATAAGAGGGTCATTAGTCTTATCTTTGCCTCAATAGAGGTATTGTCAGATATTAGCACATCAGGGTAGAGATATGAGCACATCTGCATAACCAAACTGGTACAGGTGTTGTTGAAAAAGGGGCTGATGACATTGGGCAAGAATATTTTTAAAACGTGTAGATTCTTCAGAAATTTTTGTGGTTATGATAGACAGCTTGAAGCTGAACACAGATATAACTCCAGATTACTCGTATCACATAGGAATTTGGAAAAAGAAGAAATGAACTTTTATTGAATATAATGCATTTAATTGCATGACAGTGCTGATGATTTGCAATAGTTCAGCTAAGCTAAAGATGTTTTCTTGATGATTTTCATTTGAATTGAATTGACTTTATTTATTATATACTTCACATACATGAGTAAAAATTTTCACGTTACATCTCTGTCTAAATGTGCAGTTTAAAGTAATTTGTAATAAATAGTATGTACAACAGGAAGAGGAAGAAACTGAGCCAGAAACTGTGGAACTAAAACAAGAAATTAAACTAGAGCTTTAAACAATATAGCATAGGAATGCGATTGTATCAGTGTGAATTAATCAGCCTGAAGAAGCTGTCCTGGACCCTGTTGGTCCTGGCTTTAATGCTACGATACTGTTTCCCGGATGGTAGCTGCTGGAACCGCTTGTGGTTAAGGCCCAGTACTCAGTCCTCAGTGTCTGAGGCTTCTTGCTTCAATGTCCAACAATAATCAGCCAGCATTGATGGATTCCAGTTGCTCTGATAACATTTCTCCATGATCGCAATATCCCAGTGAAACCTTTCACCGTGCTCGTCACTGACAGTGCCAAGATTTGCAGGGAAGAAATATAAATAGGAATGCAAAATATGTGAAGAGCCCAGGCTTTGTCTTGGTGCCCAATGTTACAACTATATACACAGTAAATGGTAGGGCACTGAGGAACAAAGGGATTTGGGAGTTCAGATACATAATTCCCTGAAAGGGGCATCACAGGTAGACAGGGTTGTAAAGAAAGCTTTTGGCATCCTGGCATTCATAAATCAAAGTATTGAGTATGGAGTTGAGATGTTATGGTGAGGTTGTATAAGACATTGGTGAGACCAAATTTGGAGTATTGTGTGCAGTTCTGGTCACCTAACTATAGGATGGATATCAGTAAGATTGAAAGAGTACAGAGAAGATTTACTAGGATGTTGCCAGTTCTTCAGGAGTTGAGATACGGGGAAAGATTGAACAGGTTAGGACTTTATTCCTTGGAGTGTAGAAGAATGAGGGGGGATTGAGAGAGGTTTACAAAATTATAAGGGGTATAGACAGAGTAAATGCAAGTAGGCTCTTTCCTCTTGGATTAGGAGAGATAAATATGTGAGGACATGGCTTCAGGGTGAAAGGGGGAACATTAGTGGGAACTTTTTCACAGAGAGTGGTGGGAGTGTGGAACGGGCTGCCATCTGATGTGGTAAATGCGGGCTCACTCTTAAGTTCTAAGAACAAATTGGATAGATATATGGATGGGAGAGGTCTGGAGGGTTATGGGCTGGGTATAGGTCAATGGGACTAGCGGAATAAAGTTTCAGCACAGACAAGAAGGGCTGAATGGCCTGTTTTCTGTGCTGTAGTGTTCTATGGTTCTACGGTTAAAGCAGAGCTTATGAGTGTTCTTAATAGAAGGAGTGTTGCTCTCTCGTTGAGATTTAAGTGACTTACCACAAATATAATGGAAAGTGTCGAGGCTGTTGCAACACTGGCGAGGCACTTTGCTATCACAAATACTCCTGGAAATGCAATTACTGTATCATAATGAGTACACACAATATGCTATGCTTGTAGAGCATGCACATCAACGTGATCGCAAACCACTGTACTGCACATGTAAATGTGATGTGTGTGTGTACCCAATAACTTAGTCTCCACAGCTGCCCGTGGCAATGAATTCCACAGATTCACCACCCTCTGGCTGAAACAATTCCTCCTCATCTCTGTTCTAAATGGATATCCCTAAATTCTGACATTGTGCCCTCTGATCCTAGGCTTCCCCGCTATAGGAAACATCCTTTCTACATCCACACTGTCTAGGCTTTTCAATATCCAAAAGGTTTCAATAAGATCCCCCGTCATTCTTCTAAACTCCAGCAAGTACAGGCCTAGACCCATCCAATGCTCCTCAAACATTAACCCTTTCATTCCTGGAATCAATCACATGAGCCTCCACTGGACCACCTCCAGCGCATCCTTTCTTAGATAGGGGGCCCAAAGCCGCTCACCATACTCCAGGTGAGGCCTCACCAGTACTTTACAAAGCTTCAGCATTACATCCTTGCTTTTATATTCTAGTCCTCTCGAAATGAATGGTAACATTGCATTTCCCTTCCTCACCACACACTCAACCTGCAAGTTAACCTTTAGGGAATCCTGCAGAATGACTCCCAAGTCCCTTTGCACCTCTGATGTTTGGATTTGCTCGCTATTTAGAAAATAGTCTATAGCTTTATTCTTTTTACCAAAGTGAATGACCATACACTTTCCTGCACTACATTCCATCTGCCACTTCTTTGCCCATCCTCATAATCTAAGTCCTTCTGCGGACTCACACTGCTTCCTCAATACTCGCTGCCCCTCCACCTACCTTTGTGTCTTGGTCACAAAGCTATCAATTCCATCATCTAAATCATCCATATACAATAAGAAAAGGTCACAACGTCAGCCTCTGTGGTACAGCACTAGTCACCGGCAGCCAACCAGAAATGGCTGGTCATCCAATCTTCTATTCATAGTAGATCATTCCTCTAATACCATTGGCTCTTAACTCATGTGTGGCACCTTCTCAAAGGCCTTCTGAAAATCTAAATAAACAATGTCCACAGGCTGCCCTTTGTCTATCCTGCCTGTTACTTCCTTAAAGAATTCCAACAGAATTGTCTGGCTAGACTTCCCCTGAAGGAGACCATGCTAAGTTTGCATGAGGCATTTGCATTAATCCAGACCCATTCCAAAATCTAGTGATTCTTGAAAGCTCATGACTTATGCCTCCATAATATCTTCAGCTATCTTTTTCAGAACCCTGGAGTGTAGTCCATCTGGTCCAGATAACTTATCTACCTTCATTCAGACTTTTCAATTTCCTAAACACCTTCTTCTTAGTATCAGAATCTGCTCTTACTTCTGCCCTGACACTCTAGAACTTCTCATTTACTGCTAGAGTCTTTTACAGTGAAGATTGAAGTAAAATACTCATAAAGTTTACCTGCCATTTCTTTGTCTCCCATTACCAACTCTCCAGTGTCATTTTCCAGTGGTCTGATAATCCGTTACCACCTATCTATTACTCTGTACTTACCTGAAAATTTTTTTGGTATCCTCCCTAATATTATTGATTAGCTTTACAGTCCATCATTTTACTCTTTATGGCTATTTTATTTGCCTTCTGTTGCCTATCATCTAACTTCCCACTAATTTTTGTTCTATTATATGCCTTTACTTTTGCTTTTATGCTGTGTTTGACTTCCTTTGTTAGCCATGGTTGTGTCATCCTCCCTTTAAAATATTTCCTCACCTTTGGGATGTATCTGTCATATGCCTTCAGAATATCTCCCAGAAACTCCATCCATTGCTGTTCTGCCATCATCCCTACTAGGGTCAATTTTGGCTAGCTCCTCTCTCATGCCTCTGTAATTTTCTTTACTTCACTTTAACACACCTAACTTTAGGTTCTCCCTCTCAAACTGCAGGATAAATTATATCATATTATGATCACTGCCTCCTAAGAGTTTCTTTACCTTAAGTTCCCTAATTAAATCTGATGCATTACATAACACCCAACCCAATATTGCCTTCTCCCAAGTGGGCTCAACCACAAATTGCTTGCAAAAGCCATCTCATAGGCACTCAACAACCCAATTTTCCCAAACTACCTGCATGCTAAAAGCTCCCATGTTTATCATAACATTGCTCTTTTTACAGGCCCTTTTCTATCTCCTGTTGTACCCCAAATCCTGGCTGTTGTTTGGAGGACTGTAAACAACTCTCATCAGGGTCTTTTCCCTTGCAGTTTCTTAACTCTACCCACAAGGATTCTACTTCTTCTGAACCTCTTTCTAAGAATCTGATTTCAATTTTTAAACAAAAGAGCCACACCTCCTCCTTTGCCCACCTGCCTGTCTTTCAATATAATGTATAATCCTGGTTGTAAACTCCCAACTTTGATCTTCTTTCAGTTATGACTCAGTGGTACCCACAACATCATAACTGTCAATTGAATTGTACTACAAGATCATTTACCTTATTCCACTTACATTCAAGTATAACATCTTCAGTCACCACCCTTCACCTTCATCACCCTTTTCAGTTTCGCCTCCATGATACACTTCAACTCATCCAACAAACTACAATTTTTCCCTAACATCTGCCTGTCCTCCTCCACAGTCTCACTACATGAGGGGATAACTTAAAGTGGGCTGGAATGCTTGAGTGTACAGACATTAAGAAAGATGTGCTTTTGAAAGGTATTAAGTTAGATAAATCACTGGACTGGATCAGATATACCCCAGGCTACTGTGGGAAGCAGGGGAGGAGATTGTTGAGCTTCTGGCAATGATCTTTGCATCATCAGTAGGGACGGGAGAAGTACCAGAGGATTAGAAGATTGCAAACATTGTTCCCTTATTCAAGAAAGGGAGTGGAGATAACCCAGGAAATTATAGACCAGTGAATATTTCTTCAGTGGTGGGCAAGTTGTTGGAGAAGATCCTGAGAGGTAGGATTTATGAGCATTTGGAGAGACATAATCTGATAAGGGGCAGTCAGCATGGCTTTGTCATGGGCAGGTCATGCCTTATGAACCTGATTGAATTCTTTGAGGATGTAACAAAGCACATTGATGAAGTAAAGCTGTGGATCTAGTGTATATGGATTTCAGTAAAGCATTTGATAAGGTTCCTTATACAAGACTCCTTCAGAAGGTAAGGAGGCATGGGATCCAAGGAGACCTTGCTTCGTGGACCCAGAATTGGCTTGACCACAGAAGGCAAAGAGTGGTTGTGGAAGGTTCATATTATACATGGAGAATGGTGACCAGTGGTGTTCCACAGGTATCTGTTCTGGGACCCATCCTCTATGTGATTTTTAAAATTGACCTGGATGAGGAATTAGAGGGTGGTTTAATAAGTTTGCTGATGGCACAAAAGTTAGGGGTGTTGTGAATAGTCTGGAGGACTGTCAGAGGTTACAACGGGACATTGATAGGATGCAGAACTAGGCTGAGAAGTGGCAGATGGAGTTCAACCCAGTTAAGTGTGAAGTGGTTCATTTTGGTAGGTCAAATTTGAAAGCAGAATATAATATTAATGGTAAGACTCTTGGCAGTGTGGAGGGTCAGAAAGATCTGGGGTCCACGTCCATGGGGCACTCAAAGCTGCTGTACAGGTTGACTGTGGCTAAGAAGACATATGGTGTGTTGGCCTTCATCAACTGTGGGATTGAGTTTAAGAGCTATGAGGTAATGTTACAGCTATATAAGACCTTAGTAAGACCCATTTGGAGTACAGTTCTGGTCACATCATTACAGGAAGGATGTGGATGCTATAGAGAGAGCGCAGAAGAGATTTCCAAGGATGTTGCCTGGATTGGGGCACATGCCTTAAGAAAATAGGTTGAGTATACTTGGTCTTTTCTCCTTGGAGCGACAGAAGATGAGAGGTGACCTGATAGAGGTGTATAAGAGTCTGAGAGGAATTGAATGTTTGGATAGCCAAAGGCTTTTTCCCAGGGATGAAGTGGCTAACACATGGGGCCATAGTTTTAAGGTGCTTGGAAGCTGGTACAAGGGGGATGTCAGGGGTAAGATTTTCACAGAGAGTGGTGGGTGCGTGGAATGCTCTGTCAGCAGTGGTGGTAGAGGGGGATACAAATAAGATCTTTTAACAGACTCAGGTACATGGAGCTTAGAAAAATAGAGGCTATGCAGTAGGAAAATTCTAAGCAGTTTCTAGAGTAGGTTACATGGTCGGCACAACATTGCGGGCCGAAGGGCCTGTAATGGGCTGTAGATTTCTATGTTTCTCTCTGTTACGTTCTACATCAACTACTTGTTTACCAACAACCCTACCACTCCAGTTCCAACTACCATGCCAAGTTAGATTAAACCTTGCCCAACATCTCTAGCAAACCAAGTAGATATTGGTCCCCCTCAGGTTTAAGTGTAACCCATTCTTTTTGTACAGGTTATACCTTCCCCAGAAGAAATCCCACTGATTCAGAAATCTGAATCCCTGCCCCTCCACTAATTCTCGGCCACACATACATCTGCCAAGTCATCCCATTCTTACCCTCAGTGGTGCATGGCACAGACAGCAAACCAGAGATTACTCCCTGTATTCTCTCCTCTGGACCTCATCCCTTTGCCTACCTATGTCATTGGTACCAATATGTACCATGACCTCTGGCTATGGATAATTAATTAATGAAGCACCATTAAAAATATCATACTGTGGCGACCCATTTCCTGGTGTATCCGAACCGACTCACAATTAGATAGCCTACGGGGGTTTGCGAGCACAGAGTTTTGGAGCCTCTGCGCCATGGGGGGCCGGTTGACAGAGGCTTAAAAGTGAGGCTGAAGTTTTCGAATAAAGTTTTTTCCTTCGACTGCAGTTACCGACTCCGTGTCGTAATTTTAGCGCTGCGTGTAGCACACCGCTACAATTGGTGACCCCGACGGTCCAAACGATTTTTGGACCAGAAATGACTGACGCCGCCTCTGTTCATGCGGTTTCTGGACACAGCGCCCGGACCTATGGTTCCAGCAAGCCGAAGCCCAATTCCACGTTCGCCAGATCACCTCAGAAGACACCCGCTACTACTACGTGGTGAGCTCCCTCGACCAGGACACAGCGGCCCAGGTCGTGGAGTTCGTACAGTCGCCCCCGGTAGATGGCAAGTACACGGAATTCAAAGCTCTGCTCCTCAGGACTTTCGGACTCTCTCGGCGCGAGCGGGCTGCCCGTTTACTGCACCTGGATGGCTTGGGCGACAGACCTCCATCGGTTTTAATGAATGAGATGTTGTCTCTCGCCAACGGACACACACCCTGCCTCATGTTTGAGCAGGCATTCCTGGAGCAGCTGCCCGAGGACATACGCCTGCTGCTGTCCGACGCGGATTTCAGTGACCCCCGGAAGGTGGCAGCCCGGGCGGACTTGCTGTGGAACACCAAGAAGGCGAGTGGGGCATCCATTGCACAGATCACCCGGCCACGCTCCCAGCAGCAAACCAGACCAGGCCCGGCCGCAGAGCCCGCCAACCCCCGGCCCAATGAACACTGGTGCTTCTACCACCAGCGGTGGAGCGCGGAAGCCTGCCGTTGTCGCCCGCCCTGCAAGTTCCCGGGAAACGCCAGGGCCAGCCGCCGCTGATGGCTACGGCGGCTGGCCTTCGGGATAGCCTCCTGTATGTGTGGGACAGAAGGTCGGGACGCCAGTTTTTGGTCGATACTGGGGCTGAGATCAGCGTTTTACCTCCGACGAGTTACGACACCCGCAGCAGGGCCCCGAGGGCCGTGAACGGCAGCACCGTAAGGACCTATGGCACCCGTCAGGTGCAGCTACAGTTCGGCTCCAGCCAGTTCACGTGGGACTTCACACTGGCCGCCATAGCCCAACCGCTTCTGGGTGTGGATTTTTTGCGGGCTCACAGGCTACTGGTCGACCTGCCCAGGAAGAGTCTGGTACACGCCGAGACCTTTCAGACGTTCTCCCTGGGTGCAGCCCAGTTGCCAGCCCCTCACCTCGGCTCCATCACACTGTCCGACAACGACTTCACCAGGGTCCTGGCGGAGTTCCCATCGGTTCTGGCACCGCAGTTCACAGCAGCCATGCCCAGGCACGGTGTACAGCACCACATCCCAACCCAGGGACCACCCCTCCACGCCTGTGCTCGGCGGCTTCCCCCGGACAAGCTCCGATTGGCGAAGGAGGAGTTCCAGAGGATGGAGGAATTGGGGATCATCCGGCGGTCCGACAGCCCATGGGCCTCCCCCCTGCACATGGTGCCCAAAGCGACGGGGGGCTGGAGACCGTGCGGCGACTACCGCAGGCTGAACGAGGCTACCACACCGGACCGCTACCCTGTGCCGCACATTCAGGACTTTGCAGCAAACCTGCACGGCGCACGGATCTTCTCCAAGGTAGATCTCGTCCGAGGGTACCATCAAATCCCGATACATCCTGACGACGTCCCCAAAATGGCTCTCATCACCCCTTTCGGCCTTTTCGAGTTCCTCCGCATGCCGTTCGGCCTGAAGAATGCCGCACAGACGTTCCAGCGGTTAATGGACGCGGTGGGACGGGACCTGGACTTCGCGTTCATCTATTTGGATGACATCCTCATAGCCAGCGGCAGTCGTCAGGAGCATCTGTCCCACCTCCATCAACTCTGCGCCCGACTGAGTGAGTACGGTCTTACAATCAACCCCGCCAAATGCCAGTTCGGACTCGATACCATTGACTTCCTGGGCCACAGGATTACTAAAGACGGGGCAACCCCACTGCCCGCTAAGGTAGATGCGGTCCGCCACTTCCCCCGACCCACCACGATCAAAGGCCTTCAGGAATTCGTAGGTATGGTCAATTTCTACCGCCGCTTCCTCCCTTCAGCTGCCCGGATCATGCGCCCCCTGTTCGCCCTGATGTCGGGTCCGAGCAAGGACATTACCTGGGACGAGGAGTCCGCCGCCACTTTCGTTCAAACGAAGGAAGCTTTGGCGAACGCCGCAATGCTAGTACATCCCAGAATGGACGCCCCTACCACCCTCACAGTGGACGCATCTAACACGGCAGTCGGTGGGGTGCTGGAGCAACTCATCGCAGGTCGCTGGCAACCCCTGGCGTTTTTCAGCAAACACCTGCGGCCACCCGAGCTCAAGTACAGTGCTTTCGACCAGGAACTGTTGGCGCTCTACCGGGCAATCCGGCATTTCAGGTACTTCCTAGAAGGTCGGCCCTTCACCGCGTTCACGGACCACAAACCGCTTACCTTTGCGTTTACGAAAGCGTCCGACCCCTGGTCATCCCACCAGCAACGCCACCTGTCCTACATCTCTGAATACACGACGGATGTCCGGCACGTCTCGGGTAAGGACAATGTCGTGGCGGATGCGCTCTCTCGCCCTACCGTTCATGCCCTTTCCCAAGGGGTAGACTTTGAGGCACTGGCAGAGGCGCAGCAGGCAGATGAGGAGATTCTGAGTTACAGAACCGCAGTCTCCGGTTTGCAGCTCCAGGACCTCCCCGTGGGCCCAGGTGAGAGGACCCTACTCTGTGACGTCGCCACCGGCCAGCCCCGTCCCGTCGTCCCGACAGCATGGCGGCGCCGCGTTTTCGACTCCATTCATAACTTGGTGCATCCCTCCATCCGGACAACTGTCCGGATAGTTTCCAGCAGGTTCGTTTGGCACGGACTCCGCAAACAGGTCAGTGAATGGGCCAAAACGTGCATGCACTGCCAGATGGCCAAGGTGCAGCGGCACACCAAAGCCCCACCGCAGCAGTTCCATCCTGCCCACCGGCATTTCGACCACATTCATGTGGATATCGTGGGCCCCCCGCCAGTGTCGCGAGGAGCACGGCTCCTCCTGACTATCGTGGACCGGTTCACAAGATGGCCAGAGGCAGTCCCGCTCACTGACAGCACCTCTGAATCTTGCGCCCGAGCCCTGATCGCCACCTGGATATCTCGCTTTGGTGTACTGGCCCACATTACCTCCGACAGAGGCGCCCAGTTCACCTCCAGCCTGTGGTCAGCTATGGCCAGCCTTTTGGGGACTCAGCTGCACCACACCACTGCCTACCACCCACAGTTGAACGGGCTAGTGGAGCGTTTCCACCGTCACCTGAAGTCGGCCCTCATGGCCTGCCTGTGAGGAGCCAACTGGGCGGACGAGCTTCCCTGGGTCCTACTCGGCATTTGCACAGCGCCCAAGGACGACCTGCACGCCTCGTCGGCCGAGTTGGTATACGGTGCGCCCCTGGTCATCCCCGGGGAGTTCCTACCAGCCCCACGGGGGCAAGAGGAAGATCCCGCAGCAGTCCTGGGCAGACTACGCGAGAAGCTCGGTAACCTGGCCCCCATACCCACTTCACAGCACGGGCGGCACCCGACCTGCGTACCCAAAGACCTACAGAACTGTAAGTTTGTGTTTGTACGAAGGGGCGGGCATCGGCCACCGCTGCAGCGGCCATACGAGGGGCCGTTTATGGTGCTCCGGAACAACGGGTCCACGTTCGTGCTGGACGTTGGGGGGAAAGAGGAGGTTTTCACTGTGGACCTCCTCAAACCGGCCCATGTGGACCTGGCGCAACCGGCCGAGTTTCCGGCGCCTCGGCGCAGAGGCCGACCTCCCAAGCAGGTTCTGGCCCAGACTGTGGACATTGGGGGGTGTATCGCCGGTTCTGGGGGGTGGTTATGTGGCGACCCATTTCCTGGCGTATCCGAACCGACTCACAATTAGATAGCCTACGGGGGTTTGCGAGCACAGAGCTTTGGAGCCTCTGCGCCATTGGGGGCCGGTTGACAGAGGCTTAAAAGTGAGCTGAAGTTTTCGAATAAAGTTTTTTCCTTCGACTGCAGTTACCGACTCCGTGTCGTAATTTTAGCGCTGCGTGTAGCACACCGCTACAATATAACCATATAACAATTACAGCATGGAAACAGGCCATCTCGGCCCTTCTAGTCCATGCCGATGCTTACACTCACCTAGTCCCAGTGGCCCGCACTCAGCCCATAACCCTCCATTCCTTTCCTGTCTATATACCTATCCAATTTTACTTTAAATGAGAATACTGAACCTGCCTCTACCACTTCTACTGGAAACTCATTCCACACAGCTGCCACTCTCTGAGTAAAGAAATTCCCCTTCGTGTTACCCTTAAACTTTTGCCCCCTAACTCTCAGATCATGTCCTCTTGTTTGAATCTCCCCTACTCTCAATGGAAAAAGCCTATTCACGTCAATTATCTATCCCCCTCATTATTTTAAATATCTGTTGGAGGAAAGATACAAATTTGTAGAGAGGTGCCACAGCAGGGACCGGGTCAATTCTGACCTCTGGCGCTGTCTGTGTGGAGTTTGCACATTCTCCCTGAGCTCTCTAGGATTTCCCACAGGTGCCGTGGTACCCTTCCATATCCTGAAGATATTGAGGGTGTTTGATTTGCCTTGCAACATTAGCTCTTAGCGTAGGTGAGTGGTGAAATGATCAGTGTGCTAATGGATGTGTGAGAGGGAATAGGTGCCAGAGGTACAGGGGAAGAAAGAGACGGAGAATGGAATGATGGGATTTCTCTTCTGGGAGCTGGCATAAGTCAATGGTCTGAAAGGCCTCCTGGGTCATCATATGGAAAGAAGTATTCTGCTAAGTTTAAACCTCTTCCTCCTTTCTGTGAAGAAAAAAGGACATTCGATGTCCCAGATACTGTTATATGATTAAACAGTGAAATTTTGGTTATGATAATTAATTTCTACCTGTCATGCAGTGGTGCTTTTGAATTGACACCAGTGTCAGTGAAGAGGCTGCTGGATAGTGTGTAGTATATCAACAATGGGGTCAATATTACCCCTGCACAATGTTATCCCTCAGAAGACAGTTAAAATAAATAGTCAGGTGAGATCATAGTCAGGTGTGTTATTAGTGGCAGAGTGCGTTCTGTACCATCTTCCCTCCAGCCTCCCCTTGCTCTATCATGGTATCCCCATTGAGGCCTGGTTTTGTTTTAGTTGTAAATGTTCAACACCAGAAATAGAATGAGTGCCAATGGGTGTGATGAACTGAATGGACCAACTCAATGCTGTATGAATCTGTGACTCCTTCTCCCAGGGTCTCAGTCCTCCCCATTACTAATCATGGTCTCTCTCTACTGCCACAATCAGCTGTCCCTCAGACCCTGATCCCAGGCTGGTCAGACAGCCCTACTTCTCCTACACAATGCACTGTACCCTGTTGCCTGTCCGCGGCCATCTGGCATTCCCTTTCGTGAACAGGTAACCAACGGAGTGAAAAATTGTAATAAAATGAAGTTTGTCCTTGGATACTGAATTACCATATATGTACACTCATGCATCCCTCCAAACACACTCACATTCTTTCGGTTAATGAAAAGGACATGATTTGGCCAGATATACCTAATATTTTTTTAAGTTGTTAAAGTTCAACAATCAACAACTGAAGACACACACTCAGCAATTCAGGAACAGCTTCCTCCCCTCGGCCATCCGATTCCAGAATGGGCATTGAAACTATGAGCACGACCTCACTTTTTTATTATTTCTGTTTTTTTTGCATGATTTTAATCTATTCAATATAGGTATACTGTAATTGATTTACTTATTTATTACTATTTTTTTCTTCTTCTTCTATATTATGTATTGTATTGAACTGCTGCTGTTAACAAATTCCACGGCACATGCCGGTGATAATAAACCTGATTATTCTGATTCTGAAATGGCAACTTCACAGTGCCTCTGGCTATGACCTCTTCTACTGCTCCAATGAAGCCCAACATAACCTGAAGGAACAACACCTCATCTTCCACCCATGCACTCTGCAACTCATGGGACATGCTACTGATTTTCAGATAACCAGCCTTTCCTGTTCATGTCAGAATTTCCTACCTGCAATGTTATTGTTGTGCTAAATCTTTCCAGCATTCTGTTTCACATTTCTAGCAACTGAAATGTTCTCCACTTCACAGTTCCAGCATTCTTTAATTCTGCCTGTATCCTGCCCTTGATTTACATCTCAGATATGGACTTGCTCAAAAACAGCTGTTACCAATGAACCCTCCCTAATTGCTAACCGCCATATAACAACACAAGAAGAAGAACTCTCCCTAATTCCTGCCTGATGCTCTTGTAATTTTCCCTGCTTCAATTTAATCCTCTTCTGCCGGGTCCTTACATCCTTATCTATAGCTATCCTAAAACTTGAGGAGCTGTGGTCACTGTTCCTTAACTCTTCACTCATTGTAAAGACGGTTACCTAGCCAGGCTCATTACTCAAAACCAAGCCAAGTACAAACCCTCCTCTTAATGGACTATCTACATATTGAGTTAAAAACCCTTCTGGATTCACCTAGCAAATTCAGTCCCACTTAAGCCTCTTGCACTCAGAGGTCCCAGTTAATATTAGGGAATTTGAAGTACCCGTGACAACCTTTACACCTTTCCTTAATCTGCCTACTTACCTGTTCCTTGTGGCTGTAGCACAATCACATCAGAGTGAATCCTTCCTATTTTGAGCTCTATCCATATAGACTCAGCAGATGAGCCCCCAATATTGTCCTGAGTGCAGCTGTGATACTGTCTCTGATTAGTAAGGCCACTCCCATCCCCTTCTCTATCGTTTCTAAAACATCACGACCCTGAGACATTAAACACTCATTTCTGTCCCTCTCTCAACCAAGTAATGGCCACAATATCATAGTTCCATTTTGATAATATTCTTAGGATTAAAATACACACACTTCAAACTATCCATCCCATCATATTTATCACTTTGCTCCTGTCAATTTTTACTGCCCAACATCCACCTTCCTCTCCATCCCTCCACCTTCTGACCTGGTGCTCTGGTTCCCATCCTCCTGCAAAACTAATTTAAGCCCTCTTGAGTAGCACCAGCAAACCTCCTGGCCAAGATATTGGTTCTCCTCCAGTTTAACTGCAGCCTGTCTCTCTTGTACAGGTTCCCCCATTCCCCCCCCCCGCCCTAGAAAAGGTTCCAATTATCCAAGAACCTGAAACCCTGCCCCTCACTCGTCCCTTTGCCAATCGTTCATCTGCACTATCATCCTATTCCAGCCCTGATGTGGCACAGGGAGTAATCCAGACTTTACTACCTTGGAGGTCCTGTTCTTCAGCATCTTCCCTAACTTCCTATATTCAGTGCATAGGACCTCTTCCCCCTTTCCGCCTATGTCATTGACACCAATGTGTGCTACAACCTCTGGTTGCATACCCTGCCCTTTGAGAATATTCTGCAGCAGCTGTGAGACATCCTCGGATACAACACACCTTGCTGGTGTCTCTTTCATGGCCACAGAATCTTCTGCCTGCCTTTCCTAATTGTGGAGTCTGCTAACACTATCGTTCTGCTTGAGTTTACTCTTCCCGGCTGAGTCTCAGAGCTGGCCACAGTTCACTGGCCTGAGTGCTGATTCTCTACCCCTGATGGGTCATCCCTACCAGCGTTTTGCAAAAGGAGACTGGTCGTGGGAGAGCCCTGCTCTCACTGCTTACTCCCCTTACCCTCTTCTCCCAGTGGTCACCCATCTCCTATCTGAAGCCTGCACTCTGGGTATGATCACCTCAATAAAAATCTCATCTGTGAGGACTTCCTGATGATCCTGACTACATCCAGCTCCAACACCAGTTCCTTGACCTTGTCAGTTAGGAGTTGAAGCTGGGAGCACTTCCTGTAAATGTAGTCATCAGGTAAAAATCCCACACCTTACAGGAGGAGAATTCAACTGCCTTAACCATCATCCTGCCTACACTTGTTATATCTTTGCCTCTAAATTCTTAAACTTGAGTTCTACAATCAACAAAATGATTCCAGAAGACCCAGCACCCTTAGACCTCGCCTGTTCTCACCAAAGCCTGCTGAGCCAAAGCTTCCCTGGCTGACTCACACAATGGCCCTTGTTAATAACTAATAACTCAAGCAATCTCCTGCTCCACAGACAAGTCCTGAGAGGCCCCGCTCACCGTTTAAAACTGGCATGTAAAGTTCACAACTGCCTCCTACTCAGTCTGTGATCTCCCACTCTGCAGACAAGTCCTGAGAGGCCCCGCTCACCGTTTAAAACTGGCATGTAAAGTTCACAACTGCCTCCAACTCAGTCTGTGATCTCCCACTCTGCAGACAAGTCCTGAGAGGCCCCGCTCACTGTTTAAAACTGGCATATAAAGTTCACAACTGCCTCCAACTCAGTCTGTGATCTCCCACTCTGCAGACAAGTCCCCATATAAATAAAACATTCCCCCCCCCCCCCCAGCTCTGCTTTCTACTAAATAACCAGTTCCTACTCCTTGGAGATCTTTATTCAGGCCATTTACATGCAACTGCTTTCTATACCATGAAAATGAATATTAATATTCAGAATATTGCTACAAATTTACATTTGTCTTTCCCAGCCTAAACTGTTATGTTTTGTTACTCCAAAACATAAAACTAATTGAAAGACAAACACAGAGCTGGGAGTAACATTATGACTTATATGTAAAAGTACGTAAATGGCATATGTCATTGCATCACCACGTTATGTGCATGCGCCTCACTAAAGTAACAACAAAACTAAACCATAATGAATTGTGTGAACAACAAAGAAAACTTAATCAAACAATATATTTATAATATTATTGAAATATCACTGAAATATTAAATACAAAACACTCCTCCCTGCTTAGCTATAAGTTCCAACTCAATATGGAATGCATCTCAACTCCAGTATATAATATATTGCACTTTATTCTACACACACACACACACACACACACACAAAATACCTTACTATATAATATAGCGACTGTGTAGACATCTGCACATAGTGAATCTTAAATTGTCCCATTCAGGCCTAGAGATTTACTTGCTGTGGAGGATTTCTTACTCTTGTGGGATAACGTCTTTCCTGACAAGGTGAGCGGGGTGGCTGGGGGTGGGGGGGGGGTGGTCACTCTGCTTGGCAGGTGAGACGTTTGGCTGTGAACTTATGTATCTCGGGTTCTGGGGCCGCCTCCGTGGTGGTTGTAGGAGTTGACTCTGGGACTGCAGGAAGTGATTCTGACAATTTTGGACCCCCTTGTTCTCCAACAATTGACTCTGTTCTCCTCAACTGATCAACATGTCATCACCAGATGATATCCGATCTCCACTATGTAGGGGAGGGGTCAGTGCTGTCCTTGATCTTTTCAAATATACACTTCTCATCAGCTCTGCAGTCCTCCGCCAGGACTGCTCGTCCAGGAGTGAAACAGCGAATCTTGTCATTTGAGGAGCACTCAATTTGTCTCAGCTGTTTGTCCTGTATACTCCTGCTGAGATTGGGTTTGAGGAGATCCAAGAGTGAGCACTAGGGACAACAGGGAACAGCAGAGCTGATGAGTTGTTGCCTGTGGAGTGTGCTGTATTGTGATTTGCAAGAAGGAAATTGGCAAGCTTCTGATTCAGTGTTGGTGTAGTGGACAAACCTTTCCGCTAACCCATTTGTAGCTGGGTGGTACAGAGCAGATATAGTTTGTCTTATTCCATTCATTTTTCAAGAATGAGTGAAACTGTTCCACAGCAAACTGTGCTCCATTGTCTTTCACTAAGAGTTCTGGAACACCAGTCCCCTGTGAAGAGACTTGTCAACACATCGACAATGTGAGAGCCTGTAGTGGAAGCCACTTTGTAGCTGCATCCACTACTGCCATGAAGTTTGTGCTCATGAATGGTCTGGCACAAACCATATGAATCCTCTGCCAAGGCAATGCAGGCCATTCCCAGGGATGGAGGGGCACTACTTTTGGCATCTTCTGGATGTGTTGGCATTTTCCATACTGCATGGCAAGCTGCTCGATCTGCTGATCGATCCCAGGCCACGAGACAAAGCTTTGAGCCAACACATTCATTTTGACCATTTCTAGATGACTGGCATGTAGCTCCTCTAGCACTTTAACTCCCAGCTTGGATGGTACAGCAACTCTCACTCCACCAAGGGCAAGTTCATCTTGTCGCTGGTAAAAATGGGGGAACTGGAGTTTCTGCTGCACGTTCCTGCCACTTTGGGTGGCCATGTAGACCTGAGACGGTGTGGGGACTTTTTCCATTTTTCTTTGGATCACCTCTACCGTGGTAAGGAGAGTTCAATTTGCATTAAGGAGTCTTGTCTTTTGTAGATCTTTCCAGATATTTCCTTTTCCAAGAGTATATAAGACAATCTATCATTTCCATGAGTAGTTGTCCTCTTGAATTTGATCTGCTAATTGTGTCCTCCAAGAAACAGAGCCCATCTCTGCATTTGTGCTGCTGCAGTAGATTGAAAATGGACACTAGTGGTTGATGATCAGTAGTGAGGATAAATTCTCTTCTGTAAAAGTCATGGTTAAAATTTTCACACCCCAAACGAGATTCAAGACCTTTCTGGCAATCTGCATACTTTTTCTCTGCAGTGGTGAGGGTATATGATGCAAAGACTATGGGCTACTCACTTCCATCACTCACAGTGTGTGACACGACTGCACCTAGACCAGAAGTTGAGGCATCACAGGCAAGCTTCACTGGACAATATGGATCATAATGTGTGAGCGCAGTGTGTACCATCACCGTTTCTTTTGACTTTTGGAAAGCCACCTCAAACTGCTTTGTCTGTTGCCATTTCTTCCTGCTCTGTAGTAGTGAGGTTTGGCGAGAACCTGTTAGAGTGATTGACAAATCCTAATGAAACACTCGGGTTTCCTCAGCTGTGTAAGTCTAGGGAAGACAATCTCTGGCCCTGCCAAATGGGTGAGATTGAAGCCATTATATGGGTGGAGCTTAGGAGGATGATGGCACCTAACAGCGACTCCTTGCATCTTCAGAAACAGCTCTATTTCTATCTTTAATATCTCTATTTTTCCCTTTCAGGGTTCTTTTGAAGACCCTGACCTGAAGTTCCTTGCTGACTATAGTTCTTTGCGGGAATGGGACCCACGACAGGGTCTCATGACTAGCCGCTATTCGATATACCAAGGATGTGGCCTAGACAACTAGTGCACCTTCAAGGTTCCGGGATTTCATGGCTTTGGAGGTGGGCGGATTTGAGGTCGGTGCTGCCATCTGGTATGTCATGTGGGAGTAAACGGAAGATCAATAGCAGCAAGCTGGCTGCTGGCTGTGCGCCCAGAGACCTGAGATCTTTGGGCACAGAGCTTGAAAAAAGTGACGCAACAGACTTTTAACATAGTAAATCAGCAAGTTTTTTGTTATGTCTCCCCACTCGATGTGAAATGGGGACACCTCTTTTTCCCTTATTAGGGAGAGAGAGAGAGAGAGAGAGAGAGCCTGTGATATGTCGAATTACTGGGTGAATGGGTAGGCTTTGGGGTTCTGCAAGTCTCTATTGATGCTTTGCTACACGCCTGAGTGCTCAGTGGGGGTGTGTTGCTTTGCTGCTGCTTGTGTGTGGGGGGGAGCTGGGGGGGGCTTTGGGTTCTAACATTTAACTGTCTATCATTCATTCTTTGGGGCTGTTTTCGTGGATGGCTGTGAAGAAAAAGCATTTCAGGATGTATATTGTATACATTTCTCTGACATTAAATGTACCTTTGAAACCTCTGAGCCTCTGGTTTGTGTGGATGCTGTGTAATTTGCTACCCTGTTACAAATTAATGCCACAAAATAACAGTCTGCAAATGATTAAAGGAATTATATTAACGAATCTTAACTGAAGGGTTAATAAAGAATAACAAAAAGGGCCCATTCTAATTAAACAGTCAAATGTGCACAAGTTGGAGCTCATCTTGAACTCCTCTGTCAATCACACACTGGGCTCTCGGTCAGTGTGAAAGCACACTCCACCTTCTGAACGTCACTCACAATCCATCTCGAACAAACGGGTCTCCCACCGGATCGCATGCTACGACCAGTTCTCCCCAGTGTCTTCCCTCTTCATCTCCTCTTGAACGAAAGCCTAAGACCAACCTTATTGTCCCTCACCAAGAAAACCTCCTGCTAATTGGATGACACGCATACCACATCATTCCTTATATTCAACAATAACCCAAACAGGCTGGAAGCAGAACAGACTGCTCTTACGGAGCTGCTAAATGAACTACATACAGCATTATAATAACGATGTGAACCAGGGCATCACACAAAAAAGGACCACAGCTGTGATACATCCTTTGACCTTGGGGCATCCACTACTGCTTAAATTTTCTCAGCAAGCTTGAGTGAATCTTGTTCTCTGAACCCATAATCTTCTAATCATTTTAACATTGTTTTGAGATTTTGAAGGTGTTCCCTGTCATCCTCACCAGTAACAATGATGTCAACCAGGTAACATTGAGTGCCTGGACAGCCTTGTACCACCTGGTCTTTGCCAGAGTGCAGGGGCAGATGCAACTCCAAAAATAAGCCCATTATAGCAATAAAGCCCTTTGTAGGTGTTTATGATGAGAAACAGTATGGACTCTTCTTCTGTCTCCATCTGTAGGTAGGCCTCAGCCAAGTCCACTTTACTGAAGTGTTTCCCTCCAGAAAGGTTTGCAAAGATATCCTGTATCCTGGGCAGAGGGTATTGATCTTCTTTCAGTCCTGGGTTGATGATGACCTTAAATTCCCACAGTCCCTGAAAAACTGATTCTTCTTGACTACTGGGACCACAGGCATTGCCCATGGGCTCCACTCAACCTTAGAAATAATTCCTTCTGCCTCCATATGATCTAGCTCACTGGCTGCTTTACCATTGATGACTTAAGGAACCAGACACACTTTGTAAAACTTGGGTGTGGCATTTTCATTTAAGACTATTTTACTCTTGAGGTGTTTCAGTTTTCCAATGTCATCCTTGAACACTTGTGACATCATCCGGTACCTTCCTTAATTTACTTTCCATTGACTCTGTTGTAGAGGATGTGGCATGCAAATGATAGATGGATCTCCAATCAAGTTGTAGTTGTCTCAGCCAATCACAACCCCACAATACTGTTCCTCCTGTTTTTACCACATACGAGCCCAATGAGGTTTGTTGATTGTTGTATTTCAAATGTCATTTGTACAAGAATAATCTTTTCTCCAGTGCAAGTTCTTAGTCGGATATCTGCAGGCTTCAACTCAGTATCTTTGAAACGTTGTTCAAATTCATTTCGTGGAATGACTGAAACAGCTGAGCCAATTCTATTTGAATTAATTTACCATTCACTTCTGGTGTAAGCCATATTGTTTGTCTATTGTTAGTTTTCACATTGTAAATCTCAAGGGTACTCAGTTCTGTGTCACTCTTATCATTATCAGATTTTTAGTTAACAGCATGCAGATTAGTGTTCCTTTTGAAATTGCAACTTGACTTTTTATCTTTTTCTCTTCCCTGTGCAATCCATTTATTCTCGTCTGCCCAATATGTTCTTTGTGTATGTCCTACTTTATTGAACTTTCTGCAAGTTTCACCTTTAAACCTGCATTGGCCTGGTGTATGTGAACACCTGCCACAACAGTAACACAATTTGTCTGGCTACGTCAGTTTCTGTTTAGACATTACAATTTTGTTCAAGCTCGTTTTCATTCCTGGCTGCAACTCAGTTGCGTCTCTGTCTGCTGTTTCCATTCAATTGCTCTTCTAAATGTCACTTGTGCTTCAGTAAGGATCCGTTTTAAATATTGTCTTGTAAGATTCCACAAACTAAACAATCTCTCAGGGCATCATTAAGCCCATCACTGAACTGACAATGCCCAGACAACGTCTTCAGTTCAGCTACGTATCCTGAACTGGACTCCCTTCCTTTTTATTCCACTTATCAAATCTAAAGCATCTGCAATCAAAGATGTTTTTGGTTCTAAATATTCCCACATTACTTTCATGATATCAGCAAAGCTCATTTTAGCTGGTCTGGATGGAGCAGTTAAACTTCTAAGCAAACGGTATGCTTTCCCACCTATTACTCTCAGTGAAACTGGCACTCATTTCTCTTTGACTATTCCATTTGCTTTAAATTACCGTTCAATTCATACAAAATCTAGTTATTCATTGTGCAATCGACCACATCTAAGTTTCTGATGTAGCCAGCAACTTCTGCTCTTTTATTTATTATTATTATTATTATTGCCTGGTACTCGTTCTTTATGAAACCATGAATTTCATCCATTTTCTCTTTTAAAAAACTCTACCATTCTATCCCTTTCTGAAGAAGCATTTGCTACACTTTTTAAAAAACTCAAATGTCCCTCTGCACTTCATCAAGTAGGTAGTCATCTCAGCTTCTTTGATAACTTCCTCATCACCGGTTTTGTTTTATAACTCCAAAACATAAAAGTTATAAAAACACAGAGCCAGGAATAACTTATGTACTCCGCTTTTGCTTTTACACGACTTTACCGAGGCACGTATATGTCATGGTGGCGTGATGATGTACAACCAGTAATGAATTATGTAAACAGCAATGAATCTGACAATATATTTACAATATTACTCCAATATTACTGAAAATTTAAGTACATAACATAAACCATGACTCGAAAGAATGGTAGCTCTGCTGACAGTGTGTGATCATACAATGTACCTAATGATCCAACATGCAGTACTGTGCAAAGCTAGATTTTTTCATATAACTCTTTTGTTTTAGATATTTACTTTTTGTTTTCTTCATTGGTGTGTCATTAGAAATGAGCAAATTTTAGATTTCCAGATATTCATTCTCCAAAAAATTAAATGTTAGAGAAATGTATGTACTTTGTTAAAGTAACTTTATTTTTTCTCCAGTCCTGCTGAAAGGTCATGGCCAGAAACATCAACTGTACTCTTTTCCAATGATGTTGCCTGGCCTGCTGAATTCTTCCAGCATTTTGTATGTCTTACTTGTTATTAAGTAATAGAACACTTTTCAAAAAAAACAAGTGATTACTTTGTAGGAATACAGCCCAGTGCATGATTAAACAAAGATAACAAACCGGTACTAATGACTAACGACATGAGTTACCTGAACTAGACTGATTAACAGTAACAAAAACAGGTGTAGAATGAATCAAACTGGGGGAAGGACAACCAAACTAAACTGTGGCAGATTTGACAGTTTAACCCTCAAATCATCAATTCCTACTCCATGACAAGAGTGAGCACAGCAACAAGACACAAGGTGGTCATCTTGCATCAGCAAGGTCTCTCCCAAGCAGAAATTTTGCAGCAGACAGGAATTTCATGATGGACTGTCCAAGCTGTTATGAAGAAGCGCAAAGAAACAGGCAAGGAGGAAGACCAGAAATACCGTGGTCAGCCACAGAAACTGAGTGCAGCAGACAAGAGATAGATCAAACTGGCATCCCTTCTAAATCAGAAGTCCAGCTCTGTTATTTGCTCTGAACTCACAGGAACCACTGGAACCCAAGAATATCCCCCTACAGTCCAGAGAAGTCTTGTTAGAAGTGGTCTTCATGGAAGAGTTCCTGCCAAAAAGGAAGAGGATAAGACATGAGAGAATCAAGTGCAACAGTTGAAAAGTGTGTATGAAACCGGAGGAGATAGCACAGGTACTTAATGAGTACTTTGCTTCAGTATTCACTATGGAAAAGGATCTTGGTGATTGTAGGGATGACTTGCAGCAGACTGAAAAGCTTGAGCATTTAGATATTAGAAAGTGGATATGCTGGAGCTTTTGGAAAGCATCAAGTTGGATAAGTCACTGGGACTGTACGAGATGTACCCTAGGCTACCGTAGAAGGCGAGGGAGGAGATTGCTGAGCCTCTGGCGATGATCTTTGCATCATCGATGAGGACGGGAGAGGTTCCGGAGGATTGGAGGGTTGCAGATGTTGTTCCTTTATTCAAGAAAGGAAGTAGGGATAGCCCAGGAAATTATAGACCAGTGAGGCTTACCTCAGTGGTTGGTAAGTTGATGGAGAAGATCCTGAGAAGTAGGATTTATGAACATTTGGAGAGGCATAATATGATTAGGAATAGTCCGCATGGCTTTGTCAAAGTGCCTTACAGGCCTGATTGAATTTTTTGAGGATGTGACAAAGCACATTGATGATGGTAGAGCAGTAGATGTAGTGTATATGGATTTCAGCAAGGCATTTGATAAGGTACCCCACGCAAGGTTTATTGAGAAAGTAAGGAGGCATGGGATTCAAGAGGATATTGCTTTGTGGATCCAGAAATGGCTTGCCCACAGAAGACAGAGTGGTTGAAGACGGGTCATATTCTGCATGGAGGTTGGTGACCAGTGGTGTGCCTCAGGGATCTGTTCTGGGACCCCTACTCTTCGTGATGTTTATAAATGACCTGGATGAGGAAGTAGAGGGATGGGTTAGTAAGTTTGCTGTTGACACAAAGGTTGGGGGTGTTGTGGATACTGTGGAGGGCTGTCAGAGGTTACAGCGGGACATTGATAGGATTCAAAACTGGGCTGAGAAGTGGCAGATGGAGTTCAACCCAGATAAGTGTGAGGTGGTTTATTTTGGTAGGTCAAATATGATGCGAGAATATAGTATTAATGGTAAGACTCTTGGCAGTGTGGAGGATCAAAGGGATCTTGGGGTTCGAGTCTATAGGACACTCAAAGCTGCTATACAGGTTAACACTGTGGTTAAGAAGGCATACAGTTCATTGGCCTTCATCAACCGTGGGATTGAGTTTAAGAGCCGAGAGATAACGTTGCAGCTCTATAGGACCCTGGTCAGACCTCACTCGGAGTATTGTGCTCAGTTCTGGTCGCCTCACTACAGGAAGGATGTGGAAACTATAGAAAGGGTGCAAAGGAGATTTACAAGAATGTTGCCTGGATTGGGAGCATGCCTTTTGAGAATAGGTTGAGTGAACTTGGCCTTTTTTCCTTGGAGCGACAGAGAATGAGAGGTGATTCAATAGAGGTGTGTAAGATGATGAGATGCATTCATCATGTGAATAGTCAGAGGCTTTTTCCCAGGGCTAAAATGGATAGCATGAGAGGGCAGATTTTTATGGTGCTTGGAAGTAGGTACAGAGAAGATGTCAGGGGTAAGTTGTTGTTTTTTTTCTTTTACGCAGAGGGTGGTGAGTGTGGGAATGGGCTGCCAGTGACTGGTGGAGGCAGATACCATAGGGTCTTTTAAGAGACTCCTGGATAGGTACACAGAGCTTAGATAAATAGAGGGCTATGGATTACCCTAGGTAATTTCTAAGGAAAGGGCATGTTTGGCACAGCTTTGTGGGCCTAAGGGCCTGTATTGTGCTGTAGGTTTTCTATGTTTCTAAAAAGTCATTCCCTGAAGTGGAAACAAAGCCAAGTGACTCTCCACACACAGAGACACAAGGGTAGAACTATGGCAACAAGTGCTTTAGACTGTTGAGTCATGACTTGAAAATTTTGGCTCAAACTGTCCATTGAACAGCTGGAGAACATTACCTAGACGAGTGTCTGCAGTCTGGAGTGAAGCACAGTGGAGGTTCCCTGCAGGTCTGGGGCTGCATTTCTGCAAATGGAGTTAGTGATCTGCTCAGAATCAATGAAATGCTCAATGCCTAGAGGTTACATGCATATTCTTATCTGTCACGTAATACTATCTGGTCTGATTGGTCCCACCTTCATTCTGTAGCAGGACCATGACGGCCAAGGTCATAAAGAACTATCTTCAGTGAAAAGAAGAAGAAGGAGTTCTGCAACAGATGGTGTGCCCTCCACATCATTGCGGCCATCCGGGATTTCCTGGACAGACAGAAACAAGCGAGACAGCCAAAGTCTGCAGAAGAACTGTGGCAAGTTCTCCAAGATGCTTGGAATGACCTTCTAACTGATTTTCTTATAAAACTGCGTGACTGTACCTAAGAGAATTGATGCAGTCTTAAAGGCAAATGGTGGTCACTCCAAATATTGATTTGATTTAGCTTTTTTTACTGTTTATTGCTCTTTAGAGTATTTTCTTGATACTTAGAAACTTTGCATTTCATTATTTTTGAAAGCAACTTCACTTTATAGATTTTTTAAAACACGTGCCTAAGACTTTTGCATAGTATTGTAATAGTTTTAAAGCGGGTGGCGCCGTGACACAGCCATTAGAGGTGCTGCCTCTAGCCACAGCGACCTGGGTTCAATTCTGACCTCTGGTGCTGTGTTTGTGAGGTTGGCACATTCTCTGAGGAAATGTGGGCTTCTACCACTTAGTCTAGTTTTCTTCCACATCCCAGAGATGTAGGTTATTTGGCACTACATGTTGTCACTCATGTATCTGGGGTGTGTGTGGCTTTTGATGGGGATGTGGGACAATGAAACACAATTAGTGACAATGGGTGGTTGATATGGACTTGTTGGTCCCACCCTCCTCAGCGCCACATCACTGTACCATATCCTCAAAACAAAATGCCTCTGCCTCACTCTGAGAAACATTTCATGAGACCTGCTGCTATTGAATAACAGAGACATGTTCTGCCCATCCACTGATATTAAAGAAATCTCTTCTGGTGAGTAATACGAGTCTTACTGCGATGAGTGGAGTATTCTCCACAGGAACAGATGACAGTAAATCTACAATTTCCAAAGGTTCACTGGGAATTTTCCATGTATCACTTCTGTATCTGTTGCCATAACTTGCTAACTATAATTTGGCAATACCTGTGCTCTCATCGTGCCTTGTGACACGTTCGGGTTGTACAATGTTGGGGAAAGAAGAGTGGTAGGCCATGGTTTGTTCAGCAAAACTCATGCTCCTGTGTTTCTGTGAGGTATTTAATTTTCAATATTAACCATTTTTCTTTACCTGTTGACACTGCTGGGTATTTTCACTATATTGACAGAAAATTCTGAGTTTCATCCGTTACTATAGAGAAAGGTTATTACAACAACACACAAAGTGCTGGAGGAACTCAGCAGGTCTGGCAGTATTATGGAAATGAATAAAGAGTTGACAGTTCAGGGCAAGACCCTTCATGAATGCTGGAGTTCCTCCAGCATCTTGTGTGTTGCTCTGGATTTCCAGCATCTGCAGAATCTCCGGTGTACAAAGTTATTAGATACTATTACTGCAGATATAATAGGAATTTGAATTATAATAGGAGTTTGAAGTTGATACATTCCCTGTATTTCAAGAAGATTTGATTATAAGTGTAGATAGGCAGTTCACTCCAAATACATTGGGCCCTGGTGAGACTGCACCTGGAATATTGTGCACAAGTCTGAACCTGCCTACCTATGGCAGATATGCTTGCAGCAGAGGGAGTGCTATACAAGTGCCACAGATACATCCCTTGGTCATCAGATAAAGAGAGATTAAGCAGATTGGGTCTATAGTTCACTAGGAATTTGGGAGATTTGTAAGTCACCAAAGACTCCAGCAAATTTCTACAGATGTACTGTAGAGAGCATTACCAGCTGTTATATAAACTTCAATGCACAGAATCAAGACAAGCTGCAGAGTTTTGTAGGCTCAGCCAGCTCCATCATGGGCACTAGCCTCCCCCCATCACTCAGGACATGCTTTGTTCTCACTGTTAGCATCAGGAAGGAGGTACAGGAGCCTGAAGGCACACACTCAGCGATTCTTTCCCTCTGCTATCTGATTTCTAAATGGACATTGAACCCATGAACACTACCTCATATTCTTCTGATTTTTTTAAATACTGTTTTTAATTTAACTATTTAATCCACACACACATTATATATAACTATACACACCCATATACAAGTATATATACACACACACACTTACTGTAAATTAATGTTATTTTGTTTATCATGTATTGCATTGTACTGCTG